>NC_080038.1:71142256-71446997 GCF_030020395.1 Manis pentadactyla
ACCTTACATAAAGATATGTATATTCAAATCTTACACCAATTCTTTTATGTTATTTTGTATTTTTAATATATGTTTTGGATGCAAATCCCTTATAAGATTTTGAATTATAAATATTTTAAATATTTTCTCCCATTCTCTGGTCTGCCTTTTCACTTTTGTGATATTGTATGTAGCACAAAATGTTTTAATTTTCATATAGTCTAATTTCTCTAGTTATTTATTTATTTGTTGCCTATGCTTTTGGTGTCACATCTAAGAAAACATTGCCTAATCTGAGGTCTGTAAGATTTACTTCTATTTTTACTTCTAAGAGATTTATAGATTTAGCTCTTACATTTAAATTTATTTTCTAATTTTATTTTTGTATGTGCTGTATGAAAGAGGTCAAATTTCATTATACGCATGTGGATATCCAATTCTGCAGGAAAGGGGTAGCTGATTACTGACTAGTGGGGTGGAAATTTAGATTCCCCACTCTACCTCCTTTGATAGTTGGAGGTAATGATTGTCTTGTTTCTGTTCCCAAGTAGCCTCTACTGAGACTATGAGGGGCGGTACCCTTTTTACCACTGGTGGAAGTCCTGATTCTCCTTTAGTCCTCTTTTGATTTCTTCCTGGCTAGAGTGGGGGGGGTGCCTCATTACTGTCAGGTCTTGGTGGAAGTCCAAGCTTCAAACATTGTATCTACTGATACTAGAGGTGACAAGAGGTTGTAACTGCTCAGTGAGCATAAAAGTCCTGACTCCCTGCTACTCTCACACCACTCTGGTGCAGTGAGGGTGGGGGTTGACCTCATTACAGTTCATGAAGGAGAGAATCTAGGTTGGCAGAGGTGGAGTTGGGATCAACGTATTTTCTGTGACATTTGACTAGAGTAGTGATGTTACTGTCTTAAAGTTTCTGTCTTGCTAGGATGCCCTTTTTATGGTCATTTGACATGACAGAGGAAGCTTTTTGTATGGCTTTTCTAATATGCATCCATTGATTCTTCTATGTTCTGCTTCTCTAGCACCAAATCTAGGATATATAAGGCAAAAAGAAAACCTAGGGAATCCAATATTCTGTTGTTCCTCAGGTTCTGGGGTCTTTAAACTATCTTCTTTCTTTACATCTTTCAGAGCCATCTCACAATTGTTTTATATATAATGTCCAGGGTGTTTAGTTGTACTTAGTAGGAGGAATAGGGAAAAATAAGTCTACTATGTTTCCAGAAGCAAAAGTTACTCATTTAATTATTTTAATTTTCACCTCTTTAATTGAGCATGAGTACAAAGATTTTTTTGGACTGTATATTAGCTGTTGTTATTTCTTCTGTCCTTTCTTTCCTGTATGTTTCTTATGTTAAATTTTATATTAAAACTTCAAACTTTCTACTAATTTATAAGATCTTTTCAGTACTCATACAACTCAAATATTCTTTACAAAATTTTTTCCCAGTTTTAGTCATTTAATTTTTAATTTGCTTGTAATATTTTCTACTGCACAGTTTTTAATTTCTTTTTATTTTGGTATCATTAATCTACAATTACATGAGCAATGTTATGGTTACTAGACTCCCCGTGTCATCATGTCCCCACCACATACCCCATTACAGTCACTGTCCATCAGTGTAGTAAGATGCTATAGAATCACTACTTGTCTTCTCTGTGTTGTACAGCCCTCCCGTGCCCCCTATGTCTGTTAGAAGTTTTTAATTTTTAAGTAGTGAACCCTATCATTCTTTTCTGTTTCAAACTTTCTGCATTTTATTTCTTGCTTTCTCTAAACCAAAATTATAAAAATATTCACTGAATATCACCCCCAGCTTGAAATGCTGGTTTCAGCAAAGATTAAATTATATTTTTCTTTGTCACAAATAGGGTTCTTTTGTAAGTTGGCATGTAATATACAGAAAATTTTATATATGTATCTTAAATCTCCAGTGCCATGATTTAATGCTAAATTCCTATACATATTTGGCTCTGTGGGGTGAATGGAATTTTTCACCCAGAATTTCTCACCTGGTCTTGGCCTATTTGCATATCAATGGGCCATGGGAGAGCTGTGTCCAGGGCAAGGGGTGGAGAGAAAACAGCCATTCTTTCCTCCCCTCTGTTCCTGGTATGTGATTGGTCTTGCACCTGCCAGCCACCAGGCACCTGCCCGTGGAGTTCCTCCTGAAGGGGGCAGGCAGAGGAAGTAAGCACACACTGTGACAGCAGGGATGTAATAGCACCTGGCTAGTGGAACCAAGCAAGAGAATAAGCTATGAGTAATAAAACCCTTCCTCCCAACCTGCCCTTTCCCTTGACTTCCTTCAGTTTCTTCAAATTCATAGCGAACTTGTCCCAGGCAGGGAAGCCCCTTACTCCTGGAGCTACATTTTGGTGTAGTTGGTAGGATCTGGTAAACCCAAAAATTGTCCTCATGTGTGTGATGCTTCAGCTGGCTGCCCCTATAGATGGTGGGGAAATAGTCTTGGACATCCCCACCATAGGTGATGGGGATTCACCCAGGGGTTTCCCTGTGGATGGTGGAGATTCACCCAGAGATTCTCCAGTGGGGACTTGATCTGGGGTGATTTGCCTCCTAGAGGAGTGGGCCCCTTCCCAGAAGTGGGGAAAGGTGGGGACACCAGAGGCAATGGAGTTGGCCCTCCGCAGAATAGGGGACTCCTTAGAGGAACTGAGTGCCCATGAGGTGTCAGGAACTGTGGGTTGGATGTTTCTCACAGCATTGGAAAGGGTTACATGGAAAGAGGTGTACTTTGACGGGAAATGGCAGAACAGGAACATGAGTTGTGGGATGCTCTAAAGAAGGAACAAAAGCTATTGAAAACTGAGATCATGCTGCTGAGAGACATGCTAACAGTGTGGGAGGAGGCAGCAGAAAAATGTGGGCTGCAAAAGGCCATAGGGAAAGTGAAGGAAGTGGTGGTGCCTTCAGCTAAGGAAATGGTAGATGAGATATATGGGGAGGAGGAGACAGGGAAGGATGAAGGGGCTGGGGACAAAGATAGAACTGTTGCCATTGCCACCACCTGAGACATATTGAAAGGCAGTGAAGTTCTGAGGGGAAATGCTAAGCACTTGCCTATAGCTCTGTACTTTTGTGGGTGACAAATACTCAGCAATATGAATAGCCTGGGAGGCACAAAGAAATGGGAGAAACCCTCCAGAAGCTGGAGAAGGTGGAAATCATAAAGACCACTCACAGTCCTTTGAATTCCCTGGTGTGGCCCAGGACTTGGAGCTGGCTCCTAGCATATGACCATGATTTACAGAGAACTGGATAAAGTCACATCTCCTCTGCATGCTTCTGTCCCATCTATAGCAGCCTTTATGGGCACCCTCAGTCATGAACTAGGGAATATCATTATGTTCTGGACTTTGCTCATGATTTCTTCTCTATTGACATAGACCAGGAAAGTCAGAAACAGTTTGCCTTCAAGTGTGGAGAATGGCAGTGGACATTCACTGTCCTTCAACAGGGATACCTCCATAGTCCCACCATCATTGACTTGTAGCCCAGGACTTGGCCACATGGAAGAAACCACAAATGGTTTGGCTGTATCATTATACTGATGATGTTATGTTCACGTTTGATTCTTTGGCATGTCTAGATGGTGCAGCACCTAGTCTGCTGCAATATCTACAGGAGAATGGATGGGCTATGAACAGCACTGAGGCTCAGGGACCTGGATTGTCAGTAAATTTCTTGGGGGTTGTCTGGTTGGATAAGACTGAAGTTATCCCAGAAGCAGTCATAGATAACGTCCAGGCTTTCCCTATCCCTACAACTATGGCAAGAGTTTGGGGGACTTTTGGGCTATGAGATCTTTTATCCCACACTTGGCACAAATTCTGAAGCCCTTATACTGGTTGGTATGAAAGGACATCAGGTTCTATTGGGATGAGACACGTGCATTTATCTTTGCCACTGATAAGTGAGCAGTCAGGGACATGCAGACCCTGAGTGTAAAGGACCCATCAAGGCCCTGTGAGCTAGATGTTCATGTAACCAAATATGTTTATGGGTGGGGTCTCTGGCAGCAGCTTGAATGTACCTGACAAACTATTGGATTCTGGTTGCAACTCTAGAAAGGAGCAGAGATCCAGTATACCTTGATAGGGAAGCAACTGGCTGTTGTGTCCCACTCCTTGTTGGCTATGGAATCTATCACTGGAACAGCTCTGACAAAGATAATAACCACCTATCCCATCATGGGGTGGTTTCAAGGCTGGACCCAAGGGCCATGGAGTAGTATGGCCCAGATACCTACACTGGCCAAATGGGGTGCATATTTACAGCAATGTAGCACCCTCTCCACTAGTTGCTTAAGTGGAGAACTCTAATGCTTATTGGGTCCAGTGACATATACTAATGAAAAGCAGGAAAAACTTGCTTTGGAGCCATTAGTAATAGAGAGATGTTATTAGGAGGGAAGAGCCCCTACACCTGAAGATGCATGGTATACAGACAACTCCAGTCATGGGAAGCTCCTGAAGTGGAGGGATGTAGCTTTCCATCCTAAGACTGAGAAAATATAGATGGAGGATGGGGAGGAGAAGAGTGGTAAATTTTTGTTAGGAATTGGGGTTTGGTTCTTAACTTAGAAGCATTACTACCAAAACCAAGATCCTGACTGATACTCATTTTAAATATCAGAATCTTACATATTGCAAAAACCAGGGTCTTAGAGAGGTCTGAAAAAGTGATGACATCTGTTTGTATATTAAATGTGTGGAAACAGATCAAATCAACTTAAATTCCATCATGAGAACCACGAATAATCACTGCTCTTTTGTATTTCGCTCTGTAGGAAATACTGAGTAGATTTCTCTGAAAGACAAACATAAAAAAACCTACTTCATCCTTTCTCTTTTGTGAACAGACAGTTCTGGAGACTTTCTAAGTTGTGGTCACAGGGTTATAAACAATATACTAAATTGCAAGAACTTATTTCCTTTATTTATTTATGTATTTATTTTTGGTTACTCAATAACCCCTTTAGATTACTGGAGCAACAGTCAGGTACAAATGTAGGAATGGAAATGGTAAACTCATTAATTTCCAATAGATTATATGTTTTACCATAGTTATAGATGACCCTTCAATCACTGAGTGTGCAGAGTATGGACTCTGACGAGGCCAAAGAGGAAAGTTTTAGTGTCACAGAGTGCTAGTGGAACTTAAAGAAGTTTTGTGATATTTTTGCAAACCAGATTTGAACTCTTCTCAAAATGCAAAGGAGGTTAATTTTGTTTCAACTTCATTTTCCTCTTAGTTGTCCCTGAACTTCTGCCGTTAGTGTATTTATATGCTTTATTCCTCACACGTTCAAAATTTCTACTTTATTTTTGCTGAGGTATGAGTGACTTGTCCATTCATTCCTCATTTACAACATTTACTTTGTATGAGGCACTGGGCTAGGTGCTTGGGGTAAATTCTATAGGATTCCTATGCTCTAGGAGTTCATAGAGCACAGCTTAAATACTGCAGGCAAGGCATTTGACATTTTATTTTATTATTTTTTTAATTTTTTTAATTTTGGTATCATTAATCAACAATTACATGAAGAACATTATGTTTACTAGACTCCCCCCTTCACCAAGTCCCCCCTACATACCCCTTCACAGGCACTGTCCATCTGTGTAGTAAGATGCTGTAAAATCACTACTTGTCTTCTCTGTGTTGCACATCCCTCCCTGTACCCCCCCCAACACACAATACATGCTAATAGTAATGCCCTCTTTCTTTTTCCCCACCCTTATCCCTCCCTTCCCACACATCCTCCCCAGTCCCATTCCCTTTGGTAACTATTAGTCCATTCTTGGGTGCTGTGATTCTGCTGCTCTTTTGTTCCTTCAGTTTTCCTTTGTTCTTATACTCCACATATGAGTGAAATCATTTGGTACTTGTCTTTCTCCACCTGGCTTATTTCACTAAGCATAAAAACCTCTAGCTCCATCCATGTTGCTGCGAATGCTAGGATCTGTTTTTTTCTTATACCTGAGTAATATTCCATTGTGTATATGTACCACTTCTGCTTTATCCATTCTTCTACTGATGGACATTTAGGTTGCTTCCATATCTTGGATATTGTAAATAGTGCAGCAATAAACAAGGGGGTGCATCTGTCTCTTTCAAACTGGAGTACTGCATTCTTAGGGTAAATTCCTAGAAGTGGAATTCCTGGGTAAAATGGTATTTCTATTTTGAGCATTCTGAGGAACCTCCATACTGCTTTCCACAATGGTTGAACTAATTTACATTCCCACCAGCAGTGTAGGAGGGTTCCCCTTTCTCCATAACCTCAACAACATTTGTTGTTATTTGTCTTTTCGATGATGGCGATCCTTACCGGTGTGAGGTGATGTCTCATTGTGGTTTTAATTTGCATTTCTCTGATGAATAGCGATGTGGAGCATCTTTTCATGTGCCTGTTGGCCATCTGGATTTCTTCTTTAGAGAACTGTCTATTCAGCTCCTCTGCCCATTTTTTAAATGGATTATTTGCTTTTTTGTGTTGAGGTGTGTGAGCACTTTATGTATTTTGGATGTCAATCCTTTATCAGATCTGTCATTTATGAATATGTTCTCCCATACTGTAGGATACCTTTTTGTTCTATTGATGGTGTCCTTTCTGTACAGAAGCTTCTTAGCTTGATAATCCCACTTGTTCATTTTTGCCTTTGTTTCCCTTGCCTGGGGAGATATGTTCATGAAGAAGTCACTCATGTTTATGTCCATGAGATTTTTGCCTATGATTTTTTATAAGAGTTTTATGGTTTCATGACTTATATTCAGGTCTTTGATCCATTTGGACTTTACTTTTGTGTATGGGGTTAGACAGTGATCCAGTTTCATTCTCTTACATGTAGCTGTCCAGTTTTGCCAGCACCATCTGTTGAAGAGATTGTCATTTCCCCATTGTATGTCCATGGCTCCTTTATCATATATTAATTGGCCATATATGTTTGGGTTAATGTTTGGAGTCTCTATTCTGTTCCACTGGTCTGTGGCTCTGTTCTTGTGCCAGTACCGAATTGTCTTGATTACTATGGCTTTGTAGTAGAGCTTGAAGTTGGGGAGCAAGATCACCCCCACTTTATTCTTCCTTCTCAGGACTGCTTTGGCTATTGAGGGTCTTTGATGGTTCCATATGAATTTTTGAATTATTTGTTCCAGTTCATTGAAGAATGCTATTGGTAATTTGATAGGGATTGCATCGAATCTGTATATTGTTTTGGGCAGGATGGCCATTTTGAAGATATTAATTCTTCCTAGCCAGGAGCATGGGATGAGTTTCCATTTGTTAGTGACCTCTTTAATTTCTCTTAAGAGTGTCTTGTAGTTTTCAGGGTATAGGTCTTTCGCTTCCTTGGTTAGGTTTATTCCTATGTATTTTATTATTTTTGATGCTATTGTGAATGGAATTGTTTTCCTGATTTCTCTTTCTATTAGTTCACTGTTAGTGTAGAGGAAAGCCACAGATTTCTGTGTGTTAATTTTGTATCCTGCAAATTTGCTGAATTCTGATATTAGTTCTAGTAGTTTTGGGGTGGAGTCTTTAGGGTTTTTTATGTACAATATCATGTCATCTGCAAATAGTGACAGATTGACTTCTTCGTAACCAATCTGGATTCCTTGTATTTCTTTGTTTTGTCTGATTGCCGTGGCTAGGACCTCCAGTAGCACGTTAAATAACAGTGGGGAGAGTGGGCAACCCTGTCTTGTTCCTGATCTCAGAGGAAAAGCTTTCAGCCTCTCGCTGTTCAGTATTATGTTAGCTGGGGATTTATCATATGTGGCCTTTATTATGTTGAGGTACTTGCCCTCTATACCCATTTTGCTAAGAGTTTTTATCATGAATGGATGTTGAATTTTGTCGAATGCTTTTTCAGCGTCTATGGAGATGATCATGTGGTTTCTGTCCTTCTTTTTGTTGATGTGGTGGATGATGTTGATGGATTTTTGAATGTGGTACCATCCTTGCATTCCTGGGATGAACCACACTTGGTCATGGTATATGATCCTCTTCATGTATTTTTTAATTTGGTTTGCTAATATTTTGTTTAGTATTTTTGCATCTACGTTCATCAGAGATATTGGTCTGTAGTTCTCTTTTCTGGTGGGGTCTTTGCCTGGTTTCAGTATTAGGGTGATGTTGGCTTCATAGAATGAGTTTGGGAGTATTCCCTCCTCTTCTATTTTTTGAAAACTTTAGGGAGAATGGGTGTTATGTCTTCTCTGTATGTCTGATAAAATTCCGAGGTAAATCCATCTGGCCCGGGGGTTTTGTTCTTAGGTAGTTTTTTGATTACTGATTCAATTTCGTTGCTGGTAATTGGTCTGTTTAGATTTTCTGTTTCTTTCTGGGTCAGTCTTGGAAGGTTGTATTTTTCTTTGAAGGTGTCCGTTTCTCCTAGGTTTTCCAGCTTGTTAGCATATAGGTTTTCATAGTATTCTCTAATAATTCTTTGTATTTCTGTGGGGTCCGTCGTGATTTTTCCTTTCTTGTTTCTGATTCTGTTGTTGTGTGTTGACTCTCTTTTTCTCTTAATAAGTCTGGCTAGAGGCTTCTCTATTTTGTTTATTTTCTCAAAGAACCAGCTCTTGGTTTCATTGATTTTTTTCTATTGTATTATTATTCCCAATTTTATTTATTTCTTCTCTGATCTTTATTATGTTCCTCCATCTGCTGACCTTAGGCCTCATTTGTTCTTCTTTTTCCAATTTCAATAATTGTGACATTAGACTATTCATTTGGGATTGTTCGTCCTTCTTTAAATATGCCTGGATTGCTATATGCTTTCCTCTTAAGACTGCTTTCGCTGCATCCCACAGAAGTTGGGGCTTTGTGTTGTTGTTGTCATTTGTTTCCATATGTTGCTGGATCTCCATTTTGATTTGGTCGTTGATCCATTGATTATTTAGGAGCATGTTGTTAAGCCTCCATGTGTTTGTGAGCCTTTTTACTTTCTTTGTACAATTTATTTCTAGTTTTATACCTTTGTGGTCTGAAAAGTTGATTGGTAGGATTTCAATCTTTTGGAATTTACTGAGGCTCTTTTTGTAGCCTAGTATGTGGTCTATTCTGGAGAATGTTCCATGTGCACTTGAGAAGAATGTGTATCCTGTTGCTTTTGAATATAGAGTTCTATAGATGTTAATTAGGTCCATCTGTTCTAGTGTGTTGTTCAGTGCCTCTGTGTCCTTACTTATTTTCTGTCTGGTGGATCTGTCCTTTGGAGTGAGTGATGTGTTGAAGTCTCCCAAAATGAATGCATTGCATTCTATTTCCTCCTTTAATTCTGTTAGTGTTTGTTTCACATATATTTGTGGCTCCTGTATTGGGTGCATATATGTTTATAATGATTATATCCTCTTGTTGGACGGAGCCCTTTATCATTATCTACTGTCCTTCTTTATCTCTTGTTACTTTCTTTGTTTTGAAGTCTATTTTGTCTGATACTAGTATTGCAACACCTGCTTTTTTCTCTCTATTGTTTGCTTGAAATATCTTTCTCCATCCCTTGACTTTTAATCTGTGCATGTCTTTGCGTTTGAGGTGAGTGTCTTGTAAGCAGCATATAGATGGGTCTTGCTTTTTTATCCATTCTATTATTGTGTCTTTTGTTTGGTGCATTCAGTCCATTTACATTTAGGGTGATTATTGAAGGATATGTACTTATTGCCATTGCAGGCTTTAGATTTTTGGTTACCAAAGTTCAAGCTTAGCTTGTTTACTACCTTACTGTCTGACTTATCTCGCTTATTGAGCTGTTATAAACACAGTTGATGATTATTTCTTTCCCTTCTTTTTCCTCCTCCTCCTTTCTTCACATGTTTGGTGTTTTGTTCTGTGTTCTTTTTAGGAGTGCTCCCATCTAGAGCAGTCCGTCCAAGATACCCTGTGAAGGTGGTTTGTTGGAGGCAAATTCTCTCAGCTTTTGCTTGTCTTGGAATTGTTTAATCCCTCCTTCATATTTAAATGATAATCGTGCTGAATACAGTATCCTTGGTTCAAGGCCCTTCTGTTTCATTGCATTAAATATATCATGCCATTCTCTTCTTGCCTGTAAGGTTTCTGTTGAGAAGTCTGATGATAGCCTGATGGGTTTTCCTTTGTAGGTGACCTTTTCCTCTCTCTAGCTGCCTTTAAAATTGTCCTTGTCTTTGATCTTTGCCATTTTAATTATTATGTGTCTTGGTGTTGTCCTCTTTGGGTCCTGTCTTTCGGGAGTTCTGTGTGCCTCCATAGTCTGAACAATTATTTCCTCCCCCAGTTTGGGGAAGTTCTCAGCAGTTATTTCTTCAAAGACGCTTTCTATCCCTTTTTCTCTCTCTTCTTCCTCTGGTTCCCCTATAATGTGGATATTGTTCCTTTTGGATTCATCACACAGTTCTCTTAATATTGTTTCATTCCTGGAAATCCTTTTATCTCTGTCTGCATCAGCGTCTATGCATTCCTGTTCTCTGGTTTGTATTCCATCAGTGGCCTCTTGCATCTTATCCATTCTGCTTATAAATCCTTCCCGAGTTTGTTTCACTTCTGTAAATTCCCTCCAGACATCTGTAATCTCCCTCCGGACTTCATCCCTTAGCTCTTGCATATTTCTCTGCAGCTCTATCAGCATGTTTATGGTTTTTATTTTGAATTATTTTTCAGGGAGACTGGTTAGGTCTGCCTCTGAAAATCCTTTCTCAGGTGTTGTTTGAACTATCTTGGACTGGACTAAATTTATTTTTTTGCCTTTTCATGGTGATAGCAGTGGCTGTAGGCAGGTTGCAGGTGTGTCAGCTGGAAGCAGGAAGTCCTTTCCTGCTTGCTGGATGCCTTGCCCTTCTCCGCTGCCTGTGACAATTACCCGCACTCCTGGAGCAGCCACCAGGTTAATCCCCTAAGCTGCTGTGTGCGGGGTCTCTGACATAGCAGCATGGAGCCCTTTGGGGAGTGGCAGTCACACCTGGTGCCCTCCTCCTTGCTAGCGGCAACACTGCCGGACAGCTCTGTGCCAGCAGCGGCCTTTGGGTCTGGCCCGGGCGGCTGTGCTTTGGGCTGGGATTTTGGTTGGGTGCTGGGAGTGCGCCTGCTCCCTCTGATTCCACTGCAGGTGCGCATGGTCCTCTACCAGGCTCCTTTGGTCCCCTGCCACCGGTATGCACAAGCCGTGCCTGGGCTGTTCGGTCGTGTCACTGCGGGCTTATGCAAGCCTCTACTAGTCTCCTCTGGTGCCGTTCGTGCACAGATTTTTTCCCGGTCCCTTCCGGCACCACCGTCCCTGGCTTGCGCTGCCACTCTCCTGCTATTGGGCCAGTGTGTCAGGGTCCGCGCCAGGTGGAAGAATGACTGGCAAGCTGCTTAGTGCTATGAGGGGCTTCAGAGCTGCACTGCCTCCCGGGGGTTTAGGGCTCCTATGTTTCTCCGGCATTCCCATCTGCGGGCTAATTGTGCCTGGACAACTTCGTCCAGCAATGGTGTCCCTGTCTCTTTAAGACTTGCAGAAAGCACTCGCTTTTCTTTTGTCTTAGAGGAGCTGGTTGCAGGGAACTGCCCACAGGTTTTGCTTTTCCGTTTCTCTAATATCCAGCACCCCGTGCACCTTGTGTCTGCATTCTGGGTGCGGATTTCTAGAGCTGTTTGTTTAGCAGTCCTGGGCTTTCACTCCCTCCCCATTCTGACTCCTTTCTTCCCGGTGGGTTTTGGAGTGGGGGAGCGTTCGGGTCCCGCCTGGCCATGGCTTGTATCTTACACCCTTCATGTGATACTGAGTTCTCGCAGATGTAGATGTATCCTGGCTGTTGTACTGCATCCACTGGTGTCTCTTTTAGGAATAGTTGTATTTATTGTATTTTAATAACTATATATGTTTTGGGGAGGAGATTTCCTCTGAACTACTCATGCCGCCATCTTCCCGTGATCTCAACCATGCATTCTTAATCTCATCAAGTTTGTTCTTCCAGAATGGAAAATCTAAGTCCAGATCTTGCTATTTAACCTTAGAACACAGTTTGTTCTATCTTGCCTAAAAGCCACAAAACTGCAAATAGTAATGGAAATGGAATCTGGAATAGAAGTGCCCTTCTCAGGCCCTCTCAACTGACCACTGATGGAGACCTAACAGCACCCCTTACTGTGCCCCTTCTCAGTATGAAGCATCCAGAGTGGTCATCGCCCCCTTTCCCTAGCAGCAGCTAGGGTTTCCATCTGTAGAGGTGGGAATGAGAAAGGGACCATGGGTGTAGTCAGAGTATGGTGAGGGCCTCCAGAAAAGAGCAAGGCAGGATATTTACAGTCAAAGCAATGTAACAATGTAAAGTCCCCATTGAAACTTTGTGTTCAGCATTAAGCAAAGTAAAGGTCACACTAATTCTCTAGGGTGAAGATACTATACTTGGAATATAGACATCTTCAGTGAGATCAGTTAAAGGTCAAAAGGCCAGGAGCAACTTGGCCTGGAATGTTTGAGTGTTCTGCAAGAGTATCTCAGCATAAACCATGACTTCACTGTAAACAGCCCTATCAAACAGTCAGCAACCCAGCCCACCTTGATGGCAGGGCATGTCGTACAAGTCCACACCCGAGGTCCTCAGTTCCCCAAAATCTTCAACTGCCTATAAATCCCCTAGACAATGCACCACCCTTTGCTTTCTTGCTCTTGGCAGGAGCCAGGATCTCCTTCCTCTCACTTTATTTCTAAATAAAAGCCTCTGCCCTGGCTCTCCTACCTTGGGTATTTGCTAAGTTAATTCTTTGAGTCCTCAAACAAGACCCCAGCATCATCACTTTGAAACCTCTCCCTACCTGGTGAATATTCATATACCTTTACATTAAAAGTCTCCCTATTTTTTCATTCACACAACTTCCTCTGGGTCTGCCTGCATCTCTCAGGCATGTACTTTTGCTTTTATCTATACTCTTATTTTCCAAATAAACTGCTGAAACTCAGGAGCTTTAGCATTCTTTCTTGAATTTTTAACGTGTTGTGACCAAGGGCATGTTTCCAGTAACATCTTTTTGGTGAGCACAAAGGGACACTCTTTTGAACAACTCACATCACTTGCAAGCAAGTCTGTAACTCTTGCCGCTGTTGGGGCTGCAGGTTATTCTATGTTATATTGTTGGGGAAGAGGCATTGTGTTTTCCTCAGTTCTTGTCCCCACTGCAACAAAGAATTTAAGGGCAGAGACACAGTTGTAAAATAGAGTAAAAGTTTTATTTAAAGTTCCTTAGAAAGGAAGTGTAGGCAACCTCAGAGAGAGGAGCACCCTGAAAGGTTGGAGAGAGAGTTTAAGATTAAAAGGTTACACACTTTGAAAGTGTGGGTGACCTCAGAGAGAGGGGTGCCCTGAAATGTTGGTGGTTCCCCATTTTAAGGATTTTTCAGGAATGTGACAAAGGGCTAGGATGTGGTCTTAAGTGGTCCCAAGTATCTTTGATGAGACATTAAGTTTCTTATCAGTCCTCCAGGTAATTCTGTAAAATTAGCTGAACACAAGAAATTTACTGCTCTGGTTCCCTCCCAGGATAGCAGTTTCCTGGTTTGGGAGCATATCAAAAAAGCTGTCTGCCTTTCCTCCAAGGGGAGCAGTTATTTGTTTGCTAAAGTGTATGTTAAGAATTTTCCTTTTTAAACTTCCTGGATTTTTTTCAAAATGCAATTTTGGCTTTAAGGTGGGATGTCCCTGTCTTTATTACGCTGTTTATGGGTGGGCCTTTTAGCAGGCTAGAGTAAATCTTACAATGATCTAATTGATACAGTGAAGACATGGGGTGTGCTCAGGTACTTTTCTTTATCTCGGTAGTATTCAGACCTTCAAGGCCAAGTTGCTCTTGACCTTTTGAGCTTTAACTGATTAACTTTAACTAGGGGTCTTTTCTGGCTTTCTAGTTTTAACTGGTTAACTAAGTCCATTCTAGGGTGCTTTACTGACCTTGTTCTCTTTCCACCCCACTCATATTTATTTTCATGCCTAACAATATCACTCTCCTGTCTGTGATTTCTCTCTCACCTTCCTTGCACTGAAGGGCTATTCTGTGCAGCACCCGGGATGTAAGTTACTTTCTTCTCCCACTCAGACACACCCAGGTCACCCTTACATTGCCTAGTCCTGTTAGGGTAGCTTGCACTGAGGCCAAGCAATGCGTGGAAATATGCCACAGGGATGCACGCCCTGGTGGGGTCCCAGTGATGTCACAGCATTATCTACCACTACTTGGGTCCCATGCCACACAGGCAGAGTTCATGGATAGGGTGGTGGCTCTAACTACTGTTGGTCAATTCCCACTGCTGGTGGCATCCTGATGTCTGACAGGACCCTCCACATTCCATCACACATTTGGACTCAGGCCACAACCCCTCCCAACTTCATTTCATCTTCTTCCTCTCATTCCTATTTTTCTACCTTTCTCCCTGGGAAGAAAATATAAGTGAGATTTGTCATTTGGCCCAAAGGTCATGTAGCTTAAGAGATTTACCTTGTTGTTTATGTGCTGGGTATGGGAAAATAGATTAGTGGCCCTTTTATTCTCAAGCGAGAGATATAGACGAAAGATTTTTCCCTTTGTGTCTGCCATTAGAACAGAAAATTCCCCTCTCTAGCAGCCATTGTTAGCTTTCAGATATTAATGATCTTCTTAGAGAGGGGATAATGGAACCTCCAGAGGTCCTGAAGCCATAAGGATCCTCAATATACAGGAACTCATCCCAAAACATCAGCCTTAATCATTGAGCATGGTCCCCATCAAGGTCTTTGGTCACACTCTCATCCCTGGGACCATGGAGGATGGGATGGATCACAAGCCATGGAATGCCATGGCTGCCAGGAAGGTCATACAGCAAGCTAGTCACTACCACTGTGAGGTCAAAACAGTGGACACTAGGGGACACCGAAAGTCTGCTGTCTGTCACCCCCTATGGGAGGGATTCTGACATTCTTGCACCTCTTTTTTTCATAAGAGGCCAACCTCCTGAAGATAATGGGGAACACTGTTTAAGGATTCATCCCTGGGCTGCATCCTCAAACTAGGATAAACTTCCAGTGGACATCCTAAAGAGGAATGAGTTAATTTTCCTTTGCAATACTGAATGGCCCCAGTAAAAACTGGAGGAAGGGAAGCTTGATATGAACAACCACTTCAATTAAATACTATCTTACATTTAGATCTCTTCTGTAGTTGACATGGAAAATGGACAGAAGTCCTTTATTTCCAAAACCTTCATGGCCCTAAGAGATCACCCAAACAAGTGTGTGCTTGTTTATCTTTTATATAAATAAGGCTACTGCTAGAGGGGCAAAGAGCCAAAAAATTGGTGGGCACAGATTGAAAATTTAAGTTATTAGAGTGCCTCACTGCATCCAGAAGACTCCCATGGCAGGATAAGTTGGTCACAGGATGGGTTAGATTGATACTAGGTTACCTGACAACTTCAATAAAATTTCTGTGTAATAACGAACACTGTAAAACATACAGAATCTGCAACCCTATTGTAAGAATGGGTTAGCATGAGAATGGCCATCTTAAGGGCCGAGAAACTATTTTCTGAGTACGTGAGCCGGGGGAGGAGGAACTGGGTAAGGCTTGATAAACAGGTTTTGAAGAACAAATTAATCATGGACACCGGGTTGTGGGCGGCTGTGTCACTGTTCAGCTTATCTTGCAAAACCACTCTGTCTAATTGAGGAGTGGTCTTATCTTGCTCTTGCTTAACCCCCAGGATGTGGGACTTGCAAAAATAATATGTAACTGTGGAAAATTACTGTGAGTTAAGTGCTTTGAAAATGCTATATAAACCCTTGGCTTTGAGTGCTCTGGGTCCTTGTTGAAACCTGCTGCGTTGGGCAGACACTTGGACCCCAGCTAGCTGAAAATAAACCTCGCTGTGTGACTTGCATTATCATGAGTGTCTTCTGTCTGTTTGAGAGGTGGTCGGCTCTGGACCCTAACATTTTGGGGGATCATCTGGGATCACTAGACCCCTCCTCAGGGAGACAGATGACCCCCTGATACTGAGGTTTGCTCAGAAGCCACAGAAGGAGGTTTGGCCACCTCCAAGAGGGGAGGACTGAAACAGGTCCTCGACCAGAGAGACTGAAACAGGTCTCTGCCCGGTCCCAATTGAGAATTCACGCAGAAAGGAAGGAGCGGGTTACGACCCTGGAGGCTCCATTGCTGGAAGTCGTGGGAGACGTCCCCGACGAGACGGTGCCCGAATGATGTCCGCAGTGGATGCCGTTTGGGCAGCTAGGTTGACAGCATTGCACCTTGAGTCCAGCACTCCCATGTGCACTGAGCCACCCAGCCAGAGCAAAGACAAGCCAGAGAGTGGAGCATGCAGCAGCACACTGATAACCCCCTGAAACTACAGATCTCAAGACCTCGAGAACACCCCAAACCTCCCGCCCAGCATGATGATGAAATGGCTACTGGTCCTGACCCTGCTCAACAACTGGGAAGAAAACCGCACAGAGACCAACCCTCATCAACCTTATAAGCAGACAAGGATCCTGACGGATGGAAAAACTTGTAAAACCCTCAATGAAACCGACGCACAGCCCCACTAAACACATGGTGGCCAGATTTATATTTCGACCTCAGGGAGCTTTTCAGACTCATGCGGGGAATAGAACACAATTATCATGTCCTACAAAAATGGGCACTTATTCACACAGCTCAAGGACGAGCACAAGGTTTCTGGGCCTGCCCTGGAAATCTAAGAAATAACTGGAAGACCTGTGGTGACCTAGAAAGTGTCGACTGCAAAAGCTGGAGTTGTGTAACCTCTAATGATGGGCCCCAGAAGTGGGCAGTCGGGAATTGAGATTTGGTTAAATTCACCCTCAGAGACCCCAACAACAGGGTACCCCAAGTGCATGTACAATTTAACCAAGAACAGGCTAAAAATGAAAAGTCCTGGATATCTGGAATAACTTGGGGTTTTCAGCTTGATATGGGCCAGTTCACCTGGGTCGGCCCTTACCCAAGTGGGCTTTTAACCGTTAAACTAGTTATCCATAAGTCTCAGACAAAAACAGCTCCTATGGGTCCAAATCAGGTATTGGCTCCTCCCGTACCTACTAAGAACCCAGATAACAAGAGCAGCTCAAAAGAAATAACAGAACCCTAGATTAATACCCCTGTAACCCCCCCAGCACCTGCTGCACAGGCCGCTGAGGACCCCCTATGGAAATTGTTGCACGCTATGTATGAGACCCTTAACGCTACCAGCCCTGGCCTCACGGCCTCATGCTGGCTATGTTATGATATAAAGCCTCCATTTTATGAAGCCATAGGCCTGAATGCCACTTATAATGTATCAACTAGTGAAAATCCCTCTCAGTGTTCGTGGGGGGACCATAAAATAGGCTTAACACTACGACATGTAAGCAGTAAAGGGACCTGCCTAGGGAAAGTGCCACAGGATAAACAAAGTTCATGCACTTCCATAAATTCCACCCCTAGTTGGGATGACATAAAGTAGCTAACCCCAGGAAGTGATGGATGGTGGATATGTTCCAGGACTGGCCTCACCCTATGCCTCTCAACCTCTATCTTTAATGCCTCTAAAGAGTTCTGTATCCTAGTGACTGTGATACCCTGCATCCTCTACCACCCCGAGGAAAGTATGTATTCTCACTGGAGTAAAGGCACAAGCCAAAGAAATAAGAGAGAGCCTATCACTGCCCTAACCATTGCCACCCTATTCACTTTAGGAGAAGCTGGGGCCGGAACCGGCATAGCCTCCCTTGCCACTCAACAAGCAGGTATGACATCCCTGAGAGTGGCTATAGATGAAGATATAGAAAGAATAGAGACCTCCATTAGTCATTTAGAAAATCTCTCACCTCCCTATCTGAAGTTGTACTCCAAAATAGAAGAGGGCTTGATTTATTGTTCCTCCAGCAAGAGGGACTATGTGCTGTGCTAGGAGAAGAGTGCTGTTTTTATGCTGATCATTCAGGAATAGTAAAGGAATCCATGGCTAAAGTAAGATAAGGATTAGCCAAGAGAAAGAGAGAAAGAGAAGCACAAGAGAACTGGTTTGAAGCTTGGTTTAATAAGTCTCCCTGGCTCACCACCCTAGTTTCTACCCTAGTTGGCCCATTAATTTTCCTTATATTCATTTTAAGTTTTGGCCCCTGCATTCTAAACAAACTTAATAATTTTGTAAAAGACTGTGTTAATACTGTCCAACTCCTGTTCTTGAGACAACAATACGAAAAGTTGCCCCCTCCTGAGGGCCCCTATGACTACCCTACAAATGAGCAGGATTCCTCATTGTAACAACAAAAAGGGGGGAATGTAAGAATGGGTTAGCATGAGAATGGCCATCTTAAGGGCCGAGAAGCCATTTTCTGAGTACGTGAGCCGGGGGAGGAGGAACTGGGTAAGGCTTGATAAACAGGTTTTGAAGAACAAATTAATCATGGACACCGGGTTGTGGGCGGCTGTGTCACTGTTCAGCTTATCTTGCAAAACCACTCTGTCTAATTGAGGAGTGGTCTTATCTTGCTCTTGCTTAACCCCCAGGATGTGGGACTTGCAAAAATAATATGTAACTGTGGAAAATTACTGTGAGTTAAGTGCTTTGAAAATGCTATATAAACCCTTGGCTTTGAGTGCTCTGGGTCCTTGTTGAAACCTGCTGCGTTGGGCAGACACTTGGACCCCAGCTAGCTGGAAATAAACCTCACTGTGTGACTTGCATTATCATGAGTGTCTTCTGTCTGTTTGAGAGGTGGTCGACTCTGGACCCTAACACCTATGTCATATCCCTCTTAGATGTTAAATCCAGCTCGGAGAAATCCAGAGCCTTTAGTTAATGTGGTCTTTAAATTTTGAGTCAGCCATGTCACCTTCCAGCAGTAAAAAACATGGTTCCACAAATAGTTCAAAAATTCGTATGGAAACGCCAAAGACCCCAAAGAGCCAAAGCAATCCTGAGAAAGAAGAATAAAGTGGCGGGGATCTCACTCCCCAACTTCAAGCTCTACTACAAAGCCACAGTAATCAAGACAATTCGGTACTGGCACAAGAACAGAGCCACAGACCAGTGGAACAGATTAGAGACTCCAGACATTAACCCAAACATATATGGTCAATTAATACTCGATAAAGGAGCCATGGACATACAATGGCGAAATGACAGTCTCTTCAACAGATATTGCTGGCAAAACTGGATAGCTACATGTAAGAGAATGAAACTGGATCACTGTCTAACCCCATACACAAAAGTAAATTCAAAATGGATCAAAGACCTGAATGTAAGTCATGAAACCATAAAACTCTTAGAAAAAAACATATGCAAAAATCTCATGGACATAAGCATGAGTGACTTCTTCATGAATATATCTCCCAGGGCAAGGAAAACAAAAGCAAAAATGAACAAATGGGACTATATCAAACTGAAAAGCTTCTCTGTACAGCAAAGGACACCATCAATAGAACAAAAAGGCACTCTACAGTATGGGAGAACATATTCGTAAATGACAGATCCGATAAAGGCTTGACATCCAAAATAAATAAAGAACTCACGCACCTCAACAAACAAAAAGCAAATAATCCAATTAAAAATGGACAGAGGAGCTGAAGAGACAGCTCTCCAAAGAAGAAATTCATATGGCCAACAGACGCATGAAAAGATGCTCCACATTGCTAGTTATCAGAGAAATGCAAATTAAAACAATGAGATATCACCTCACACCAGTAAGGATGGTTACCATCCAAAAGACAAACAACAACAAATGTTGGCGAGGTTGTGGAGAAAGGGGAACACTCCTACACTGCTGGTGGGAATGTAAATTAGTTCAACCATTGTGGAAATCAATATGGAGGTTCCTCAAAATGCTCAAAATAGACTTACCATTTGACCCAGGAATTCCACTTCAAGGAATTTACCCTAAGGATGCCGCACTTCAGTTTGAAAAAGACAGATGAACCCCTATGTTTATCGCAGCACTATTTACAAAAGCCAAGAAATGGAAGCAACCTAAGTGTCCATCAGTAGATGAATGGATAAAGAATATGTGGTATATATACACAATGGAATATTATTCAGCCATAAGAAGAAAACAAATCCTACAATTTGCAACAACATGGATGGAGCTAGAGGGTATTATGCTCAGTGAAATAAGCCAAGCAGAGAAAGACAAATACCAAATGATTTCACTCATCTGTGGAGTATAAGAACAAAAGAAAAACTGAAGGAACAAAACAGCAACAGAATCACAGAACCCAAGAATGGACTAACAGTTACCAAAGGGAAAGAGACTGGGGAGAATGGGAGGGTAGGGAGGGATAAGGGTGGGGAAGAAAGGGGGTATTATGATTAGCATGTATAATGTGGGGGGTGGGGGAAAGTGGAGGGCTTTGCAACACAGAGAAGACAAGTAGTGATTCTACAACATCTTACTATGCTTATGGACAGTGACTGTAATGGGGTTTGTGGGGGGGACTTGGGGTAGGGGAGAGCCTAGTAAACATAATGTTCTTCATGTAACTGTAGATTAATGATAAGAAAATAAAATTAAATTAAAAAAAAAAACATGATTCCAGAAGGTGTGACTATCTAGCAAATATGGCAAAATCTTGTTTTGTGTTCTGAAAAGTTGACCTAATAACCATCAGGTTGCAGATCCTATGATCAAACAGAAATGTGAGTAACACCTCAGTAGAAGCCAGCTATGGTTGGAAAGAAATGTAGGTTAAAACTGCATTTGCAAGTCAAATCTTACCACAGCTGCTGCCAGCCCTCAGGGCAATTGTAACCTTAAATAACTATGGGCATTATGATGAATTTTCCTATTAGATAAAATAATTTAAGGGATACATTTTAAAAGCAGTCTAAAATATTCCAGAATACTTTCATTAACAGTTTTATTGCAAAAAGCTAAAGAGAAATTTTAAAATATGAGGTATATAAGATAAAAATCTGTGAGACTAACTTCTCCTCTTTTTCTCTTTGAGTACTCATTCTAGTACTTCTCCCTCTGTCTGATATGCCTTTTCATTCTGAAAAGACTATACCACTGTAAACAAGTAAATGACCTCACAGACACCTCTATATGGGCCCTCCCAGAATTGAGTAAACTAATAGAGTTTCTGGTAAACAAAAGCTAAAGGGTAACTCTGGCAGACACCAGATCCTATAGAGGGGATCCTGGAAAAATTGGCAAAGGCCAGCAAAAAGGGAGAAAATTCTTACCAGAATCAGCTTTTTTTAATCCGTTGGGGGAGAGGTGTTGTATATTTTCCTCAGTTCTTGTCCCCATGGAGACAAAGAATTGAAAAGCAGAAACACCGTAGTGAAGCAGAGTAAAAGTTTTATTTAAAGTTACTTAGAGAGAAAGTGAAGGTGACCTCAGAGAGAGAGGAGTGCCCAGAAAGTCTTGGAAAAGTAAAATTATGCACTCAGAAAGTGCAGGGGACCTCAGAGAGAGCAGCGCTCTGAAAGGTTGGAGAGAAAGATTTAAGATTAAAAGGCTACATACTTAGAAAGTGTGGGTGACTTCAGAGAGAGGAGCACAGTGAAAGGTTGGGGGTACCCCTTTTAAGGATTTTTCAGGAATGTGACAAAGGGCTAGGGGTGTGGACTAGTTAAGTGGTCTCAAGTATCTTTGATGAGACATTAAGTTTCTTATCAGTCCTCTAGGTAATTCTGCAAAATTAGCTAACACAAGAAATTTACTGCTCTGATTCCTTTCCCAGGATAGCAGCTTCCTGGTTTGGGAGCATATCAATCAAGATGGTCTGCCCTTCCTCCAAGGGGGACAGTTATTTGTTTGCTAAAGCATATGTTAAGAATCTTTCTTTTTAAACTTCCTGGGATTTTTTTCAAACGGCAATTTTGGCTTTAAGGTGAGGTCTCCCTGTCTTTATTATGCTGTTTATTGGTAGGCCTTTTAGCAGGCTAGAGTAAATCTTACAATGATCTAATTGATGCAGTGAAGACTTGGGCTGTTCTCAGATACTTGTCTTTATGTGGGGAATATTCAAACCTTCAAGGCCAAGATGCTTTTGACCTTTTGAGCATAACTGACTAATTTTAACTCTGAGTCTTTTCTGGATTTCTAGTTTTAACTGTGTAAATCCTGGGAGAGGAAATGCAGGGACAAAATACCTCTAAAAACTGAAATCAGTCAAAGGGAGAAGTAAAGTTTAAAACCCATTTATTGATTACAAACTGCAGTCCAGGGCCAGCTCTCTCCTCTGGTACTGAAGAAGCAAGCAGGCAAGCAAGCCAGACTTTTCCTTTAAACTCTCAGTTTCAGATGCGCTCTTGGTTGCCCAGGTAATTACCCACTGACATGTAGATGAACTTCTCTCCACACCTGAGGATATGTAAATGCACTAAAGCCAGGCGAGATACTCTGGAAATGTTACAATTTTACTCACAGGCCACCCCTCCAGAAATCTCACCTTACAATCTACTCATTTCCCTTCTTCCGCAATGGTCCCTGGGCAATAAAACTGGAGCACTGTGACCAGACTAATGACATAACAATAGCAACAGCATAAAATCATGACAATTCTCAAGCTGGAGGATTCAGCTAGGTTCAAAGTCATGCAGATTAAGTCCATAGCTCATCCATTCCATAAGGAAGGCAGTAGCTGAGGATTCAGAACAATCATGTAGCAGCTGCAGCCAGGGGTCACATTTAAGCCACAAGGGCTGTAGGAGCAAATAACCTTAAGGGCGATAAGATACATTTTTTAATGACACCAGCATAGGCAAATCTTGTCCATCAGGTAGGATACATGCAAAAGAGTGGTCTTGTGATAAAACAGTGGCAAGAATGGGATCTCATCCTGGTCTAGTACACCAGAGTTTTACTCCCCTCCCTGTGGGAGTTACAGATGGGTCAATGTATAGAGCTATGCGAGGTACATGCACTGGTCATAAAGATAAAAGAAATCTTCCCCGCAAGATGCTCTTACCTCCTGGACGTTTTGGGAACACTACTGTGACCTTTGCGGGTCATTAAGCTGTTACTGCAGGAATACACATGAGGCCAGCTTCCAGGCCTTTCCCCCAAGGTTACAGAAGGGCCAGACATCGCTAGTCCATGTATCAAAACGTCCAGGGCCAGGTCCATTCAACAGTATCTCCAGGGCTTAATACAATAGGGGTTGACAGCAGGATGTTGCTCTGCTGGCCATATCTTGGCTTCAACAGCTCTTCTTTGGTTTGCATGTGCAATTGTATAGGAAAGGTAGCAAGATGTGTGAGCATATCCACAGGGCTCAAAGCTCCTTTACATGGCTTCTCATTTAAACACCACAGCACTGTCCATAGGCAAACTGACCAACCCTGTAGATTGTTGGTGTCTGACTTCAGGCCAGATTTCAACTAAACCACTGTTCCTTTCTATCATGCCTATCCCAATAGGATTATATGGTACATGAAATTTTCACTTTATTCCTAATTGCTGCACCCATTCTTGCAATGCTTGTCCAGTAAAGTGGGTGCCTTGATGGCTCTCAATCACCTGCAGCCAGCCGTAAGCTGCAAAGAGACACTCCAGGCCCCTCTTGGTGGTTTGCTGATCTGCACGATGTGCAAGAATATCAACCAATAGTCCAGTAGCCATGTCCACACAAATCATGGCATGCCGATATCCTTCTGATATGGGCAGAGGCCCAATATAGTTTATTTGCCACCTGACAAGGGGTATTGGCCCCCTTACTATTATCCCATGTTGCTGCAGAACTCAGCCTAAGTCCCTTTTAGAGCACACAAGGCACTCCTTCCTGCTCTGCTGACTTCTACAAAGGTCAACGGCAAGCCCCACCTATGGGCTACAGCCCACTTGCCTTTTGCCCCGTGTGCAACAAACTCTGGTGCAGCCATTGGACCACATCAGAGGCAGGCTTTCCTTCTAGCCAGCACACCTGGGCCAATGTGTCTGCTTCATCATTCCCTGGAGATGCCAAAGGCAAATGGCCAGTCATGTGATATGCAGTAACACTCTTAGTCTGATCAGAGGCCCATAGGAATTGCCACAACTCTTGCCCCCAGAAGGGTTGGTGACAAACCATCCAGTTGGCATGACACCATGTCAGTAGCCACAGGGTCAAGCCCTGATAGGCGGCCCAGCTGTCAGTGCAGATAACTATGGAGGAAGGCTCCTGGGTGATCACAAGCCATACTGCCCGCAACTCGCCCACTGGCTGCTCTTCCCCTCTCCATCCTCTATCCGTATTGTCTCACCCTTAGGATGGAAAGCCACCTCCACTTTGGGGGCTGTCCATGACTGGAGCTGTCTGTGTACCAAGCATCTTCAGGTATAGGGGATTTTCCCTCCTGATAAGGAGTTTTGGCTACCAAGGGCTGAAAAGCAAGTTCTTCCTGCTTTCCACTGGTATAGGTCACTGGCTCCAATAAGCGTTGGAGTTCCCACTTAAGGGGTAGTAGAGAGGGTACTGCACTACAGTAAATATGTGCCCTATTTGGCCAATGTAGCTGTCTGTGTCATGCCACGGCATGGCCTTTGGGTCCAGTCTCGCACCCACCCCGCAATGGGACAGATGGTTACCTTGGTTGGAGCTGTTCCAGTGATGGGTTCTGTAGCCAGCAAGGCATGGTACACATCAGCCAGTTGCTTCTCTATCAAGGTGTATCGGACCTCTGCTCCTTTCCATAGTTGTGAACAGAATCCAACAGGTTGGCATGTCCATTCAAGCCACTGCCAAAGACCACACCCATAAAAATCTTCAGTTACATGAACGTCTAGTTCACAGGGCCTTGATGAGTCCATTACATTCAAGGCCTGTAAGGCCTGGTCTGCCTGCTTGGCAGCAGTAAAAACAGCTGCACATGTCTCACCCCAGTCCCACCTGATGTCCTTTCATATAAACCAGTATAAGGGATTAAGAATTTGTGCCAAGTGCGGGATAAACACTATCCAGTAGCCTAAAAGACCCCAAAACTCTTGTAATACTGCCACAGTGGTAGGGATGGAGAAAGCCTGGACCTTGTCTATAACTGCTTCAGGAACAAATTTAGTTTTACCTGACCAGAAAACCCCCAAGAATTTCACAGACAAACCTGGTCCCTGTTGGGAGCCACACAAAGACAACAAGATGGCCACAGTTCATGAGGTTCCTGCTTCACTTCCTGGAGATTAGCTGCGAGCCCGCGCGCGCCAACAAGAAAGCCCGCGCGCGCCAAGAGATACTCTTCTCCCCCTCCTTCCCCATTATCATATACCAATCAGAATGTAACTCGCTGCGCCATCCCTGCTATGCAGCCAATCCCCTGCTTACAAGTATCCTATGGCCCACTCTGCCCCTGAACACTGGTGTATATCTACCCCCGTCTTACAATAAAATTTGAGGGCTTGATCAGAATACTGTCTTGCCTTCGCTCTTCTCTCGCCCCCATTTTCTTTCAGGTCGGATCCCCCTCGTCCCCACAAATAACTAGGTCCCGCTGGACGGGACAAGTGGCGCCCAACGTGGGGCTCGAGGCGCGGATCCTTCGCAGGCGGACCCCCGAGTAAGATATCGTCTGGCCAGACCCCTTCTTGATGAAACAATAGGAGACGCCTTTCGCCGCTCACGGAGGTCGTCGTCCCTGGTGAGTACCGGCCGCCTTACAAGAAAATGGGAACTAAATTAAGTAAAGAAGCGGTCTTCATAAGAGACCTAAAAAGTTCACTTAGGGAGAGAGGAGTTCGAGTTAAAAAGAAAAACTTGGTAAAGTTTTTTATTTTTGTTGATGAAGTCTGTCCGTGGTTTATCATTAATGGCCCCGAAATTCATCCTAAAAAATGGCAGAAAGTAGGTAGAGATTTAAATGATTATCTTATCAAAAACGGCCCTGACTCTGTTCCTGTTTCAGTATTTTCCTATTGGGGTCTTATCAGAGATATTGTTGAAAATACTGACCCTGATAAACGTCAACTCTTGTCAGTGGCAGAATATTGCCTCCGCCCCCTATCTCGGGCGGCCTCAAAATCGTCTCTTTCGAGTGATCCCCCTGCCCCAAAATCAGCTAAATCCCCCTCCCCTAGCCCGACACCATCTTTGCTCGGTGCCCTCCATGATACCCCTCCCAAATGTTGCATTTATCCGCCTCTCCCTCGAGATTCGGACTTTGTCGATACACAAAAGGTTTTTCCAGTCGTGACTAAGAGCCAAAATGGCGAGCCTTTAGATCCGAAAGACGCGGCTGAACTAGAAGACGAAGCGGCCAAGTATCACAACCCAGATTGGCCTCTTGCCGCCCCGTCGCTTAACCCCCCTTCTTACACACCCCCAGTTTTGAAAAGAGCCTCTTACACTCCCTCTATTCAGCCTCCCAATGTTTGCGCCCCGGCCTTTTTGCCCCCGTCGGCCCCTCCGCTACCCCCTCCGGCTCCCGGTCCTGTTAGCCCCCCTACCAGCACTGAAGACCTAATAGCACAGATAGTAGAACAAAGAATAACTTGCCATCTCCAAAAATTAGTTGTCTCCCAACCAGTTCGTCCCGCATTATATTCGCAAAGGGGCCTCTCTAAGAAACCGCTTACAGCCACAAAACCTAAAAAACAACCTAAAAAACTGCTCTTTCCTGTTCTTACCCGGGCCTCCGCCCGCTCTGGCCCCACCTCCACAACACATAGCCCGGAGGAGGGCGATCTTGAAAGCGACGGCGAAGACGCCCCTGCTGCTCAGGAAATAGAAAGTGAGGGAGAGGAGCAGGCTGAGCCAGAGCCGGCCGAGCCTGCTGATGGCCCTAGAGAATTTCACAAAATCCATTTCAAAAGCTTAAAAGAGCTGAACGCGGCCGTTAAAGCTTATGGCCCCAATGCCCCTTTTACCCTTTCTGTTCTTGATTCGCTGTCTCGAAGAGGACATTTACTCCCAGGTGAATGGCTGCGTATAGTCCAGGCTGTGCTTACCCGTGGTCAGTTTTTAACTTGGAAGGCAGATTTTGCTGACCGCTGTCAGACCATCGCTGCTGCCAATGTAAAAGACCCTCATTCCCCAACAGCGTCCTAGACTTTTGATAAGCTTACGGGACAGGGCAGATATATCTCTGAAACCAGGCAGCAGCGCCTTCCCCTTGGTCTTTTATCTCAAGTGAAAGATGCCGCTTTGGGCGCTTGGATATCACTCCCTGCTTCCAGGACTGCTAACACTCCTCTAACTAAGATCACTCAAAGCTCGCAAGAAGACTATAGCGAATTTGTTAGCAGACTGTTAGAGGCCGCCGAAAGGACCCTTGGTTCCGCGGCTGCCAATGATAAGATTGTAAAACAGCTAGCCTATGAAAACGCCAATTCGGCATGTCGAGCCGTCCTCCGCGGTAAGACTCGAGACAAAACTCTTGATGAAATGCTGAGAATGTGTAGAGATGTCGATCCTTTTACATCTAAAGTCCAAGCCCTTTTAGCTGTAGGTGCCGCTGTTCAAACTCCCCCGGCTTCTTATCCTCCTTCCTTCCCCAAGGGCGCACCGCCTATGCGTAACTGCTTTAAATGTGGACAGCCAGGCCATTTCGCTCGCCAATGCCCTACCACAGCTCCTCCTCCTAGAGTTGGGTCAGTCCCCGGTATTTGCCCTCGCTGCCATAAGGGGCGGCACTGGGCCAAAGAGTGCCGTAACAATCCAACAAATCCTTTTTACAGTACCACAAATCCTTTCACCCCCCCTTTTCAGGGAAACGGGCTGAGGGGCCAGCCCCGGGCCCCCCAGCCAATTCCATTTCAGCCGGCCTCGGGGAACAGCCTAGCTGTAGCACTCCCGCCCTCTATCGGGCCACACCCGGGAGTGCAGGACTTGACCTCTGTGCCTCCTCCTCAACAATATTAACGCCTGAAGAGGGAATTACAATTATTTCCACAGGAATTTATGGCCCACCTCCCAAAGATACTTATTTTCTAATTTTAGGGCGAGCTTCCACCACAATAAACGGCCTTATTGTCCACCCTTCCTTAGTTGACAATGACTATACTGGAGAAATAAAAATTCTTGCTAGTGCCCCCCAGTGCCCTGTCAGCATTATGAAAGGTCAGCGCCTTGCGCAGGCGCTCCCCCTCCCTTTAAGTACATCTCACCCTGCTATTCATAAGCAGCGAGGCTCCTCTACCCCAGGTTCTTCAGACTTATATTGGATCCAAGCTATTACTAAAGAACGCCCCACTCTTAAACTTAAGATCCAAGGAAAAGTATTTGAAGGAATTTTAGATTCGGGGGCCGACTCTACGGTCATATCTCAGGCTTCATGGCCCTCCAGCTGGCCCTTACACGCTTCCTTGACCCATCTACAAGGAATTGGGCAGTCAAGAAACACCTTACAGAGCTCACAGTTATTAAACTGGGAAGATGAAGAAGGAAATACCGGATTCATTCAACCCTTCGTAGTTCCTGGGTTGCCGGTAAATCTTTGGGGAAGAGATATCCTCTCTCAAATGAAGGTCATCATGTGTAGCCCTAATGAAGTTGTAACACAGCAGATGCTTTCACAGGGTTACCTCCCTGGTCAGGGGTTGGGCAAACTAAAACAGGGAGATCCCAACCCGATACTGGCCACGCCTAAGATAGACCGCTCAGGTTTAGGGTTTGAAAAACATTTTTCGTAAGGGCCGTTGCTCCTCCTGCACTCCAGGCAGACAAGATTACTTGGAAAAGTGATGTTCCTGTCTGGATCGATCAATGGCCCCTTACCACTACAAAATTAAATGCAGCCATAGAGTTAGTGCAAGAACAGCTGGCTGCTGGACATATTGAACCTTCTACATCCCCTTGGAACACCCCAATCTTTGTAATCCAAAAGAAATCAGGCAAGTGGAGGCTCCTACAAGACCTCAGGGCGGTTAATAAGACTATGGTCTCTATGGGCGCATTACAACCGGGAATTCCCTCTCCAATAGCCATCCCTAAAGGGTATGTCAAATTAGTAATTGATCTAAAAGATTGCTTTTTCTCCATACCTTTGCATCCTGATGATTGCAAACGTTTTGCCTTTAGTATACCCATTACCAATTGTGTAAGGCCTTCTCCCCGGTTTCAGTGGAGAGTTCTCCCACAAGGAATGGCCAACAGCCCCACTCTTTGCCAAAAGTTTGTAGCCCAGACTATAGACCCCTTTAGGTTGCTCTTCCCCACTTTGTATATTATCCATTATATAGATGATATTCTTCTTGCCGGTCCTGACCAGCAACAGCTCTATGCGGCCAGTCAACAGCTAGTCACTGCCCTCCGAGATCGAGGACTACAAATTTCCCCAGAAAAAGTCCAGGTCCACCCCCCCCAACTTTTTTTAGGCTTTGAATTATTTTCTAATAAAATCCTCACTCAAAAAATTCAGTTAAAGAGAAGCTCCTTAAACACTCTTAATGATTTTCAGCGTCTGCTAGGAGACATCAACTGGCTCAGGCCTTATTTAAAGCTGACCACCGGAGAGTTAAAGCCCTTGTTTGATGTCCTACGTGGAGACCCTGATCCTTCCTCCCCCCGCTCGCTTTCATCAGAAGCACAAAGGGCATTAACCATTGTAGAGCGGGCTATTTCTGAACAGACCATTAGCTACTTCTCTCCACATCTAAGTTTGTGGCTGCTCATTTTCCCTACCCCCTTCTCCCCTACAGGAGTCCTTTGGCAAAACCATCCACTATTTTGGGTTCATTTGCCAGCCTCCCCCCCTAGAGTCTTAGCTACCTATCCTCAATTAGTTGCTGCCCTCTTATGTTTAGGCCGAGAGGCAGCTCTCAAGTTGTTTAGGAGAGACCCTGAAGTTATAACCCTCCCATACAATACATCTCAATTACAATGGCTTATTCAACATGATGATGATTGGGCAATTAGCTGCACCTCCTTCCAGGGGACAATAGACAATCATTACCCTGCAGACAGATTAGTCCAGTTCCTTCAAAAGACCCCAGTTGTCTTTCCCAAGAGGACTAAAACCACGCCAATTGCTGGGGCCGTAATGGTGTTCTCTGATGGGTCCTCCTCCGGTATAGCCGCTTTCAGTATTAATGGGCAAGTTACTCGAATACAGACAGACCTCTCTTCTGCACAACTTGTTGAACTAACTGCAATAATCAAAGTTTTTGAGCTTTTAATAGATGCCCCCTTTAACCTTTACACTGACAGTGCCTATGTAGCAACCTCTGTTCCCCTATTAGAGACAGTGCCTTACATACGTCCCTCTACAAATGCTTCCCCCCTATTCGCAAAATTGCAAAAATTAATTCTAAACCGCGATGCCCCTTTTTTCATCGGGCACATACGCGCTCACACTGGCCTTCCAGGGCCGCTTGCCAAAGGCAATGACAGAGTTGATCTGGCGACTCAATTAGTAGCCTCTGTCACGTCAGACTCACCCTTGGCTGCAGCCCAACGGGCTCATGAACTACATCATCTCAATGCTCATACTCTTAGACTCAAATTTTCAATCACCCGAGAACAGGCCCGCCAAATAGTTCGGCAATGTCAAGGATGTCTAACTCTCCTCCCAGAGCCTCATAACGGAATCAACCCCCGGGGGTTGGTTCCAGGAGAGATATGGCAAATGGATGTCACTCATTACCCTCCCTTTGGTAAATTAAAATATATCCATGTGTCTATTGACACATGTAGTGGTTTCCTATGTGCATCCTTGCAAACGGGAGAGGCAACTAAAAATGTTATTACCCATGTTCTCTCATGCCTGGCATATCTACCACCACCTAAAATCTTAAAAACTGACAATGGGCCTGGATACGCCAGCTCTAGCTTTAAACAGTTCTGTGCGCAGTTAGGTATTAAGCACATAACAGGAATTCCCTATAATCCCCAAGGCCAAGGCATTGTTGAAAGAGCCCACTTAACCCTTAAAAACATGTTATTCAAACTTCAGTCGGGGGGAGAAGTACTCTATCCGAAAACAGGTAATGCAAAGACACTCCTAAATCATGCACTGTTTGTTCTTAATTTCCTTACTTATGACTCCGCGGGTAAAACCGCTGCTGATCGCCTTTGGCATCCCTCCACGGCAGATAATTATGCACAGGCTATGTGGAGAGATCCGATGACCAACACATGGCACGGGCCTGACCCTGTGCTCATATGGGGGAAAGGACATGCTTGTATATATGATGCTAAGGCACAAAATGCCCGATGGCTCCCAGATAGGCTCATTAAACTCCTAGACACAAATAGAGGCAAAAACAATAATAATTCCAGTCCAGGGCATATTAACCCCTGAGAAGCCTTCCCTTTCTGTTTAATTTCAGGAAGCAAGGCCAAAAGACCTCTCAGTGTCTCACCAGTTCCAAGCAAGAGACCTAGTCTCTGTGAAGAAGCACCAGGCAAGAAACCTTGAGCCACAGTAGAAGAGACCTTTCACTATCCTCCTGACCACTCCCACAGATATAGAAGAAAACGACATCTCTTCCTAGAGATACGCTCCACATCTAGAGGAAAAACCCCCCGTCAGACGCAGACTGGCGATTAACTCAGACTAATAATCCTCTTAAAGGTTCGCTTGTATAGTATTGATCATGTCACTAACAATTCTCATTCTCCTGACCCAGTTACGTCCCACCTTCCAGAACCCTAACCCCCATGAACCCAAAGTGCTGACATGGCAAGTTTTTTCTCAGACAGGAGAGGCAGTGTGGTCTGTTTCTAAGACTGCCCCCCCCAAGACCTGGTGGCCGTCCCTGCACCCTGATGTTTGCGCCCTAGTTGCTGGATTAGAGACCTGGGACATACCTAATATACCTTGGAGACAGGCCCACATAATTCGACCACCCGACCACGATTATTCTGCAGCCCAGAGCCAAGTTTCCTATGGTGACAGCGGGTGTAGTTATCCTCGAGCACGCAATAGAATAAAAACCACTTCCTTCTATGTCTGCCCCCGTGACGGACGAACCCATCAGCAAGCCCGGCAGTGTGGGGGCTTAGAATCCTTTTACTGTAGCTCTTGGGGCTGTGAAACTACGGGTAATGTTTATTGGAACCCCGTGTCCAGTTGGGACCTCCTTACCGTAGTCCGGAACCACACATCCCCCAACTGTGAGCAGACAGGGCTATGTAACCCCTTAAATATCACATTCAGTGATAAAGGGCGCCAATATGATTGGGGGGCTTGGGTCACCGGACGACAGTGGGGGCTCAGATACTATCAATATGGATATGATAAAGGCCTCATATTTACTATCAAGCTCAAAGTCGAGACCCTTCCAGCTGCCCCAGTAGGACCCAACGCTGTCTTGCGAGACCAGCCGCGTCTCCCAGCCCCACCTGCGCCGACCCTAGCCCCACCTGCAGACGCTGCCACCCCTTCCCTCGTCTCCACTCTTAACCAAACCGCCTTCCTTCCTAGCACCGGACAGCGCCTTCTCAACCTCCTTGAAGGAGCTTTCCGAGTTCTAAATACCACCAACCCAAATACTACCAAATCCTGTTGGTTATGCTTTTCCTCTTCACCTCCTTACTATGAAGGACTAGGATTGTTAGGCAATTTTAACAATACGACCAGCCACGAAGCCTGTAGCTGGGGCATGCAGAAGTTAACCCTGACTGAGGTAACTGGAAAAGCTACATGTTTAGGAACAATTCCCTCAACCCATAAGAGTCTGTGTAATAACACCATACCCATAGTTACCTCGAGTGAATCTAGATATCTAGTCCCTCCCCGTCAAGGATGGTGGGCTTGTAACACTGGACTAACACCGTGTGTTTCCACCTCTGTTTTCAATTTCTCCCATGATTTCTGTGTTATGGTTCAACTAGTGCCGAGACTTATATATCATGATGATCCCTCATTTGTCACTGAGTTCGACCCTAAAAATAGGTACAAGAGAGAATTAGTCTCGTTGACCCTAGCCACATTAGTGGGAGTAGGAATTGCAGCAGGAGTAGGAACAGGGACAGCTGCCATCATCCAGGGGAACCAAAACTATGAAGGGCTGAGAACCGCCATTGACGACGATCTAAAAACCATAGAACAATCTATTACCAAACTTGAAGAATCTCTGACTTCCCTTTCTGAAGTCGTCTTGCAGAATAGACGGGGGCTAGATCTACTGCTCCTAAAAGATGGAGGACTGTGTGCAGCTTTAAGAGAAGAATGCTGTTTTTATGCAGACCACTCCGGAATAATAAGAGATTCAATGTCAAAGCTTAGAGAAAAGCTAGACCAGAGAGAGAGCGAGAAGCTAGCCAAGGTCCCTTTGAGTCCTGGTTCACTAAGTCCCCATGGCTCACAACTCTGATCCCCACCATCCTTGGACCCTTGGCAGGACTCCTCCTTTTAGTGTCTCTTGGCCCTTGGGCCTTAAGAAAACTAACAGCCTTTATTCGAGAGCAGGTTGACCAGCTCGTCAAGCCAGCGGTTGCTGTTCATTATCACAGACTTACAGCCTGTGATGAAGAGTCTGACACCGAACCAACCAGTGCTCCCGGCCTCCAGTTCTCAACCTTACAGACGCCTCAACCATGGTACCATCAATTCTGGCATCGTAATTAATGTGGCCCATATGCTGGTCGGCCAGAACCAGACAGACCCCTAACTATGAGGGTATGGGCATCGAGATGAGTGCGAGACAAAGTACCGCAAGGGAGGGTTCTTCCTAGAACCTCTCTGGTCCTCCCTGAGAATATGCCTGGCTTGCATAGAGGTTGGTATCCATATGTACATAAAGCCTTGATACATTAAGATCAATTTGGCTTTCAGCTCTGCCTCTCCTCCCTAAAAGATACCGAGAGCATCAGGATGAGCATTTGTGGTATGCTACCCTGCTGGAGGAGCCAGGCCTCTATTCCCTCACTCGATTAAGGCCCACCTTTCTGAAATAAATAGAAAGGGAGGAGATGTTGGGAGCCACACAAAGACAACAAGATGGCCACAGTTCATGAGGTTCCTGCTTCACTTCCTGGAGATTAGCTGCGAGCCCGCGCGCGCCAACAAGAAAGCCCGCGCGCGCCAAGAGATACTCTTCTCCCCCTCCTTCCCCATTATCATATACCAATCAGAATGTAACTCGCTGCGCCATCCCTGCTATGCAGCCAATCCCCTGCTTACAAGTATCCTATGGCCCACTCTGCCCCTGAACACTGGTGTATATCTACCCCCGTCTTACAATAAAATTTGAGGGCTTGATCAGAATACTGTCTTGCCTTCGCTCTTCTCTCGCCCCCATTTTCTTTCAGGTCGGATCCCCCTCGTCCCCACAAATAACTAGGTCCCGCTGGACGGGACAGGTCCCTGAAACTTCGTGCTGTTCACAGCCCATCCTTTTTCCTATAGATGTTGCAACAGTCTAGGAACTGCCCCTTCTAAATCTGAAAGAGAATCAAATGTGAGCATAATATCATCAATGTAGGGATACAACTGCACTGTTTGCAGTTTCCTCCATGTGGCCACGTCTTGGGCTACAAGTCCATGACAGATGGTAAAACTGTGGAGATATCCCAGTGGAAGGACAGTGAATGTCCACTGCCGGCCTTCCCATGTAAAGGTGAGACAGGGACCATAGATGTAGTCAGAATAGAGTGAAGGCCTCTGGAGGGTGTGGGGCAGGATATTTGCAGTCAGAGCAATGTAACTACATGCAAGGAAACCACCCCTGCTAAAACTCTATGTTAAACATTGAGCTCTAGATTCATTCTTCAGTGAAATCAGTTAATGTTCCCCAGATAAAGAAGGGTAGCACATGTTTTATTATGCTAATCATTTGTAACCATGTATAAGATTACTTTAGCATACTAAAAGGCCCAGGCCTCTGTGCTGTCTTTCCTACTTCAGATCTGACAAGGTATTCTGCAAACTGAGCAACTAACTTAGCATGCAGACTCAGCTGTAAACAGCATAGTAAAAGGCAGGAAGAATTCCACCTTAAAGATAAGATTGCATTTTAACACCCAGAAAGTTCAAGAGGCAAGATTCTTTAGCAAGTACACAATACCTCAGCCCACCTTGGGAGCTGAGCAGGCAGCCTTTTGATGTGCTCCCAGACCAAGGCACTGGTGTCCCAGAGAGAAATCAAGGCAAGAAATTCCTTACAGTTAAGTTAATTTTTAATATTCAGGGACCACTTAACAAGTCCCCACCCCTAAGGTTTTTCATGTTCTCGAAAAATTCTCAACTGCCTATAAAACCCCCTAGACAACACACCACTATGGACTCTCTTGTCCCCTCCTGGTGTGAGCCGGGAGCTCTGTCCTTTCACTTTATCTCTAAATAAAAGCCTGTACCTTGCTCTCCTACCTTGACTGTTTGTGCAGCTCATTCTTCAGCTCTGCAAACAAGAACCCCAGCATCACAGGCAACCTGTTCCTGGCTTTTCTGTGCTATGTCAATAGAGAAGAAAGCATTAGCAAGGTCTACTACATAATGATACATTCCCAGTTCATGGCTGAAGATGTCCAGAATGTCTGGTAGAGAGGGGACAGCAGCATGCAAAGGGGGTGTGACTTATTCAATTCCCTGTAGTCTACTGTCATATGCCAGGAGTTGTCTGGCTTTCTCACTGGCCACACTGGGGAATTAAAAAGACTGAGTGGACTTTATGATGCGTACCCTCTCCAACTCCTGTAGAGTCTCTCCAATTTCCTTGTGCCCCCCTAGGCAATTTATACTGCTTAATATTTGTCACCCACCAAGGTACAAGCAGAGCTACAGATGGGTGCTTAGCATGTCCCCTCAGAACTGCCTTTACCACACATACCCTCAGTCTGAACCACAGGCCCTTCAGTATACCCCCAAAATATATTCAGGGATGGGAGAAGTGTACATGGTATACCTCTTTGGGGGTAAACACCCTATCCCCAATGAGATTTGGGTTTTCTTCTCTCTAATTGCCTTACCCCCATAGCCATCTATCACAGCAGGGGTCCTGGGAAAATGCTCAGTGTTGCCATAAATCAGAGAACACTCATCTCCTGTGTCCACCGGCACCAGGATACATTGTGCATTCACAGGGGACCAATGAATTGCTAATTCTATATGTGGCCTCTCATCCCCACTATGTCTCCCAAGGTAGGGACTTTGACTCCCCCTCAGTCAAACCGCGATGCCCAATCATCCTCCTGTGGGGGTGAGGGCTCAGGATCCTAAGTACTGTCTCCCATGAAGTTTTGCAGGAACACAGGCAGGACATGAAGCCTTGACTCTGGTTTCCGTTTCCTGGAACTCAGCAGCTGGAAAGGCTGCTCTGGCTAACAATATTCTTTTGGACTGACCATCGAGATTTTTCTTTCAGTACCCCAGCCTTTATCAAATCAACCCACATCTCGGTCCTCGAGATCTTCATGGGGCCCTTTGCATTTCTTCTTTCAGTCATGGCCTGGACTCCCCTCCATGCCCTTATTGTTTCAACCTCCCCCATATCCGCTAAAGTATGAGTAGCCTCACTTATGGGTTGCCCTAGGTGGAAGCAGGAGTATTCACTAGGGACTCAAAGAGATGTGGGAGCTGTATGCAGCACCAGGCTTCTCATTCCTATAGTGAACACCTCTTCATCAGGGCCCTGGGGGTCCATATTATACATGATGCTTTCCATACCCAATTCCCACAGTACCTTCTGGAGCTCTGCATATGTTTTCCAACTACTGGGAAAATATGGTCAATCACCCTGATTAGGTCAAACTATCTTGATGGCAGCTGTCATCTATTCCAGGAGTGTCTGATTCCCTGAGGTGTGATGGGGATTTGGCAACCACTGCCAGAGGGAAGGGTGAGCCATCAGGGAAGCCATTATACTCATCTCAGTACATGACACAACAGTATTTTCCACCTACATATCTCAGAAACGTAAAAGCCATGTAGGCAGAGATTCCGAAGGCCTCTGACTATACTGGACACTCATGTCCACCAGCTCATCTTGGGTATAGGGGTGAAGCACGGAGTGCTCCACAACCTGGGGAGGGGGCTGCTCCTCTCCCTGAGGAGCCCTCAGTTGTTCAGTTTTTATTTTCTTAATTACATCTGGGTGGGCCTTTACAACAGGAGAAGATGGTACCTTCAGCGATGGCCTGGGTAGCAGATCCACCAGTGGCCCCACCTCCTCCTCTTCTCCCTCAGGCTGTTCCATCAATGGCTTCTCCTCCACCATTTCTGGGGCTGAAGGCACTATTATTTCCTCCCCATCCCCCACAGCCTCCTGCAATGCGGCTTTTCCTGCCATCTCCCCCCTCGCCACTGCTAAGGAATCTTCTAGGAGCATGGCCTGCCTTTTCAGTAACTGTCTCTCTTCTTTAACAGCATCCCATAGGTTATCACTCAGCTCCTCCAAGCAATGCTGAAGGGCGTCTCTTTCCAGCCTAAGTTCCTCAATAATTCTCTCATTCTCCTGTATAACATTTTCCCCGATCTCAATGAAAATTGACCCTACAATGCCAGCCGCTACATGGCCCCCTAAGGTCTCCAAGCAGTCTTCCAACGCACGGAGGGCTAATTCTGCAGCTTCCAGTGTTTTCACCCTTCCCCAGTCCCAAGGAATGCCCCCCCCCTGTAGGAGGTACTTTACCATAGACCAATTCCCCACTAAGGGTTCCCAAATTGGAAGCCCCACAGCTGGGGGAATAATAACAGGTGAAGCGGCACCCTCTGCTGCTGCATCCACTGGGGCCTCCCCACCATCCACAGCAGCAGCCCTCCCAAAGGTCACACCCATTATGACAGATTTCATGTTCAGAGGCACCCTATCAACTGCCGCCAGATGTACATACAGGGAGAGGAAATCCTGGGGAAAACTATCTCTAAAAACTGAAATCAGTCAAAGGGAGAAGTAAAGTTTAAAACCCATTTATTGCTTACAAACTGCAGTCCAGAGCCAACTCTCTCCTCTTCTCCTGAAGAACAAGCTGACAAGCAAGCAAGCCTCTCCCTTTAAACTCTCAGGTTCAGACATGCCCTTGGTTGCCCAGGTAATTACCCACTGACATGTAAATGAACTTCTCTCCACCCCTGAGGATATGCAAATGCACTAAAGCCAGGCAAGATACTCTGGAAATGTTACAATTTTACCAACAAACTGGTTAACTGAATCCTTTCTAGGGGGCTTTACTGACCTTGTTCTCTTTCCACCTTGCTATTTTCCTGCCTATCATAAATCTCTGTAGTGAAGGCAAATTCTGGCATACTAAGATCCCCACCCCTTAAAATCCAATCACTAATGACCAGATGGTCGCCCACCTCTTAAGTTCCAATCACCAACACAGAACACCCCCTACCCCTACTCCTTAACAACTCACTTCCTCACCCATGAGCTGCTGCTCCCTCTCTCTGGGTGCAGCCATTTCCTCTTTCAGATAATAAAATCGCTTGCATGGGCCCGTGTCTCCTGAGTCTTTCTTGGGAAAGAAGGGTTGCAGAGAAATATCCTTTCATGTAGTGCCCAGTGAGAGAGAAAATAAAACTTCACATCCCATTGGCTATTGATACTTTCTTTCCCAATGACAGCTATTGCCATATAGCTAGTCTCTTTACACCCTAAGTTTTGGATTTAGTTTTCTGCCTTCCTGGGATGTACAGGTTGTTTCTTTTTTTGGTTGTCTTTGGGAGTGGCTCTGGATCTGGGAAAGGTTGTGTCCTTTTCACCCTCTTTGGGAACTCTTTTACACATTATCAGTATAAGAATATAGTAATTTATCCACCATTTACCCCATGGTTCCAAGCACATAAGCCGGTGAGAATTATGCATGGACTTGCCCCACCTTATCTCTAAACATCCCGACCCTCCCGCAAGGCAACAGGCCAAGCGGATCCACCACAATAAAAGGCACAATGCTCTGTACCATGCTGCTGCTCCCTCTCTCTCTCTCTCTGGGGGCAGCCACTTTCTCTTTCAGATAATAAAATCTCTTGCATGGGCCCATGTCTCCTGAGTCATTCTGGGTAAGGGGGGCCACAGCAAGATACCCTTTCATTGGTGCCATGACTTGGATGAGGCTCTCCCACTGACTTTGCTCTTCCTCTGGGAATCTGAGCTGCTCTGGGAATCCTCACTGCCTGATCCTCCTCTATGGGCTCACTGTCCATTTCCCCGGTCGCTCATCTTCTCGTCCAACACTGGCATTCAATTTGGTGAGTCTCCCCTTCATGGTCAACTTAAATGTCCCTTTGGAACATGAGAAGTGACCATTGAGTGTCCGGCAATCCCAAGGGCTCCTCTAGGACAGGGACACCCCCAACCACGACTTTTAGAGTCACAGTTGATCCCCATAGTCGACCCTTCTCTGCCTCCCCATGGTGAGAATCCTCATTCACTGAGGCCCGGTCTCCCTTTATCTATGTATCTACTCATAAACTCCTGGTACCAGGTACCGAGCCTCCTCGGCGTTTTCACCTCAACCCCTCAGTTAGAGGTGGTGACGACCCCCTAACTGTGTCTGGTCTTCTCCATGACCTTCTCAATCGCTCAGGGATGCCTCAGCAACTTCTGAATGGTCTCATTCTAACCATGGGATCTGGCCCTTCCATTCTTGCAGATTCACCACTTGGGTGCTTACTCGATAATCTAAAACCCCTCCACCTCACTCCAGACCTCAAAGTTTTTCTGCTTGTTCACTACTGTAATGAGATCTGGCCACAATATCCCTTGGACAATCAGTCTAAATGGCCCCCCAATGGCTCTTTAGATCCTAAAATTCTCCATGACTTATACAACTTCTGTGAGCACACAGGCAAATGGAAAGAGATCCCATATATCTAGGCTTTCTCCTACCTCTGAACTAAGGCCTCTCTCTGTCTGCCCTGCAATCCTAAAAACCTACTACTTGCCTTAAAGTCCTCACCCTCCAACAAACCAGATCCCACTCCATCTTCTGACTTTGACCCTGCCGACAAATCCCCACCCTACCGACCCCAAATCCCCATGGCACCTCCTCTTTCTCCTCCTCCTCCTCAACCACCCAGTCTGCATGGTGCCACCACAGAAACTGTCCAGCTTACTCTGCGTCAATCCCAACCCAGTTTCCCACCACAAGCTTCTGTCAGGGGTGGGGCAACAACCCTGCCTCCTCTACGACAACCAGTTTCCCTCCCATTCTGAGATCCCCTACCAAATCCTCCTGTCACTCGCTCTCAAACCCAGACCCTAGGCCCACTATGGGAAGTAGCCGGTATGGAGGGCATCATCCAGGTTCATGTCCCTTTCTCTCTCTTCCACCTATCTCAAATAGAGAAAAGATTAGGCTCTTTCACTTCCAATGCAGCTACTTACATAAAAGAGTTCCAGTACCTAATTCAGTCATATGATCTTACCTTTCATGATATTCACATGATCCTATCCAACACACTTTTGCCTGAGGAGCATAGGCAAGTCTGGGAACAGGCTATAACTCATGCCAATGAGGTTCACCAAACTACTCCAGGTCATCCAATAGGGGCTGAAGCAGTTCCTGACCGAGGCCCTATTTGGGACTATAATATGGCAGGGGAGTCACCAGATGAGATCGATTCATCACCTGCCTCATGGCGGATCTCAGGAAGTCAGCCAATAAGGCCATTAACTATGAAAAACTCCAAGAGATTATTCAGGATAAAACTGAGAATGCCTCTGTGTTCCTAGACTGCCTCACCAAAGCTCTTTTACAATATACAAACCTAGACCCTGAGACTCCAGATGGGAGACAATTATTAATGACCTACTTCTTCACCCAGAGTTTCCCCGACATTAAGGCTAAACTTCTAGAGAAGGGACCCTTAACTCCTCAGGCAGAAGTCCTGGCAGTGACCTTCAAAGTATATAATGGAAGAGATGAAAAGGCCCATAAACAAAAATATCAAATTATGGCTAAGGCCTTTCATCCTACACCAACCACTGGTGCTTGGGTATCCTCACCTCCTAGGAAGCAGTCAGGAGGACCTCCTGGTCCGTGCTTCAAATGTGGTCAAATGGGTCATTGGCCCAGAGCCTGCCCAAATCCCCAGAAACTCCCCAATCCATGCCCTAAGTTCCATCAGGAGGGACACTGGGCTGCTGACTGTCCTCGCACACCAAGAGGTGCCAGGCCATCCAGCATTAACACTCCACACATAGACCTTCTGGGTCTGGAAACTGATGATTGAGGGGGCCTGGGGCTCCTCGACCTGACCACTACCATCACTGTACAGTAACCTAGGGTAACCATTGTAGTAGCGGGTAGGCCCATCTCTTTCCTTTTGGACACTGGAGCCACCTGCTCAGTCCTGAAGGAGTTTCGGGGACCTACCTCCCTCTCACAGTCCTCTATAGTCGGGGTAGAGGGCACACCTCATCAACCTTTACAAACTCCCATGCTTCACTGCATCTTTACAGGCATTGCCCTCTCTCCTTTTTGGTGATTCCCCAGTGTCTCATCCCCCTTATGGAAAGAGACCTATTACACAAGGTTGGAGCTTCCATTACTTTCACTCCCGGACCACACCTCAACCCCGACTCACCTTCAATCCCACTTTTACTCGCCCTCCAACCAGCTGAAAATCCACCTCCCTCTCCTTTTCCTCTGCCTCCCCATCTGGTCATCCCTATATTCTGGGACACCCTCACCCCCTCTATCATCACCTACCCCCGAGTAATTATCAGAATGAAATACCCGGCCTTTTTTCCCTCTCAACCTCAATACCCGCTTCGCCTCAAGAGTTTACTGGGCCTGCAGCCAATTATCCAGGAACTTTTATACAAACAGCTTCTATGACCAGCCAATTCCCTTTTCAATACTCCTATACTGGCAGTTAAAAAGCCTAATGGTTCTTACAGGCTTGTCCAAGATCTAAGAGTAATTAATGCAGCCGTTGTTCCCTCCATCCTGTGGTCCCTAATACCTATACTTTATTGTCCACCATTCCTGCTTCCACCACTCACTTTTCTGTCCTTGACCTCAAAGATGCATTCTTCACTATCCCCCTCCATCCCAACTCTCAAAATCTATTTGCTTTCACCTAGACCAATCCTGCCACCCAGACTTCTACTCAATTGACCTGGACAGTCCTTCCCCAAGGCTTCAGAGACAGTCCTCACCTTTTTGGACAGGCTCTAGCTCAAGACCTCAAATCCCTTACTCTCTCGGGCTCCACCCTCCTTCAATATGTAGATCATCTCCTCTTTTGCAGTCCCTCCCTATAAACCTCTCTACAGGATACTACTCTACTTTTAAACTTCCTCTCAGAACATGGCTATCGGGTTTCACCCTCCAAAGTTCAGCTGTCTGCCGCTCAGGTCACATACCTAGGAGTTCAGCTCTCCCCAGGCTACAAGGCCATTACCATAGACAGGAAAAAACTTCTCCAAACCACGCCCATACCAAATAACAAAGATGAAATTCTCTCTTTCCTGTGTGTTCCTGGGTTCCTTCTTTCATGGATCCCCAACTTTTCACTCCTGCCTGCCCCCCTATATGAAGCATCCTGAGGACCTCTTGCTGAGCCCCTCTTGATGCCCATGGCTAAGCCCTTCTATAAACTCCAGCTGGCCCTTCTACAAGCACCCGCTCTGCACTTGCCGGATCTCACACGCCCCTTTACTCTATATGTCTCAGAAAGGCAGGGCTTCACCCTGGGAGTTTTGGGACATAGGTTAGGACCCTCCTTTGCCCCTGTTGCCTATCTTTCCAAAAAACTAGAACTGGGGTCCTTGCCTGCAAGCCCTAGCAGCGGCTGCCGTCCTCATTCAAGAATTCAAAAAACTCACCTTCGGGCCAGCCACAACTGTTTTCTCCCCTCATCCGCTTTCTGAACTCCTTACCTTCAAAGGCCTGCAGACTCTTTCCCCCTGCAGGATCCTATCACTTCAGGTTGCCCTAGTTGAGGACACCTCCCTCAGTTTCAAAACCTGTCCTCTCCTTAATCCCTCCACCCTTCTTCCATTACCTCCCAATCCACAGGCAGGATCACAAACCGCCTCCCATAACTGTTTACAAACTCTAGAAGAACTCCTACCCTGTACCTCCCACATTCAGGAGGGCGCCCTTCCTCAGGCCACAAATACCTGGTTTACTGATGGCAGTTCCTTTATGCATGAGGGTGTTCGATGGGCAGGATATGCCATTGTCTCTCTGGACAAAACTATCGAGGCAAAGCCCTTACCTCCTAACACTACAAACCAACAAGCAGAAGTGATTGCCCTTACCCATGCCTTTGAGTCAGGGACCATAGATGTAGTCAGAGTAGGGTGAGGGCCTCTGGAGGGGGCAGGGCAAGATATTTGCAGTCAGAGCAGTGCAACTGCATGCAAGGAAATCCCCCTGCTAAAACTCTATGTTAAACATTGAGCTCTAGAATCATTCTTAAGTAAAATTAGTTAATGTTCCCCAGATAAAGAAGAGTAGCACATGTTTTATTATGCTAACCATTTATAATCATGTGTAAGGTTCACTTTAGCATACTAAAAGGCCCAGGCCTATGTGCTGTCTTTCCTCCTTCAGATCTGATGAAGTGATTTTGCAAACTGGGCAAATAATTTAACAAGTAAGCCGAGGCATAAACACAGTAAAAGGCAGGAAGGATTCCACCTTAAAGATAAGATTGCATTTTAATACCCAAGAAGTTAAGAAGTTAGAAATTCTTAACTTACTCTTCAGCAAAAAATACCTCAGCCCACCTTGGGGGGCTGAGCAGGTGGCCTTGTTTCCTGTGCCCCCAGACCAAGATGCTGGTATCTCAGCGAGAAATCATCAGAGGAAGTTGCTTGTGTTAAGTTAATTCTAAATATTCAGAGACCACTTAAGAAGTCCACATCCCTAAGTTTTTTTTCATGTTCTCCAAAAATCCTTAACTGTCTATAAAACACCCTAGACAACACACCACTGTGGACTCTCTTGTCCCCTCCTGGCATGAGCCGGGAGCTCTATTCTCTCACTTTATCTCTAAATAAAAGCCTGTATCTTTCTCTCCTACCTTGACTGTTTGTGATTCTCATTCTTCGGCTCCGCAAACAAGAACCCCGGCATCACCTTCACTTTGGCACAGGGGTCCTCTGATTATGTATACTGATTCTAAATATGCTTTCCATATTCTATTGTCCCACACAACAATCTGGAAAGAATGGGGACTCCTAAACACCAAGGGAAGCTCTACGGCCAAAGCCAAACACATTATACTACTGATAGAAGCCTCACATCTTCTAACAGCCATAGGCCTAGTACATTGCCGCTCCCATCTGTCGCATCAGTCATCCATCTCCCTTGGTAACAACAGGGCAGATGAGGCAGTCCGAAAAGCAGTGTTAGCCCACTTGTAATAAGTGCCCTCGTTCCAGGCCCTAAAATATCGGTTTCCACAACTACTGGCCCGCCTTCCACTGAGGCCATACTCTCCTACTTACATTGATAGGGAAAATTTACAAGGACAGCAACCTAGCGGGTGGCTCCATTGTGTGTCGCACCCCTCCCTCCTCAACATAAAGAACACTACAAGGGCAGTAATTTACAAGGTGGCTCCCCTCCACCTCGCCCCCCTCCTCAACCCAAACAAAAAAACACTCCCTTGGTTTCCCCATGCTGCTGAGCACCGAGCACCAGGTCCCAAGGTTCACACCCTAAACTCCCTCCCCCTTGCCTGCTCGCTTGAGGTACACATACGAATGTTACAGATAAGGAAGCAGAAAGGTATAAATTGCTCCCTTTTCTTATGTTCAGGGCTCAGACTTTTTGGGAGAATACTCCCCTCTGAGCCCACCTGTGTGAAATAAAGCCTCAACACTCCAAGACCTCTGAGTGCCGCTTGGTTTTTTCCATCGGTGATACAGTCCAGGCTTTTTTTCAGTATTTTCCGTAACATTTGGTTCCCTGACCGGGATACCCAAACGCGCTGGCCCTTTGTTGCCACCGGTTTGGGGCAACAGCTGGGCGATGATGGAACAGGAGATCGCAACGGAGAAAGCGCACCCTGCCTGACCTTTTGGCAGTCTCCCACCCGGTCTCCCTGGGCCAGCCCTGCTCCGCTGTTCCTGCCGGACTCAAGGAGGCTTGGCAGGTGAGGATCTGGTTCTGACACTGAATCCGGTAAGGCCCCGGGGCCCCTGACCCAGCCAGTCCCACCCATTGGGGTGGAAGGGGAGCCTGATCACCTCCTGGGAGACTTATTAGAAGTCTCACAGGTAGACATTCCCAGGGGGGAAATGTTTAAACTCTGGTCTGCCTGGGTGTGTGTGTGTGTGAGTGAGTGTGCAGGGCAGCTGAAGTCATTCAGTCTGCACAGAATCTGTGATTCCATGGCCTGCGCTACAGAATCTGCATGGGCCCTCACCCACTTTCACGGTCAGCCATCAGGGCATATCAGTGATTCAGCTTCAGCTGACTTGGCCTGGGACTTATACAGGTGCACCTTAGCCAAGGCTGGCCAAAGTCTCTGCGAGGAGTATGAGTGGACGGGCATCTGACTGGTCTCCTCTCTAGAGGAGGCACCCCACCCTTGTCTTTGTCGCGGCACCATCCACGGACACGTCATGGGGTCAGGGCATAGTAAACCCACAGTCCTTGACACTATGATCAAAAATTTCAGAAAGAGATTTTCAGAAAACAACAGAGTAAAATTAACTCCTGGCAGGTTGAAAACCATGTGTGAATCTGTATTGCCAGCCTTTAGTGTAGGGTGGCCTCCAGAAGGAACCCTAGATGTCCCAACAATCTGCTGAGTGTGGCGGGTCATCCCTAGAGATCCAGGTCATCCTAATCAGTTCCCATACTTTAATTCCCAGTTAGAAACTGCCCTGACTCTTCCCCCTTGGGTGCAATTCGCTTGCAACAGGCAAGGACAGAGTAGGTTCTTAGTTGCCTCAACAAAGAAGCCTGCAAAGAAACAACAGACGCCAGAGCCTCCTCACATTTTTACTGGTGGCCCAGAGGAAAAGCTAATATTGCCCCTGCATTATGTGCCTCCAAGACTGTCAGCAGCAGCCCCTGGTCCCTGATACCTCGTCGCCATCAGCCTCCCTGCCAACTTCAGACCAGTGAACCCACTTCCCCCTGAACCAGCAGCCTGACTGCACCCTTAGCTGGGAGCAGATGCCCTTCAGATGCCAGCACAAGAGATGCAGGGCCTAAAAGACATAATAAGTATAGGACCATCCAGCCCAGCCAGTCCATGTTTTACTGTCAATCCTCCACAACTGAAACCCTGTCAAAAAAGCCATAAGTGAAAGGGCAAGCTCCCAGATTCTATTTTAGCCAACTGAGACCCGGATCCTACCTCAGCCAATTGGGAACGGATCCTATTTCACCCATTTGGAGCTTGGTCTCTCTCCCCTCCAGTCAGCAAGAAGTACACCCACCACCCCTGGACCCTGCCAATTGACCAAAGCCACAACTCATCCCCCCCAACTACCCCCAGACCCAGCCAATCAGCCAGGGCCACGACCATCACCCCCCCAAACCGCCCTGGAAACCCATAAAACCTTTGTTCTGGGGAAAACGCGCTCTCTTTCTCTGGCACCTGGCCACTGTGTTGGCACGGGTGTGAGATTGAGCTCGGGCTAGCTTGAATAAAGGCTCTTTGCTTTTGCATCCATGTTGGCTCCTTGGTGGTCTCCTTGGGATTCACGACTTTGGGCACAACATTTGGGGGCTCGTCTGGGATCCCAGAGACCCCCAGGACGCCCGACCCGGAAAGCCCTGTGCCGGCTGGTGAGTGCACTCAGTTATCTGTCTTTGTCTGACTGTGTCTCACTGTTTTTGTTTGCGAACAAGCCTGTATAAGCCTGTAGGAGCTCCAATCTGTATCAGGGTCAGCATTGACTTAGGCAGACGCGCTGGCGGGTCACCGACCTGGGGTCTTGGGAGACATCCCTTGCCCCCGTCTGGAGGACAAGGTCCTCATCTGTGAGGAAAGTCGGCTGCTGCTGCAGTCTAACAGGCCCTCAACTTACTTTCAGTTTTGCCTCTGCGGCCGTGGCATTCTTCTCTGTAGGCGCCTGTTTGTTATTTGTCGTGTTTGTCTTAGTCTTGTTGACGGAAGAAATGGGACAGAATCAGACGACCCCTTTCTCTCGTGACAGACCATTTTTCTCAGACCTTAGGGAGAGAGCAGTGTGGTGCAGCAGCGTGGTGCCTTTTGTTGTGGAGGATCCGTTCAGCCTGTTGCTTTGGGGGAGGGTCAGGATGTTTAGAGATAAGGTGGGATAAACCCAGTCAAGCCCCAGGCAAGCCCAGGCATAATTCTCACTGGCTTATGTGCTTGGGACCTTGGGGCAAATGAAGAATAAATTACTATATTCTTACAGATATAGTCGTACTATGTGAAATTAAAGCAAGTGAATCTTGATATCAAGTACACAGCAAAATTAGAATTTTGTTTCCAGTTATAAAACAAAGTATTCTTTAACTGTTAGTCTGCTCTTAATGTTGAAAGATTGCAAAAGGTTCTCTAATTGTTTTATCAAAGCAGTTTCTCATGCTTAAAGTCTCAGTGAGTTGCTGGAATATTTTTTTTTAAATGGAATCTTAATATTAAAAAGACTAAAAGCTGTTAGGGTCCAGGACTCCAGGGTTTCCCTAGAGAACAAACTACACGGACACGGAGATGTAAATCCAAGCAAAGCCTTTATTCAGCCAGCAAGCTGGGGCCGACAGCACCTCCCCTGACACGCAGGCCGAGTCCGAGCTGCCGACCCCTAGGCAACTTTAGGCATGGATTATATAGGGTTTTCACAGCCGTTGCACCGATGCCCCCGCATTTCTACAACCAATAATTTTAAAACACATTCTATATATTCTATATTTTAACCAATGGAGTTGAAACGAGAATGCCTCGGTTACCTAACCGCTTCCCGTAATCTCTAGCTCACACAAGCGTGTCTACGTGATTTATCATGGGTTATGTCCCGAGGCTACTGCTCACCTCTGGTTATCTAACTTAGGGCAGGCATGTTAGCTTCGGGCAGTTTCTACGAAAACTGGGTGGCTCTTGCTCTAGGGTCAAGTTAAGTTTTATTAGTTCTTTTTCCTAACTCTTGATGCTCCCTACATTCCCTTACAAAGCTAAAGTTTGTTAACAACTGGGTAACCTTTATTTGCCTTTGAAATATTTTGTCATCATTCTGGTTAAATAGATAATTGTAGCTTCATAGCAATCTATAATCCTATTTAAGCAAGTGCCAAAAAACAAAATTAAATTCAAAAAGGTGCTTTTACCTCTAGTTAACTCTGATATTTTCCAGAGGGCCCCTGGAACATGTCAGAGGAATTTTTTTCTCATTGGAGAAAGTATTTGACTAATTTGGCTTATTTATCTGATATATACTTACCTGCTTAATTACCTGGAAAGCACTGTCAAAGGGAATGATGCTAAACTTTGTTACTGAATGTTTTGTTACAAAAATATCCAAGTTTCCTTATGTCAACTGTCTTATAGTAAGGTCTCATCAGATCTTTAGCCATTGTCATTTGTAAGTCTTTTGTCATTTATAGTCACTGTTTTATTACTCCTAAACTACTAGTAAAGAACTAGATTTCAGCAACACAGGCATTGGTTACATAAGATTAAGTGAACTAAGGAAGATGGTTTTGTGACTTTTTGTTTCAGATGCTGCTGATAAAGTGCTTTAAGCTTTTTCTCTTAAGCTGACAAGTTTAGTAAATGACTATCTTTATAAGCAGAATTGAAACATTTATCTTTCTCTCTACCTGATCTCTCCAGAATTTAAAAACTTTCAGTGATTATTTTTATATTTTATGGCAGTATGTTTATTTGCATAAGTTCAATAAGAACCTGCATTCCTTCTAAGAGGACCAATTAAAAACACTGGTTATACTACCAAGGCTTTGACTGGAATGTCATACCTGAGAGACATGTGCATAAGCTCAGATATGAACAACTTTAAGGAAATAAGATTGACTTTATAAAGCCAACAAAGCCCCTTGGAAGAACTGGCCTGGTACCTTGCTTACATGGTTCCTAGCAGTCTTACCAGGTGAGTAAGGAAGATCAGTTCCTGGCAGGTTCAGGAACCTCAAGATGTTTCAGGGACCTCAAGAAGAAAAGAATTCACCCGAATCTACAGGTACTGAAGGCACAACCTGATGGCAAGTCTGGCTTGGCTGTATGGCCTCAAGAGGCCTTTGAAAGTTCAATCTGAAATTCCTTACAAGAAGTTCCAGTAAAGCCCATTTAAAAGAGCCTATGTAAATCAATTGCTCTTCTTGCTGCACTTATGCAAATAATCAAGCCAACTGTTAATTATTTTCTTAACCTGGTTACTTCTAATAAAAATGAGTGTGATTTTAGAGAAAAGTATTGTTTCAATAACGCAGCTTTATCCATGCTGAATCCTAATACTAGTCATTGGAACATAAACTAGATCCAGAATTCCAGCTTCTTCAAAATATCTAGCTATGTTTTAGTTTTCTCCTATCATTGCAATTAAAATTTTACTATTTCTAGTTCTCATATTCAACCATGCATTCTTAATCTCATCAAGTTTGTCCTTCCAGAATGAAAAGTCCAACTCCAGATGTTGCTACATAACCTAATAACACAATTTGTTTTATCTTGCCTAGAAGCCACAGAACTGCAAATAGTAATAGAAATGAAACCCAGAATAGAAGCGCCAACCTTCTGAGGCCCTCTCAACTGACCAGTGATGGAGACCTAGCTGCACCCTTTACTGCACCCCTTTCTCAGCACGAAGCAGCCAGAGCGGTCATCACCCCTTTTCCCTAGCAGCAGCTAGGGTCTCTATCTGTAGAGGGGAGAATGAGACAGGGACCATAGGCTTAGGTAGTATAAAGAGCCTCTGAAGAAAGCAAGGCAGGATATTTGCAATCAGAGCAACGTAACTACATGCTGGAAACCCCCCTCCTACTAAAACTATGTTGAACATTAAGCTCTAGAATCATTCTTCAGTGAGATCAGTTAATGTTCCCCAGATAAAGAAGAGTAGCACATGTTTTATTATGCTAATCATTTGTAATCGTGTATAAGATTCACTTTAGCATACTAAAAGGCCCAGGCCTACGTGCTGTCTTTCCTCCTTCTGATCTAAGTAATTTTGCAAGCTGAGCAACTGACTTAGCATGCAGACCCAGCTGTAGATGGCATAGTAAAAGGCAGGATTCTTTAGCAAATATACAATATCTCAGCCCACCTTAGAGGCTGGGCACGCAGTCTTTTAATGTGCGCCTGGACCAAGGCGCCAGTGTCCCAGAGAGAAATCAAGGTAGGAGATTATCTTTAATCAAGGACCCCTTGCCATCCTACTCCTTTTACTAACCCTTAGGCCCTGTATCATCAACAGGCTGGTCCAGATTGTCAGAGACCACATGGGGGCCGTCCAACTGATAGTCCTCCTTGCTCAATACAAGCCCCTAGTAATCTTGTTACTCCTGCTTACCTGATAACTTATGAAAGATAGAATTAATACAGTCAAGATAACAGTGCTAAGACAACAGTATCAGCCTTTATCTCCTTACAACTGCAAAACCTTATTAGACTCATGATTGGGTCCCTTAGGATCCAGAGAAAGGGGGGAATGAAAGGGCAAGCTCCCAGATTCTATTTTAGCCAATTGGGACCCGGATCCTACCTCAGCCAATCGGACCTGGATCCTATTTCACCCAATCGGAGCTTGGTCTCTCTCCCCTCCAGTCAGCAAGAAGTACACCCACCACCCCTGGACCCTGCCAATTGACCAAAGCCATGACTCATCCCCCCCCAACTACCCCCAAACCCAGCCAATCAGCCAGGGCCACGACCATCACCTCCCCAAACCGCCCTGGAAACCCATAAAACCTTTGTTCTGGGGAAAACGCGCTCTCTTTCTCTGGCACCTGGCCACTGTGTTGGCACGGGTGTGAGATTGAGCTAGGGCTAGCTTGAATAAAGGCTCTTTGCTTTTGCATCCGTGTTGGCTACTTGGTGGTCTCCTTGGGATTCGTGACTTCGGGCACAACAATAAGCCCTGGTTGATCTTATGTAATCCCTCTTCCAAAAAAATCAGCCAAATTGAAAACTGTCAACAGCTTCTCAGTATCCTGTTCACAATAGAAGAGAAGAAGCAGCTGGTGTCCTTGGTCAGGGTACATAGGCTGACATTGCTGTCCCCGAGGAGCACCCTAAGAGGTACTTCACCCCTGAGGGACAGCACTAGATCCACCGATATCAGGACGCCCTCCTCCAGATCAAAGCTGGGTCCAAAAAGCCTATGAACATGACTAAAGTTTTTTCAGTCGCTCAACAGCCAGAAGAGTCTCCTGGAGACTATTATGAGAGACTGTGTGAAACTTATCACATCTACACCCCTTTCAACTCTGTGTCACAAAGGAGCCAGCAGATAGTAAACACCACATTTGTAGCCCAAGCTGCCGCAGACATCAGATGAAAACTCCAAAAGCTTAAATGCTTCACTAAGATAACTGAAATTGCCAAAAAAAAAATATCTAAACAGAGAAGTTCAGGCTGACAGAGAGGCAAAAAGAAAAATAAATAAAAAGGCAAGTCTCCTGGCAGCTGTCCTGAAAGAGACGGATGGGCAGAAGGCAGAGAGAGGCCAGCCACCTAGAGGGGGGAAGCCCAGGACCCCCGTAGCCAGAGACCAGTGAGCTTACTGTAAAAAGAAAAGGGAGGGGGAAGGCATTAGAAAGATGAATGCCCCAAATGAGGCAAAGCCCCAAAGCCCAGTTGCTGCCAGGAAGAGCCCCGTGAGGAAAGGCTCATTAGCCTGGCAGGAGCAGACTCAGACTGACAAGGAATGGGCTCTCTTGCACTTAGCCCCCGTGAGCCCACGGTCAGAATGAAAATGAAAAGCCAAAGCATGACTTTTATATTTAACACAGGGGCATAACACTCTGTGGTCACCCTCCCTGTAGCCCTCTTCAGTGAAAAAGACTGCAACTACTTTTGGTGAAAGAGTATCTCACCAAGACCCTCCTTACCCAGGACAACTCAGAAGACACGGGCCCACGCAAGAGATTGTTTTATCTGAAAGAGAAAGTAGGACAGTGGGACAGAGAGACACAGAGAGCAGAGAAAAAAGCGGGAGAGAGAGACAGAGAGAGCAGCGGGACAGAGAGACAGAGAGACAGAAGAGAGAGAGAGCAAGCAGCAGCATGGTGCAGAGAGTTGTGCCTTTTATTGTGGTAGATCCTCTTGGCCTGTTGCCTTGAGGAGGGTCGTGATGTTTAGAGATAAGGTGGGGCAGGTCCAGGCATCATTCTCACCGGCTTATGTGCTTGGGACCATGGGGCAAAAGGAGGATAATTTGTATATTCTTACAATAGAATTCTTTGGGGACATATGTGTAGGCAGAAAACAACCTGTAGGGCAAAGGGAATCCTTGATGGTGCAATCTTTTGGACTGTCTGAAAAAGAAGAAAGGCCTGTGGTGTTGGGGAAGACAGGTCTGGTGAGAGAATAAGTGTTGAGACCAGGGTTAACAATTCTGAAGCCTGACACATGGCGGTTATAAAGGAGGTCTTAGTGAGACAGGGACCATAGATGTAGTCAGGGCCTCCGGAGGAGGCAGGGTGGGATATTTGCAGTCAGAGCAATGTAACTACATACATGGAAACCCCCCTACTAAAACTTTATGTTAAACATTGAGCTCTAGAATCATTCTTCAGTGAGGTCAGTTAATGTTCCCCAGATAAAGAAGAGTAGCACATGTTTTATTATGCTAATCATTTGTAACCATGTGTAAGATTCACTTTAGCATGCTGAAAGGTCCAGGTCTATGTGCTGTTTTTCCTCCTTCAGATCTGACAAGGTGATTTTGCAAACTGAGCAACTAACTTAGCATGGAGACCCAGCTGTAGACGGCATAGTAAAAGGCAGGAAGAATTCCACCTTAAAGATAAGATTGCATTTTAACACCCAGGAAGTTCAAGAGGCAAGATTCTTTAGCAAGTACACAATACCTCAGCTCACCTTGGGAGCTGGGCAGGCAGCCTTTTGATATGCTCCCAGACCAAGGCACTGGTGTCCCAGAGAGAAATCAAGGCAGGAAATTCCTTACAGTTAAGTTAATTTTTAATATTCAGGGACAACTTAACAAGTTCCCACCCCTAAGTTTTTTCATTATCTCAAAAAATCCTCAACTGCCTATAAAACCCCCTAGACAACGCACCACTATGGACTCTCTTGTCCCCTCCTGGTGTGAGCTGGAAGCTCTGTCCTTTCACTTTATCTCTAAATAAAAGCCTGTACTTGCTCTCCTACCTTGACTGTTTGTGAAGCTCATTCTTTGGCTTCGCAAACAAGAATCCCGGCATCAGAGGCAGGCATTCTAATCGAGTGTCAGTCACCCTGGAACACCCTCCTTCTGCCAGTCAAAAGGCCAGGAGGAGGGCACCAGCCTGTTCAAGTCCTGTGAACCATTAATAGAGAGACTGTTTCTTTAAACCCAGTGGTCCAAAACCCGCACACCATCCTCAGCAAGATCCCAGAGTCTGCCAAATAGTTCACTTGCACAGACATAAAGATGCCTTTCTCCACCTCTGGCTGGCCCCCCAAAGCCAGCTCTTATTTGTCTTTGAATGGACTGAACTGGATAAGGGCACAGTGCAGTTAACATGGATGTGGCTTCCACAAGAGTTCAAGAACTCACCCACCCTCTTTAGAGAGGCATTGGCTGCAGACCTTGCCAGTTTTCCGAGAGATGCCACATGCTGAGACCTCCTGCGTTATGTAGATGACCTCCTCCTTGCCAGTGACACCCAGGAAAATTGTGCAAAAGGCACAAAGGCCCTCCTGCAACTCCTGTCAGACTCAGGATACTGAGCCTCATAAAAAAAGGGCACAAATCTGCCAAGAGCAAGTCCGGTACTCAGGCTTCCTCCTCACCCAGGGAGAAAGGGCACCAAGGCCAGAGAAGAAAAAAGTCATTAACTCCTTGCCCCAGCCCAGGACGAGGGGGGGGCATGTGAAAGTTTCTAGTGACCTCCAGGTTCTGCAAAAATCTGGATTCCTGGATTCTCAGCAATGGCAAGGCCCCTCTGCCATTGGGGGGCCAGACTGAAAGCCCCTGCCTGGACAAAAGAGGCAAGAGCCACCTTCCTGGAAATAAAAACTGCTTCAGAACAGGCACCAGCCCTAGGCCTGTGAGATGTGAAAAGGCCCTGCAATCTCTTCACTACATAATAAAGGTAGCAATTCTGCATTGCAAAGAACATCAAAAAGAAAACAACCCTACAGCACAGGGAAATGGGATGGCAGATGAAGCTGCCAAAGCAGCAGCCAGTAAGGAGGCAAGGAGAGCTCCTTCCCTCACTGTGGCCCTAACACCCTGGTAGGGCCCCTCCACCCAGGTTCACTGAAAAGGAGAAAGACTGGAGCCACTTTAACTGACAACGGATGGTGGAAGTTGCCAGACAGATGTATCTTTGTCCCAGCTGCAACCAGGAGGCAACTAGTCAGCAAATACAACCAGCTCACCCACCTGGGAAAACTGCACTGGAGGCCCTCATCAAAAAGGAATACTACATCAGCCAGTTGCCAGCACTATGCCGAGCAGTGAGTAGACAGTGTGTAACTTGTGCCAGAAATAATACTCGGTCTGCACCACGACTTCCACCTGGTGTCCAAAGAATGGGAGTTGCCCCGTTTGAAGACGTTGAGATAGACTTCACAGATGTCCAGCCAAGCTTGGGACTCAGATACCTCCTAGTAATATTGTGTATGTATTCTGACTGGGTCGAAGCCTTCCCAACCAGAACAGAATGGAGCCGGGAGGTAGCCAAAATCCTCATGAGAGAAATTGTGCTCTGGTTTGGCCTACCGTCCACAATCCACAGTGACAATGAGTCTGCCTTTGTAGCAGATGAAGTGCAAATGTTAACTAAATTCCTCAATATTACCTAGAAACTTCACACTGCATACAGGTCACAGAGTTCAGGAAAAGTAGGGCGAATGAACTGTACCCTCAAATAAGCCCCAGTACATTCCTTCCAGGCTAGGGACTCAGTCTGAGTTAAAGATTGGAAAGAAGACCCCATCAAACCTCAATAGACTGGCCCCCACATTATTGTTCTAACTACTCCTACTGCCCTCAAGCTTGCAGGCATCACTCCAAGAGTCCGTCATTCCAGAGTGAAAAAAGCCTGTCATCCTGACAAGTTAGCACATCAGCAGGAGGCCCAGCCAGACCTCCAGATCCTCTCCACCTCCAACAATTGCCCTCTGACTAATAGACACCTGCGTGCCGTAGATCCTGGCTCTCGTCGGAGTGGTGTCTTTTACTCTGGGCATTGGACTCTGAGCTGTTAGACCCCTGGACTGGACTATTCCTCAAAAAGGTTGCCCTTTCTATTGTCTATTGGGTAATCATTAAGTTATTTTACTGTGCTTACCTGTCTCTCCTAGCTGGACCCAAGTCTCAGCCTGCATTTCCGAAGTACCTCTCTGTAATGTTTAATTGTACAAAAGTTATAAAGTGCGTAGTGGGCTAAAGGGAGCTACGTCCTTTTCCCCAGTGAGATTTCCTAGGCTGAACAAACTGCCCCTTAAAGATCCCTGCTCTAGTCAGGCTCAGTAGAGCTGGATCAGCTGCAGTAGACACAGCAGCTCTAATAAAGAGACTTAGGGCTCGCTGCCCTAACAGAGAAAGCGGATCAAGATTTAGAGCAGATCAAGATTTAGAGCAGCTTGAAACCACCATGATTCAGCTGCAAGATCAGATTGATTCCCTGGCTAAAGTGGTGCTGCAAAATTGTAGAAGTCTGGACCTCCTGTTCATGTCACAGGGAAGCTTATGTATAGCCCTTAAAGAGGATTGTTGTTATTATGCAAATAAGTCTGGCATAGTTAAGAGTTATCTAGCCAAAGTAAAAGAAAACATCCAGCATAGGAATAAAATGTTAGAAAATAAAAGGTCTTAGTTCCAGGGATGGTTTGAGTAGAATCCATGGCTAACAACTCTTCTAACTGGCCTTGCTGAGCCAGCGATTCTGCTGTTCTTTAAACTATTAGTGGAACCCTGTATATTTAACTGGCTCATTAACTTTATCAAGGAATGTGTTTCCTCCATACAGCTCATGTATATGCAGAGCCACTGTGACCCTGTCATAAGCCAAGGAGATGATGCCCCCTAAAATGAAGTGTTTGAAGGGGCATCAGAGGGTGGAATGATAGGGAAAATTTACAAGGACAGCAACCTAGCAGGTGGCTCCACTCTGTCTCAAACCCCTCCCTCCTCAACATAACACTACAAGGACAGTAATTTATGAGGTGGCTCCCCTCCACCTCGCCCCACTCCTCAACCTAAACAAAAAAACACTCCCTTGGTTTCCCCGTGCTGCTGAGCACAGGGTCCCAAGGTTCGCTCCCTAAACTCCCTCCCCCTTGCCTGCTCACTTGAGGTGCACATAGGAATGTTACAGATAAGGAAGCAGAAAGGTACAAATTGCTCCCTTTTCTTATGCTCGGAGCTCAGACTTTTTGGGAGGTAACTCCCCTCTGAGCCCATGGTGTGAAATAAAGCCTCAACACTCCAAGACCTCTGAGTGCCGCTAGTTTTTTCCATCGGTGATCCAGTCCAGGCTTTTTTTTCAGTATTTTCCGTAACAACATCACTTATTCCACCCTAACCTCCAATCTTTACAATGCTTTCTCAAAACTTACCTGCCTCTTTCTCATTCAGAAACTGCCTTCCTCAAAACACTCACCACTTCCTGCGAGATCTGTCAACTCACCTTCTCGACCACCCACCTTTCCTACACATCAAGCACGAGGGCTCATTCCCGGGACTGATTGGCAGCTCAACTTTACTCACATGCCCCCAGTAAAATGCCACCGATATCTTTTAGTACTGGTGGACACATTTTCATGATGGGTTGAGGACTTTCCCACAACTAACAAATGAGCCCAGACTGTCTCCAATGTCCTACTGTCTGAAATTATCCCACGCTTTGGGATACCTACTTCCTTACAATCAGACAATGGCCCCGAGTTTATCTCTCAAATCTTCCAAGTAACCACTAAGACCCTCAATATTCCATTGCATTTTCACATCCCCCATCACCCACAGTCCTCAGGTAAGGTGGAAAGAACCAATAGAACCCTCAAATCTATCCTTACTAAATTATCCCTGGAGCTCCACCGTGACTGGATAAAACTCCTCCCCTTGGCCCTACTTCGACTCCAGGCCTTGCCAAAATCACCTGCTACACTTTCTCCTTTTGAACTCATGTATGGCTGCCCCGTGCTTCCTCCAGGTCTCAACTCTGCACCTCCTATCCTTCCTCCTCATCTAGTCAATACTTTACTTCAACACATTCACTCTCTACTCAGGTCCCACACTGACCACTATACACAAAACCTCAAGACCCCACTTCTACTTTTTATCCCCAGGAGACTCTGTGCTCCTATCCCCGCCACACCAAGCAACACCATCCCTAACTCCCATATGGCAAGCACCATACACAGTAATCCTTTCCATGCCAACTGCAGTTAAACTCCAGGTCTTCCCCATTGGATAAACAACTCCCACCTTAAGCCATTTGTCTCACCTTATTCCCCTCCCACCAAATCTCCCACAGGTTCCTACTCCTCCACCTTGACGGGACCTCTTTCCTCATTTCGTGATGCTCATCTCCACTTCCACTCATCACTGAAGAAGTTTCTGCCAGCATGGAGTTCTAATGATGCCAGGGTTCTTGTTTGCTGAGCCAAAGAACGAGCTTCACAAACAGTCAAGGTAGGAGAGCAAGTACAGGCTTTTATTTAGAGATAAAGTGAAAGGACAGAGCTTCCGGCTCACACCAGGAGGGGACAAGAGAGTCCATAGTGGTGCGTTGTCTAGGGGGTTTTATAGGCAGTTGAGGATTTTTTGAGATAATGAAAAAACTTAGGGGTGGGAACTTGTTAAGTTGTCCCTGAATATTAAAAATTAACTTAACTGTAAGGAATTTCCTGCCTTGATTTCTCTCTGGGACACCAGTGCCTTGGTCTGGGAGCATATCAAAAGGCTGCCTGCCCAGCTCCCAAGGTGGGCTGAGGTATTGTGTACTTGCTAAAGAATCTTGCCTCTTGAACTTCCTGGGTGTTAAAATGCAATCTTATCTTTAAGGTGGAATTCTTCCTGCCTTTTACTATGCCGTCTACAGCTGGGTCTCCATGCTAAGTTAGTTGCTCAGTTTGCAAAATCACCTTGTCAGATCTGAAGGAGGAAAGACAGCACATAGGCCTGGACCTTTCAGCATGCTAAAGTGAATCTTACACATGGTTACAAATGATTAGCATAATAAAACATGTGCTACTCTTCTTTATCTGGGGAACATTAACTGATCTCACTGAAGAATGATTCTAGAGCTCAATGTTTAACATAGACTTTTAGTATGGGGGTTTCCATGTATGTAGTTACATTGCTCTGACTGCAAATATCCCACCCTGCCCCCTCCGGAGGCCCTCACTCTATTCTGACTACATTTATTGTCCCTGTCTCATTCCCCCCTCTACAGATAGAGACCCTCGCTGCTGCCAGGGAAAGGGGGCGATGACCGCTCTGGCTGCTTCATGCTGAGGGGGGGTGCAGTAAGGGGCACAGCTAGGTCTCCATCAGTGGACGGTTGAGAGGGCCTCGGAAGATGGGCACTTTTATTCCAGGTTCCATTTCTATTACTATTTGCAGTTTTGTGGCTTCTAGGCAAGATAGAACAAATCATGTTATTAAGTTATGTAGCAATATCTCGAGTTGGATTTTCCATTCTGGAAGGACAAACTTGATGAGATTAAGAATGCATAGTTAAATATGAGAACTAGAAATAGTAAAACTTTAATTGAAATGATAGGAGAAAACTAAAACCTCTGGGAAATCATAGCCAGATATTTTGAAGAAGCTAGAATTCTGGACCTAGTTCATGTCTCAATGACTAGTACTAGGATTTAGTATGGACAAGGCTGTATTATTGAAACAATACTTTTCTCCAAATTCACCCTCATTTTTATTAGAAGTAACCAGATTAAGAAAATAATTAACAGTTGGCTTGATTATTTGCATAAGTGCAGCAAGAAAAGCAATTGATTACATAGGCTCTTTTAAATGTGCTTTGCTGGAACTTTTTGTAGGGAATTTCAGATTGAACTTTTAAAGGCCTCTTGAGGCCAGAAAGCCAAGTAAGACTTGCCATCAGGTTTTGCCTACAGTACCTGTAGATTTGGGTGAATTCTTTTCTTCTCAAGGTCCCCAAGACATCCGGAGGTTCCAACACTTGCCAGGAAGTGACCTTCCTTACTCACCTGGTAAGGCTGCTGGGAACCCTGTAAGCAAGGTACCAGGCCAGTTCTTCCAAGGGGCTTTTTTGGCTATATAAAGTCAACCTTAGTTCCTTAAAGCTATTCATATCTGAGCTTTATGCACTTGTCTCTCAGGTATGACATTCCAGGCAAAGCCTTGGTAGTATACTCTGTTTTTAATTGGTCCTCTTACAAGGAAAGCAGGTTCTTATTGAACTTATGCAAATAAACATACTGCCATGAAATATAAAAATAGTCAATGAAAGTTTTTAAATCCTGGAGCGATTAGGTAGAGAGAAAGATAATGTTTCAATTCTGCTTATAAAGATAGTCATTTACTAAACTGTTGTCAACTTAAGAGAAAAAGCTTAAAACACTTTATCAGCAACATTTGAAACAAAAAGCCATAAAATCATCTTCCTTGGATTCCTTAATCTTATGTAACCAATACCTGTTCTGCCAAAATCTAGTTCTTTACTAGCTTAGGATTAAAAAAACAGTGGCTATAAATGACAAAAGACTTACAAATGACAATGGTTAAAGATCTGATGAGAGCTTACTGTAAGACAGTTGACATAAGGAAATTTGGATATTTCTATAACACAAAACATTCAGTAACAAAGTTTAGTGTCATTCCTTTTGAGCCGGTCCCTACTCTCCATTGGCTACCTCCTGTAGGGGCAATAAAAATGGGTATAACTGTCTTTTCTTCACCCCCAGGGAAGCCTGGTGGGGTGATTGGTGCAGGAACCTCAGGATGTCTTGAAGACCTCAAGAAGAGAGGAATTCATTCACCCAAATGTACAGGTACTGCAGGTATAACCTGATGGCAATTCTGGCTTGGCTTTCTGGCCTCAAGAGGCCCTTAAAAGTTCAATCTGAAATTCCTTGCAAAAAGTTCCAGCAAAGCACATTTTTAAAAAAGCCTATATAATCAATTGCAATTCTTAATGCACTTATACAAATTATCAAGCCAAGTGTTAATTATTTTCTTAATCTGATTACTTCTAATTAAAATGAGGGTGATGTTAGAGAAAAGTGTTGTTTCAATAATGCAGCCTTTATCTATGCTAAATACTAATACTAGTCATTGAGACATAAACTAGATCCAGAATTCTAGTTTCCCCAAAATATCTAACTATTTTTCTCCAAATGTGTTAGTTTTTCCCAATGATTTCAGTTAAAGTTTTACTATTTCTAGTTCTTGTATTCAACCATGCATTCTTAATCTCATCAAGTTTGTCTTTCCAGAATGAAAAATTCAACTCCAGATATTGCTATTTATCCTAATAACACAATTTGTTCTATCTTGCCTAGAAGCCATAAAACTACAAATAGTAACAGAAAAGGAACCTGAAATAGAAGTGCCCATCTTCTGAAGTCCTCTCAACTGACCACTGATGGAGACTTAACTGTACCCTTTACTGTGCCCCTTCTCAGCATGAAGCAGTCAGAGCCGTCATCACCCCGTTTCCCTAGAAGCAGCTAGAGTCTCTATCTTCAGAGGGGAAAATTAGACAAGAACCATGGGCTTAGACAGAGTAGAGTGAGGGCCTCTGGAAAAAGCATGACAAGATATTTACAGTCAAAGCAATGCAACAATGTAAAGTCCCTATCAAAACTGTGTTCAGCATTATGCAAAGTGAAGAGCACACTAATTCTCCAGGGTAAAGATACCAGACTAGGAATATAGACATCTTCAGTGAGATCAGTTAAAAAGTCAAAAGGCCAGGAGCAACTTGTCCTAGAATGTTTGAGTGTTCTGCCAGAGTATCTCAGCATAACCCATGACTTCACTGTAAACAAGCCCCAGATCTTAGAACTCTTAAAGGCAATTTGGCTGCATAAGAGAGCGGCCATAATGCACTGTCCAGGACATCAAAAAGGAAATTCACCTGAGGCAAGGGGAAACCATGCAGCTGACCTGGCAGCTGGAGAAGTGGCCCTGAAAAAAATATCTCAGAATTAATTATGACCTTGCCACCACCCATGTTGCAAGAGAAGCCACATTATAATAGAAAAGACGTAGAGTTTGCTGCAGAGTATGGGGCAAAAGAAAACAGTGAAGACTGGATGATCCACCCTGATGGGAGAGTTATGCTCCCTGCTGTGCTGAGAAAGGACTTGCTGAAACAGGTACACAGTAGCACCCATTTGAGTAAAAATAAAATGATAAACTTAGTCCAGAAAGACTTCTAGGTCCCCGGGGCATGAAATAGGAGAAAGTTGCATTGTCTGTCAACAAGTAAATCCCTCCCGACAGGTTACACAAGTACACGGAAATAGGGAGAGAGGAGAATCCCCAGGGCGACATTGAGAAGTAGATTTCACTAAGATAAAACCTAGATAATATGGGTACAAATACTTGTTAGTTTTTGTAAATACCTTCTCTGGGTAAGTAGAGGCTTTCCCAACAAAGACAGAAACAGCCCAAGTGACTGTGAAAAAGCTTCTAAATGAAATAGTCCCCCGGTTCAGGTTGCCTCTGTCTATGGGGTCTGATAACAGACCGGCTTTTGTGGCACCACTGACCCAAGGAGTTGTTACTGCCCTGAATGTCCCATGGAAACTTCAGTGTGCTTACAGGCCCCAAAGTTCGAGCCAGGTTGAAAGGATGAATCAGACCCTGAAAGAGACTCTTACTAAGTTAACTTTGGAAACTGGCGAAGGGTGGGTACAGCTCCTCCCCTTAGCACTTCTCCGGGTAAGGTGCATCCCATATATTTTAAAGCTTACCCCTTTTGAGATTCTGTTTGGTCGACCCCCTCCTATCCTCCCTCGTGTAGGCTTGGAAAAAGCTACATAAACCTCTAATCAAGAAATTGTGCAGTCCTCACAGGCCCTACAAAGAGTGCAAGACCAAATCCACTCCCTGGTGAAGACTGCCATACAGGGAAAGGATCTGCCAGAACCACACTCGTTCCAGCCTGGAGACCTTGTGTGGGTAAAATGACATAAAACTGAGGTATTGGGGGCCCGTTGGAAAAGACCTTACCCAGTCATCTTGACAACCCCCACAGCTGTGAATGTTGCTGGTGTAAAACCATAGATCCACCACACACAGTTGAAGCTGGCTAGAGAGGGAGAGGAAAACCCCAGTACTTGGATAGTGGTGAAGCCACCACCCAACCAAGACCCGCTAAAGATAAGACTCAAAAGGAAAACCAAAAACTCAGATGTATTGTTTTAATATTGTTTTTAGAAGCTCTACCTGCTCCCAGTCTTGCCACCCAGCACCCCCACTGGCTATGAAATTACTCATGGAATTTAATCAATACAGCCTTGGGAAAGAATATTGTTAGTTTTACAGGAAGTGACACCCCAGTTTTTAGATTTGATCTCTTTGAACTATGGCCAGAACTATCCACTTATAAGTATCCTAAGAATAAGGATGACAAGGCTTTTCAAAGAGCATTCCAAAGGTGGGATTTTTTATGTTTGCCCAGTAAATCGGGGGGCACACTGTTAGGGAAATGGACACTATCATTGTGCAAATTGGGGATGTGAAACCATAGCCCCCTGGACAGACCATGACCCTTATATTTCCTTGTCTTGAGACAGCCTCCTTGACCTTGATACAGCTAGAAAGATGAACCCACTAAAATTAAAAGTTAAAAATTAGGACCCTTATAGGGTGGGAAAGGATTGGGAGACAGGAAAGTCTTGGAGGCTCTGGCTATATATAAGGGGCCAGGACCCAAGAACCGAGTTCACTATCCAAAGAGTTCAAATACCCCAGCTTCTGAACCCTGTGGGACCCCTCCGAGAGGTACCCTTGTTAAATCCAGTGCCCCTTCCGATGAGAAGAACACTGCAACTCCCCACCCCAGTTTGAGCCAAAGCCCCACATTGAGCCATCAAGTGGAAATATTAGCTTAACAGAACCTCCTGACCCCGGCCTGTTAATGACCACTGCAAAACCCCCGGACCAGATACTTGAGATGCTAGAGTCAGTCTACCGATTTGTAAATTAATCCACTGTCAATTTGACAAATGATTGCTAGCTCTGCCTAAATCCCAAACCTCCTTATTATGTTATTCTAGCCGCAAATGCGACCCTGGGACAAGAAGAAAACATTCGCCTTTTTAGTCTAGATGAGATCAGGGACAGAGGTCTCTGCCCATGGGGATTGCAACCCTCACTTACCTTGGGAGATGTGCAAGGCACAGGGTTTTGCATCCATTCCCCATCATATTCAGCCAAAAATCCCTGTCTTCAGAAACTCTGTGAAACTACTCTAAACTACACTTCCCCTGCCTCTAGTGAAAAAGTTAACTTCCTGGTTAGCCCATCTGCCACGTGGTTTGCTTGTACCAGCACATTAACCCCCTGTTTGAGAAATTAATAACAGCTAGTGTAGGAGACCTAAGGGCACCCTAGCTCTGTATTTTGGTTCACATCCTCCCTCAAGTTTATAATGGGGAAGCTTGTAGAAAACATATGGGCTTAATATATTCTCTTAGAACAAAAAGAGTAGCCCCCATCCTAGTGCACCTCCTAGATGGGCTGAGAATAGCAGGATCAATAGCAGTAGGGACTGCTTCTTTTTTTGTAAATAATGCCAATTTCAAAGTGCTCAGTAAACAAGTAGATAAAGATCTAGAGATGTTAGAGAGCTCAGTCCATCAGTTAGAGTCAGCTGTGTGTGGACTCCCTAGCAGAAGTAGTCTTGCAAAATAGGAGAGGGCTGGACCTCCTCTTTATGAAACAAGAGGGACTTTGCATGGCATTAAGTGAAACCTGCTGCTTCTATGCAGACAAATAAGGCATTGTTCAAGATACCTTGGCTATGGTGAGACAGAACCTTAAAGAAAGAGGTTCAGAGGGAAGCAACAGCAAACTGGTATCAAGGCCTGTTCTCATAGTCCCCTTGGCTAATGACCCTCCTGACAGCCCTTGCAGGTCCCCTTGTTCTCCTCCTGCTTGTAGTTACTATAGGGCCCTGTGTTATGAATTGCCTCATGAGTTTTATTCAGAAGAGACTAGTGGCAGTAAAGCTATTTTTCAATAAAGAACATTACCAAGCAAAAAAAAAAAACAAAACTGAAAAGTCAATGGTTTGCCTCTGTTACAAGGAGAGGGGGGAATGTGAGGGGCTGAAGCAATTTCAGACATAGAAATACGACACAAAACTCTCTGTAAAGTTAGCCCCAGACCCTAGTCACATACCAACTTCTGAGAAACTAAAGGAAAAGATATAAATCCCCTGAGAAACAGGATGTTCAACTAACTCCAGGCTATTTTTGCTTCTGTACATTGCTTTGTTAGAGACCAGCAGTATCACAAGTTTCCTGCAGCAAGTGAGAAAAACAGGATGCTTAAGCCCCCCAAGCATTGAACAAGGAATATAGCTTGCTGAATTTAGGCGAAGGTGGAAAAGTTACAAAAACTAAGCAGGATGCGGTAAAAATGCTTAAAAAGATGTTGTAACAGAGGCTCAGGGCTGCACTTGGAGAGCTTGCTCCTTGGCAGATGCTGGCCGGCTAAAATAAAGGCTCCCTTTTTATAATCTACGTTTCCGTGAGGACCTGTTTCCTTACCCCTGCTCCAGCATGCCTGATCTGAGACCCATAACAAGCATATCAAAAGGCTGTCTGCTCAGCTCTCAAGTTGGGCTGAGGTATTGTCTATTTGCTAAAGAATCCTGCCTTTACTATGCCGTCTAAAGCTGGGTCTGCATGCTAAAGTTAGTTGCTCAGTTTGCAAAATTACCTTCTCAGATCTGAAGGAGGAAAGACAGCACATAGGCCTGGGCCTTTTAGTATGCTAAAGTGAATCTTATACATGATTACAAATGATTAGCATAATAAAACATGTGCTACTTTCTTTATCTGGGGAACATTAACTGATCTCACTGAAGAATGATTTTAGAGCTTAATGTTCAACATAGTTTTAGTAGTGGGGGGTTTTCTAGCATGTAGTTTTATTGCGATGACTGCAAATATCCTGCCTTGCTTTTTTCAGAGGCTCTCACCTTATTTTAAGCCTATGGTCCCTGTCTCATTCCCCCTCTAAAGATGGAGACTCTAGCTGCTGCTAGAGAAAGGGGGTGACAACCGCTCTGGCTGCTTCATGCTTAGAGGGGGCACAGTAAAAGGGTGCAGCTAGGTCTCCGTCACTGGTCAGTTGAGAGGGCCTCAGAAGTTTGGCGCTTCTATTCTGGGTTTCATTTCTATTACTACTTACACTTTTGTGGCTTCTAGGCAAGATAGAACAAATTGTTATTAGGTTAAGTAGCAACATCTGGAGTTGGATTTTCCATTTTGGAAGGACAAACTTGAGATGAAGAATGCATGGGGAGAGAGGAGCCAAGATGGCGGCGTGAGTAGAGCAGCGGAAATCTCCTCCCAAAACCACATATATCTATGAAAATATAACAAAGACAACTCTTCCTAGAATAAAGACCAGAAGACACAGGACAATACCCAGACCACATACACACCTGAGAGAACCCAGAGCCTTGCGAAGGGGGTAAGATACAAGCCCTGGCCCGGCGGGACCCAAGTGCCCCTCCTTCCAGCTCCCGGCGGGAGAAGATTAGGGAGAGCAGGAGGGAGACGGAGCCCAGGACTGCTGAACACCCAGCCCCAGCCATCCGGGCCAGAGCGCAGACACAGTGCGTGCGGGGGGGACACTGGATACTAGGGAAACAGGGCAGCAAGAACAGTGAGCAGGCACTGGAGGCCTGGTGCCAGAGGACACCAGAAAAGCGAGCGACCATGTTTTGTTTTGTTTTTTTCTGTTTTGTTTTGGCGAGTGCATTTAGGAAGTCTTAAAGGGATAGGGACCCCAATACTAGGGAAACAAGGCAGCAAAACCAGTGAGCAGATGCCTCAGGCTGGCGCCGGAGAATAAAGAAAAACGAGCGGCAACCTTCTTTTTTCTTTTTTGTAGTTGTTGTTTTGTTTTGGCAGTTGCTTTTTGGAAGTCTTAAAGGGGCAGGGAGGGACACTTAATCCAGAGGTAAGGAATCTGGGGATCTCTGGGAACCCTAACCCCTGGGCTGCAGGGAGCAGGGAGGACCCTTACGGAGATAAATAGCCTCCCAGCCGCTCCACCTCCAACGAGACTCCACCACTTTGGAGCAGCAGCCCAAACCAGGCCATGACCACAGCAACAGTGGAGATAAACTCCATAGCAGCCAGGCAGGAAACAGAAGCCCTGTCTGTGTGCAGCTGCCCAGCACAAGCCACTAGAGGTCACTGTTCTCCCAGGAGAGGAGGGCCACAAACCAAGAAGAAGGGAAGTTCTTCCAGCCGTCACTCGTCCCAGCTCTGCAAACTATTCCTATCACCATGAAAAGGCAAAGCTACAGGCAGACAAAGATCACAGAGACAACACCAGAGAAGGAGACAGACCTAACCAGTCTTCCTGACAAAGAATTCAAAATAAAAATCATAAACATGCTGACAGAGATGCAGAGAAATACGCAAGAGATATGGGATGAAGTCTGGAGGGAGATCACAGATGCCAGAAAGGAGATTACAGAAATGAAACAAACTCTGGAAGGGCTTATAAGCAGAATGGATAGGATGCAAGAGGCCATTGATGGAATTGAAACCAGAGAACAGGAACGCATAGAAGCTGACATAGAGAGAGATATAAGGATCTCCAGAAATGAAACAATATTAAGAGAACTGTGTGACCAGTCCAAAAGGAACAATATCCATATTATAGGATTACCAGAAGAAGAAGAGAGAGGAAAAGGGAAGGAAGAAATAATTGCTGAAAACTTCCCAAACAGGGGGAGGAAATAATCGAACAGACCACGGAAACACACAAAACCCCCAACAGAAAGGATCTAAGGAGGACAACACCAAGACACATAATAACTGAAATGGCAAAGATCAAGGACAAGGAAAGAGTTTTAAAGGCAGCTAGAGAAAAAGGTCACTTATAAAGGAAAACATATCAGGCTAACATCAGACTTCTCGACAGAAACCCTACAGGCCAGAAGAGAATGGCATGATATATTTAATGCAATGAAACAGAAGGGCCTTGAACCAAGGATACTGTATCCAGCACAACTATCATTCAAATATGATGGTGGGATTAAACAATTCCCAAACAAACAAAAGCTGAGGGAATTTGCTTCCCACAAACCACCTCTACAGAACATCTTACAGGGACTGCTCTAGATGGGAGCACTCCTAGAAAGAGCACAGCACAAAACACCCAACATATGAAGAATCGAGGAGGAGGAATAAGAAAGGAGAGAAGAAAAGACTCTCCAGACAGTGTATATAACAGCTCAATAAGCGAGCTAAGTTAGGCACTAAGATGCTAAAGAGGCTAACCTTGAACCTTTGGTAACCACGAATATAAAGCCTGCAATGGCAATAAGTACATATCATTCAATAGTCACACTAAATGTTAATGGGCTGAATGCACCAATCAAAAGACACAGAGTAATAGAATGGATAAAAAAGCAAGACCCATCTATATGCTGCTTACAAGAAACTCACCTCAAACCCAAAGACATGTACAGACTAAAAGTCAAGGGATGGAAAAACATATTTCAAGCAAACAACAGGGAAAAGAAAGTAGGGGTTGCAGTACTAATATCAGACAAAATAGACTTCAAAACAAAGAAAGTAACAAGAGATAAAGAAGGACACTACATAGTGATAAAGGGCTCCGTCCAACAAGAGGATATAACTATTCTAAATATATATGCACCAAACACAGGAGCACCAGCATATGTGAAACAAATACTAACAGAACTAAAGGGGGAAATAGACTGCAATGCATTCATTCTAGGAGACTTCAACACACCACTCAGCCAAAAGGATAGATCCACCGTGCAGAAAATAAGTAAGGACACAGAAGCACTGAACAACACAGTAGAGCAGATGGACCTAATAGACATCTGTAGAACTCTACATCCAAAAGCAACAGGGTATACATTCTTCTCAAGTGCACATGGAATATTCTCCAGAATAGACCACATACTAGGCCACAAAAAGAGCCTCAGAAAATTCCAGAAGATTGAAATCCTACCAACCAACTTTTCAGACCACAAAGGCATAAAACTGGAAATAAACTGTACAAAGAAAGCAAAGAGGCTCACAAACACATGGAGGCTTAACAACACGCTCCTAAATAATCAATGGATCAATGACCAAATCAAAATGGAGATCCAGCAATATATGGAAACAAATGACAACAAAACACTAAGCCCCAACTTCTGTGGGACACAGCAAAAGCAGTCTTAAGAGGAAAGTATATAGCAATCAAAGCATATTTAAAAAAGGAAGAACTATCCCAAATGAATGGTCTAATGTCACAATTATCGAAATTTGAAAAAGAAGAACAAATGAGGCCTAAGGTCAGCAGAAGGAGGGACATAATAAAGATCAGAGAAGAAATAAATAAAATTGAGAAGAATAAAACAATAGCAAAGTCAATGAAACCAAGAGCTGGTTCTTCGAGAAAATAAACAAAATAGATAAGCCTCTAGCCAGACTTATTAAGAAGAAAAGAGAGACAACACAAATCAACAGTATCAGAAACGAGAAAGGAAAAATAACGACGGACACCACAGAAATACAAAGAATTATTAGAGAGTACTATGAAAACCTATATGCTAACAAACTGGGAAACCTAGGAGAAATGGACAACTTCCTAGAAAAATACAACCTTCCAAGACTGACCCAGAAAGAAACAGAAAATCTAAACAGCCAATTGCCAGCAAAGAAATTGAAGCGGTAATCAAAAAACTACGAAAGAACAAAACGACCAGGCCAGACGGATTTACCTCGGAATTTTATCAGACATACAGGGAAGACATAATACCCATTCTCCTTAAAGTTTTCCAAAAAATAGAGGAGGAGGGGATACTCCCAAACTCATTCTATGAAGCTAACATCACCCTAATATCAAAACCAGGCAAAGACTCCACCAAAAAAGAAAACTACAGACCAATATCCCTGATGAACGTAGATGCAAAAATACTCAACAAAATATTAGCAAACCGAATTCAAAAATACATCAAAGGATCATACACCATGACCAAGTGGGATTCATCCCAGGGATGCAACGATGGCACAACATTCGAAAGTCCATCAACATCATCCACTACATCAACAAAAAGAAAAACAAAAACCACATGATCATCTCCATAGATGCTGAAAAAGCATTTGACAAAGTTCAACATCCATTCATGACAAAAACTCTCAGCAAAATGGGAATAGAGGGCAAGTACCTCAACATAATAAAGGCCATCTATGATAAACCCACAGCCAACATTATATTGAACAGCGAGAAGCTGAAAGCATTTCCTCTGAGATCGGGAACTAGAGAGGGATGCCCACTCTCCCCACTGTTATTTAACATAGTACTGGAGGTCCTAGCCACGGCAATCAGACAAAACAAAAAAATACATGGAATCCAGATTGGTAAAGAAGAAGTTAAACTGTCACTATTTGCAGGTGACATGATATTGTACACAAAAAACCCTAAAGACTCCACCCCAAAACTACTAGAACTGATATCGGAATACAGCAAAGTTGCAGGATACAAAATCAACACACAGAAATCTGTGGCTTTCCTATACACTCACAATGAGCCAACAGAAAGAGAAATCAGGAAAACAACTCCATTCACAATTGCACCAAAAAAAATATCTAGGAATAAACCTAACCAAAGAAGTGGAAGACTTATACTCTGAAAACTACAAGTCACTCTTAAGAGAAATTAAAGGGGACACTAACAGATGGAAACTCATCCCATGCTCGTGGCTGGGAAGAATTAATATCGTCAAAATGGCCATCCTGCCCAAAGCAATATACAGATTTGATGCAATCTCTATGAAACTACCAGCAACATTTTTCAATGAACTAGAACAAATAATTCAATAATTCATATGGACACACCAAAAACCCCGAATAGTCAAAGCAATCCTGAGAAAGAAGAGTAAAGTAGGGAGGATCTCACTCCCCAACTTCACGCTCTACTATAAAGCCATAGTAATCAAGACAATTTGGTACTGGCACAAGAACAGAGCCACAGACCAATGGAACAGACTAGAGAATCCAGATATTAACCCAGACATATATGGTCAATTAATATTTGATAAATGAGCCATGGACATACAATGGGGAAATGACAGTCTCTTCAACAGATGATGCTGGCAAAACTGGACAGTTACATGTAGGAAAATGAAACTGGACCATTGTCTAGCCCCATATACAAAAGTAAACTCAAAATGTATCAAAGACCTGAATGTAAGTCATGAAACCATTAAACTCTTGGAAGAAAACATAGGCACAAACCTCTTAGACATAAACATGAGTGACCTCTTCTTGAACATATCTCCCCGGGCAAGGAAAACAACAGCAAAAATGAACAAGTGGGACTATATTAAGCTGAAAAGCCTCTGTACAGCAAAAGACACCATCAATAGAACAAAAAGGAACCCTACAGTATGGGATAATATATTTGAAAATGACACATCCGATAAATGCTTGATGTCCAGAATATAAAAAGAGCTCACACGCCTCAACAAACAAAAAACAAATAACCTAATTAAAAAATGGGCAGAGGAACTGAACAGACAGTTCTCCAAAAAAGAAATACAGATGGAAAACAGACACTTCAAAAGATGCTCCACATCGCTAATTATCAGAGAAATGCAAATTAACACTACAATGATGTATCACCTAACACCAGTAAGGATGGCTGCCATCCAAAAGACAAACAAAAACAAATGTTGGCGAGGCTGTGGAGAAAGGGGAACCCTCCTACACTGCTGGTGGGAATGTAAGTCAGTTCAACAACTGTGGAAAGCAGTATGGAGGTACATCAAAATGCTCAAAACAGACTTACCATTTGACCCAGGAATTGCACTCCTAGGAATTTACCCTAAGAATGCAGCAATCAAGTATGAGAAAGATCAGTGCACCCCTATGTTTATCGCAGCACTATTTACAATAGCCAAGAATTGGAAGCAACCTAAATGTCCATCAATAGATGAATGGATAAAGAAGAGGTGGTACATATACACAATGGAATACTACTCAGCCATAAGAAAAGGGCAAATCCTACCATTTGCAGCAACATGGATGGAGCTGGAGGGTATTATGCTCAGTGAAACAAGCCAAGAGGAGAAAGAGAAATACCAAATGATTTCACTCATCTGTGGAGTATAAGAACAAAGGAAAAACTGAAGGAACAAAACAGCAGCAGAATCACAGAACTCAAGAATGGACTAACAGGTACCAAAGGGAAAGGGACTGGGGAGGATGGGTGGGTAGGGAGGGATAAGGGGGAAAGAAGTAGGGGGGTATTAAGATTAGCATGCATGGGGGTTGGGAGAAAGGGGAGGGCTGTACAACACAGAGAAGGCAAGTAGTGATTCTACAACATTTTGCTACGCTGATGGACAGTGACTGTAAAGGGGTTTATAGGGGGGACCTGGTATAGGAGAGAGCCTAGTAAGCATAATATTCGTCATGTAAGTGCAGATTAGTGATACCAAAAAAAAAAAAAGGCAGTTCCTGTGTTGTAACCTCCAATGGGTTCTACACAAGGGTATAAAGGTCATATAAAAGTGTAGGCAAAGGTTCTGTTTGTGTTTATACAGAGGATCAAAGCCTATTTGGGCTACCTCGAAAATGAACTAAGATATGATATGAAAAAGAACTTCCTGCATCAGCACTCTCTGGAAGACTCATGCCAGAAGATGATCATCAAAAAACCCCAACAAAGATCCACGCACTGCTACAGCTGTAGATGCACTCATCCCACCAGTTCCTGGACTTGCCATGGGAATGAAGAAGGAGATATCTAAGCTGGCCTGTGCATGCAGTAAATCAACAAATTTGACTGGATCTAAACTGTTGGAACTCAACCAAGAATTAGGAGAAGTGCAAATTGTAGCACTCCAAAATCTTACAACTACAGACTATTTACTGTTAAAAGAACATATCGGATGTGAACATTCCCCAGGAATGGGTTGTTTTAATTTGTCTGATTTCTCTCAGACTGTTCAAGTTCACTTGGACAATATCTACCATATCATAGATAACTTTTCACAAATGCCTAAGGTGCCTAACTGGTTTTCTTGGTTTCACTGGAGATGGATGGTAATTACAGGTATGCTTTGGTTAGGTAACTATACTCCTATTATGTTAATGTGTGTGCGCAATTTGATCAGTAGTTTAAAACCTATACATGCTGAAGTTACTCTACAAGAAGATATGTCAAAGAAATAATCAATCTTCCCATGTTTTCTTCCGCCTGCTACTTCTATAGCTTTTCTTTTTCCTTCCTAATTACAACCCTTATATAGAATTCGTGCCTCATATCAAATTTACCGAGTATCATAATTCTTCTTAGTGGTAAAGATATCTCAAGACAAATGCTGGGCATGGAAGCTACAGGGTATAAATATGCAAAGAAGTAAGAAGCTAACCATTTCAAACAATAAGGCTTCTCTCTCACTTACCAACTTTACATTTCCCTGTATGGCCCCGGAAGATGACTGGTTAGCCAGAGTCGGGTAAGATTCCTCAAGGGAAGAACAACCTAAGACAGGCACAGTCGCAGGGGGGTCATCAGGTGAGAAATTGGGGATCAACAGAGGTGAGGCTTAGAACCTCACTCCCCCCTGTTCTGAGAGAAATCTTCTGCATACGTGATTGTTTTATTGCCCTCGTCTAGCTTGGATTAACACATAGTCTACTGGCACACACCTGTTCATCTACATTTGCTCTCTTACAACACTAAACTATGTTTTCTACCTTTATATTGTATCTACCTACCACTTCAGCATTTCATTAAAAATAATAATAATAAAGAGAAGAATGTGGTATCCACATATAAATCAAGTATAAAATTCAAATGAGTATTCATATTTGATCTGACTGTTTATAGTTCATAATGCATGAGCAAAACCGAAAGTTTCTTTGATGACTGCCCTTGTACTGTTCACCATGTAACTTATTCACTATGTAAGAATTTGTTCTCCATGTAAGAACTTGTTCGTTATGCTTCAGAAGATTGGAGACTGACGAAAATTAGGCTTGGGGTGGATTAATGATTGTGCATTGAGCACTGACTCCCCTATACAGAATTTTATTGTTGTTAACAACCATTTGATCAATAAATATGAGAGATGCCCTCACAAAAAAAAAAAGTACACACTTCCAATTGTAAAATAAATAATTAACCAGGATGTAATGTATAGCGTAAGGAATATAGTCAAAATATTTTAACAACTTGGTATGGTGATAGCTGGTACCTAGAACTATAATGTATATAAATGTTGAATCACTGTGTTGTACACCGGAAACTAATGTAATGTAATACTGTGTGTCAACTACCCTTCAATAAAAAATAATTATCTACAAAAAAAAAAAAAAAGAATGCATGGCTGAATATGAGAACTAGAAATATGAAGAGTCTAATTGAGAATCATAGCTAGGTATCATGGGGAAACTAGAAGTCTGGATCAAGTTCACATCTCAGTGACTAGTATTAGAATTTAGTATAGATAAGACTGCATTATTGAAACAATACTTTTCTCTAAAATCACCCTCATTTTTATTAGAAGTAGCCAGATTAAGAAAATAATTAACAGTTGGCTTGATTATTTGCATAAGTGCGGCAAGAAGAGTAATTGATTACATGGGATCTTTTAAATATGCTTTGCTGGAACATTTTTTCAAGGAATTTCAGATTGAACTTTTAAGGGCTTCTTGAGGCCAGAAAGCCAAGCCATACTTGCCATCAGCTTGTGCCTGCAGTACCTGTAGATTTGGGTGAATTCCTCTCTTCCTGAGGTTCCTGCACCTGCCAGGAAGTGACCTTCCTTACTCACCTGGTAAGGCTGCTGGGAAATCTGTAAGCAAGGTACCAGGCCAGTTCTTATAAGGGGCTTTGTTGGCTTTATAAAGTCAATCTTAGTTCCTTAAAGCTGTCTGTTCATATCTGAATTTACACACGTGTCTCTCAGGTATGACGTTCCAGTCAAAGCCTTTATAATATAACCAGTATTTTTAATTGGTCCTCTTACAAGGAAAGCAGATTCTTATTGAACTTGTGCAAATAAACATACTGCCATGAAATATAAAAATAGTCACTGAGAGTTTTTAAATTCTGGAGGGATCAGGTAGAGAGAAAGATAAAGTTTCAATTCTGCTTATAAAGACAGTCATTTAATAAACTGTTGTCAGCTTTAGAGAAAAAGCTTAAAACACTTTAAGAGCAACGTTTGAAACAAAAAGCCACGAAATCATCTTCCTTAGTTTACTTAATCCTTTGTAACCAATACTTGTTCTGCTGAAATCTAGTTCTTTACAGTGTAGGAGTAATAAAACAGTGACTATAAATGAAAAGAAGACTTACAAATGACAATGGCTAAAGATCTGACAAGAGCTTACTGTAAGACCATTGACATAAGGAAATTGGGATACTACTGTAACAAGAAAAACATTCAGTAACAAAGTTTAGCATCATTCTCTTTGACAGTGCTTTCCAGGTAATTAAGCAGATAATTATATATCAGATAAATAAGCTAAATTAGCTAAATACTTTCCTCAATGAGAAAAAAAATTCCTCTGACCTGTTCCAGGGGCCCTCTGGAACATATCAGAGTTAACTAGAGGTAAAAGCACCTTTTTGAATTTGATTTTGGGAAGTTGTCAGAAGAAAGTTTCTTTGGCACTTGCTTAAATAGGATTATAGGTTGCTAGGAAGCAATACTTATCTATTTAACCAGAACGACAACAAAAATACTTCTAAGACAAATACAGAAGGTTACAGTTAGGCAAAGTTTAGCTTTTAGTCCTCTTAATATTAAGATCTCATTTTTTTAAATACTCAGACAACTCATTGAGACTTTAAGCATGAGAAAATGCTTTGATAAAACAATTAGAGAACCCTTTGCAATCTTTCAACATTAAGAGCAGACTGTTTAAGAAAACTTTGTCCTTGTAACTGAAAACAAAATTCTAATTTTGCTATATACTTGATATCAAGACTTATTTGCTTTAATTTTATATAGCATGACCATATCAATCCTTACACAAATTTTCTACAGCTTCCTTTTTACATTCAGAGTTCTTTCTCTTTAAATAAACAGCTGTACTTTAGAACAAAGTTACATTCTTTTATCAAAAGACACATTCTTTAGCATGGAGAAATGTTTTCTTTATTACTTTAAGTAGTTTTATTAGAACTTAAAACCAATAGGAACTCTAATTTTCAGTGAACACTGAGAAGTAGGCTATTGCAAACTGTTACACTAGCATTCTTTAGATTGACAAATTTATGAACATTTTGTCATTTTTGGAAATGTGTTTTACAGCACAATTTCTCATTAGGCATAAAATATGTCTATATAACTTAGCAAACTTTAAGAATTTTGGTTACTACAAAAATTCTCAGGCTGTTTGCATATATATATACACTGTTATACATTAATACAGTATTATTATTAAGATGTTTATTTGCTACACTTAGTTTACTCATTCCTAACAACTATGCTAGATCACTTACAAGACCTTTACTGAATATTAGACAAAGTCAAGCCTCTAAGCATTTTATTCTTGAAAGATGTAGCAGATAACATCAACTTAAATGACTTTAGGTAAACTTAGGCAGCTGATAACCATAAGGACATGTCCATTTCAGTTTAACTTGAATGTAGCATTAACGCTTAATATCCTTTACTAAAATTTTCTGGAAGTTTTAGAATGCCCAATTTAGAAATTTTAGAAAGTGCTTGTCTTTAAATCAATTTTTATTAATACCATACAGAAGTAGAAAAATATTTTTCATTTACACATTTAGACACACAAACATACAGATTGAGACATAATGACTACAGTTAACAATACTTCTCATACAAGAACATATAAAAGACACATTATACCGCTTGCGCACATCAGGTGGCCACCACAGAACCAGATAGATGGGGAGGGCGATGTCTCACCTCTACCCCTGACTCGGGGAGAAATGCTGCATCCAGCCTCCCCATTGAGTCAAATGAGCGCTCAAACCAGAAGCAGAACCAGAACCAGACTCACCTCCAGAGGGTTTCCAGATGGCTCCTTACAAATTCTGACAGTTGAGGATGCGCTGATACCCGTGGGCCATGGGTGGTCAGCGATCTCAAGGTCTCAAAAGAACTGCTCAATGATCATGCCCCATCCCGGACGAGCCCCCAAACGTTATGGGTCTCAGATCGGGCACGCAGGAGCAGGGGTAAGGAAACTGGTCCTCACAGAAACGTAGATTTTAAAAAGGGAGCCTTTATTTTAGCCGGCCAGTGTCTGCCAAGGAACAAGCTCTCGAAGTGCAGCCCTGAGCCTCTTGTTACAACATCTTTTTAAGCATTTTTACCGCATCCTGCTTAGTTTTTGCAACTTTTCCACCTTCGCCTAAAATTCAGCAAGCTATATTCCTTGTTTAATGCTCGGGGGGCTCAAGCATCCTGTTTTTCTCACTTGCTGCAGAAAACTTGTGATACTGCTGGTCTCTAACAAAGCAATGTACAGAAGCAAAAATAGCCTGGAGTTAGTTGAACATCCTGTTTCTCAGGGGATTTATATCTTTTCCTTTAGTTTCTCAGAAGTTGGTACATGACTAGGGTCTGGAGCTAACTTTACAGAGAGCTTTGTCTCCTATTTTTATGTCTGAAATTGCTTCAGTCCCTCACATGCTCTCAGACCAAGACGCCGGTATTCCAGAGAAAAATCAGGGCAGGAAATTCCTTATGTTAATTTTTAATATTCAGAGAACACTTAATAAGTCCTTCCCCAAGGCTTTAGAGATAGTCCCCACCTTTTTGGACAGGCTGTAACACAAGACCTCAAATCCCTTACTCTCTTGAGCTCCACCCTCCTTCAATATGTAGATGATCTCCTCCTGTGCAGTCCCTCCCTACTAACCTCTCAACAGGATACTATTCAAACCTCTCAACAGGATACTATTCTCCTTTTAAACTTTTCTCTCAGAACACAGCTATCGAGTTTCACCCCCCAAAGTTTAGCTGTCTGCCGCTCAGGTCACATACCTGGGAGTTCAGCTCTCCCAGTGCTACAAGGCCATTACCATAGACAGGAAAAAACTTCTCCAAACCATGCCCATTCCAAACACCAAGCAACACCATCCCTAACTCTCAAATAGCAAAGACCATACACTGTAATCCTTTCCACACCAACTGCAGTTAAACTCCAGGGTCTTCCCCATTAGATACACAACTCCCACCTTAAGCCATTTGTCTCAGCTTATTCCCCTCCCACCAAATTCCCCACAGGTTCCTACTCCTCCACCCTGAAGGGACCTCTTACTCTCCACATTTTGTGCTGCTCATCTCCACTTCCACTCATCACTGAAGAAGTTTCTGCCAGCACGGAGTCCTAAGACCTCCCTTACAACCACCATGCGTCATGCTTCAGGATTATTAACCCTGGTCTCAACACTTACTCTCTCACCAGACCTTTCTTCCCAATGCCAGCCCTTTCTTCTCTTTCAGACTGTCCAAAAGATTGCACCATCAAGGATTCCCTTTGCCCTACAGGTTGCTTTTCTAACTACACATAGGTCCCCAAAGAATGCTATTATTTCAGCCACCCTATGTAAACATAGCAATCAGCCCAAATGCAAAAAATCTCTAACCAAACCTGTAACCAGCTTATATTACAGGATTACCAACCCCTCTCCAAAGACGATGATCCTTATTGAACCTGGAAGATGTCATTGCCACTTCAGACCAAGGGCTCATCTGAGGACCGCCCCAAATCAATACAAAAATGAACTTCAACACCCCTAATCAGCAGGAAGCAGTTACTGAAGACTGACCTTCACCCCTTCCCAAATCCTCTACCACTTATAAAACAGAAAAGGGAGGACTATAACAATATAGTAATTTATCCTCCATTTACCCCAAGGTCCCAAGCACATAAGCCAGTGAGAATTATGCCTGGACTTGCCTGGGGCTTACCTGTGGACTTGCCCCACCTTATCTCTAAACATACCTACCCTCCCCCAAGGCAAAAGCCAAGCGGATCCTCCACAATAAAAGGCACAACTCTCTGTACCATGCTGCTGCTCCCTCTTTCTCTGGAGGCAGCCACTTTCTCTTTCAGATAATAAAATCTCTTGCATGGGCCCATGTCTCCTGAGTCATTCTGGGTAAGGAGGGTCGCGGCGAGATGCCCTTTCAATCAATATTGCCAAAGGGTTGTAATTTAATGCTGCCAAAAATATTTGCTCTTTTTCCCACCTGAATCAGAAGATATTTACAAGAATCTTCTTTTTGTAGCTCTGTAGTGAAAGATTGGTCAAATTGGAAACTGATATTGAAAGCTTGATAGGAATTTTTTAAGGCCCTAGAAACAGAAATTCTAACATAAGTGGATGGGTGTGTCAGCCCCTTTCTATTAAGGTGGTATTATCCAATTCTTCAGACTGTCCCTGTTTTGCAAACCTAGTCTTTACAGGACCACAGGTGTGGTCAATTCAAACTCCAGCAGTCCTTTTTACCAATTCCAAAACCTCTCCTATTTATTTCAAAGCCTTGTAGGTGTTGTAAAATTCTGGCCTGAATGAAACAAAAATCCCAAGAGGAACTTGTTTTTTTTGTGCCTTTGAGATGTAAATGTATACCTTGAGTTTCAAAAGGGGAAAGGCCACTTTAGAACTTGTCAAGAATAAACACAAATATTAAGAATCTTCTCCACAATTAGGAAAAAGCTTTAGTTATCTAGGCCGGGTACCCTAACTTATTCTATCTACCAGTAAAACAAACAGATGAAACATTTTTCATAACTAGGGAGCTTTTTATTATATTGAATTCATAGAAGTGAAGGGCAGAGACACAGTAGTGAAGCAGAGTAAAAGTTTTATTTAAAGTTACTGTGGGTAAAATTGCAATATTTCCAGAATGTCTCACCTGGCCTTAGTGCATCTCTGTATCAATTGGTGTTTCCAAGGGCTGGAGAGAAGTAGTCCATCTCCATATCAATAGGTAATTGCAAGCGTGAGTTAGGGCTTATCTGGGCCAGAGGTTCAGTGGAGCTCTCCTGCAGCCAGGTCACAGTAGGTGCAGGATGACTGTTTATAAGAAATAAATGGGTTTCTCCCACTTTATTTTTCCTTTGACTGATTTCAGTTTCAAAGGTATTTTGCCTTGGGGTTTTCCCCCCAGAGTTACAGATTGTGCATAAAATTGTAACATTTCCAGAATATCTCACCTGGCTTTAGTATATCTGCATATCAATAGGCATTCAGAGGTGGAAAGAAGTATGGCTTTAGTGCTTTTGCATCTTTCCTAAGGGGTGTAGAAGTTCATCTCCATATCAATGGGTGATTACCTGGGCAACAGAGGGCTTATCTGTACCTAAGAGGTGAGGGGAAGGGCTGGTGTGGTTGCTGCTAGAGCAGAGAAAAAGTCGGATTGGGACTGCAGTTTGTGAGAAATAAATGGGTTTTAAACTTTATTTCTCCCTTTGACTGATTTTGGTTTTTGGAGGTGTTTTGCTCCGGGATTTCCTTTCCCCAGACCGACACAGATACTTACATAAAGAGAGAAAAAGTGCAGGCAACCTCATGGGGGTGGTGCACCCTGAAAGGTTTAAGTTTTCTTTAAAGAGAGAAAATGCATACTCAGAGAAAGGGGGGAGTGTGAGCTATTTCAGAGAGAGGAGCACTGAAAGGTCAGGAAAGTTTTATTTAAGGCTATGTATTTAGAAAGTGCAGGCAACCTCAGATAGAGGTGCGCCAAAAGATTAAACTTTGTTTAACGCTCCACATTTAGAAAGTGTGGGTGACCTCAGAGAGATGAGTGCCTAAAGATTCAGCTTTATTTAAGGCTATTCACTCAGAAAGTGCTGGTGACCTCAGAGACAGGAGCACTGAAAGATTGGGGGTTCCCCCTTTTAAGGATTTTTTCATGAATGTGACAAAGGGCTAAGGGTGTGAATTTTTAAAGTAGTGTCAAGATGTTTATCTTTGTTGAGAGATATTAAGTCTCTTCTATTATCAGTCCTTTAGATAATTCTGCAAAATTAACACAAGAAATTTACTGATCTAGTTCCTCCCTAGAAAAGAGCAGTGCCTTTAGCCCCAGAGATGGTAGAGCAAATGTCAGGAGAGGATGAGAGGGTGTGGCTGAGGGCCAATCTGTTGCCAAGGCCACCACCCGAGGCACCAGCCTCTCCCATATTAAAGACCAGACCAGTCATAATTAAGAAAATAAAAATGCAGCAGCTGCATGCTCCTCATGGGGAGGAGCTACTCCCTCCCCAGGTTGTGGAGCACTCCATGCTCCATCCCTATATCCAGGATGAGCTGTTGGACATGAGCATCTGGTTTCGGCAGATGTTGGAACCTCTGCCTACACAGCTTTTGTGTCTCTGGGATATGGGTATGGAAAACATTGTTATATCAGGTTCTGAAATGTTAGCAAGGGAGGAGGCAGCAGGAGAATCTGCATTGCAGGAGGCCATAGGGGAGGCAGAAGTAAGAGTGATGATTTCAGCCCTGGAGATGGTAGATGAGATGTCAGAGGGGGATGAGTGGGTGGGGCCAAGGGCCAAACTGTTTCTGAAGCCACCAGTCAAGGCAGCAGTCTCTCCCTCATTAAAGGCCCACCCGGTTGTGATAAAGAAAATAAAAATGCAACAATCATGGGCTCCACAGTAGGAAGAGCAGCTCCATCAATAGGTTGTCAAACACTTCACCCTCTGTCCCTATATCCAGAATGAGCTGGTTAACATGAGTATCAGGTTTTGGCAGAAGCAGTTGGACCCCTGCCTACATAGGTTTTTGGGTCTCTGAGATAATGCAAAAAAAGCATTGTTTTGTCATGTACTGAAATGGGTAGACTAGCTTTCCTGATGACTCACCCTTCCCTCTGGCAGCAGTTGCAAAGTGCCCATCATACCTCAGGGAATTGGGCACTTCTGGATTGGCTGACAGCAGCCATCAGGGTAGCTTGGTCTAATCAGGGTGATTTACCATACTTCCTCAGTAGCTGGAAAAGTATGCAGAGCTCCAGCAGGTGTTACAGGAGCTGGGCATAAAAATGCCATTTATAGTATAGACCCCCAGGGCCTCAATGAGGAGTTGTTCGTCATAGGTATGAGAAATCTGCTGCTCCATACAACTCCCCCATCTCTCTTTGAGTCCCTAGTGACTGTTCTTGCTCCCCACATAGGGCAATCCACAAGTCAGACTTCTCGTACGTTAGCAGATCTGGGGGAGGTTGAAACAGTAAGAGCATGGAAGGAAGTATGGGCTATGACTGAAAGGAGAGGTACAATGGTTTGTTGAAATCTGGCCTGAAGTCAGACACCAATAGTCTAAGGGGCTGGTCAGGTCATTTATGGACAGTGCTATGGCGTTTGAATGAGAAGCCCCAAAAAGGAGCCTTAAGCCCTGCGAATATGCTAACACACATTGCTGTCTCTCCTATACAATTGTATGTGCCAACCAAAGAGGAATTATTGAAGCCAAGATATGGCCAGCAGAGCAACATCATTCTGTGAGCCCCAACTGAGTTAAACTCTGGAGACTCTGTTGAGTGGACATGGCCCTGGACATTTTGACATGTGGACCAGTGATGGCTGGCCCTTCTGGCACCTTGGAGGAAAATGTCTGGAAGCTAGCCTCCTGTATATTCCTGAAGTTACAGCACAGTGGTCCTCAAAGATCATGGTAGCATACCCAAAATGTCCAGGAGATAAGAGCATCTTACAGGGAAATTTTGTTTTATCTTTATGGCCATTGCATGTACTTCCTGTAGCCCTATATATTGATCCATCTGTGACTACCACAGGGAAGGTAGTGAAAGTCTGGTCCACTAGACCAGGACAATAGCCCATTCCTGTCACTGTCCTATCACTGGACCACTCTTTTGCCTGCATCCTACCTGATGGACAAGATTCGCCTATTATGGTGTCATTAAGGCATGTATCTTATCACCCTTATGATTATTTTTCTACAATCCCTGTGGCCTGGTCCAACTCCCTGGCTTCAGCAGCCACATGATGATTGCTATCTCTTCAGCTACTGACTGCATGTGGAATGGGCAAGCTGTGGACTAAATCTGCCTAGGAGTATGAACATAGCTGAAACCTGTGGTTTGAGGATTATCATGAATTTATTGCTCTTGCTGTTGTATGGTATTAGTCTGGTTGCAGTGCTTTCTTGCACAGGAGCCATTGCAGAAGATGGGGAATGGGCAGATTGTGAGGCAAGTTTTCTGGAGGGGTGGGCTTTGGATAAAATTGCAATATTTCCAGAATCTCTCACCTGGCCCTAATGCATCTCCAAATCAACAGGGGTTTCCAAGGTGTGGAGAGAAGTAGTCCATCCACATATTAATAGGTAATAATTACAAAGGTGAGTGAGGGCATATCTAGACTGAAGAGGTTGGGTGGGGTCCCTTTTCCTGCAGCCAGGTCTTGAGAGACACAGGAGAGCAGAAGTGGATGACTGCTTATAAGCAATAAATAAGTTTCTTCCACTTAATTTCTCCCTTTGACTGATTTTGATTCCAAAGTATTTTTCCCCAGGATTTTCCCCCAGAGTTACACATGTTTAGGGTTAACAGCATTAGAATTAAAACCTTTATTCTTCCTGGGTTTACTTAGTCATATACATTGATGTTATATGCTAAATCTTTCAAAAAAAGAGGAATGGAGGAGTGGTTGACTTTGATGTCTAATGATGTTTCTGTGGGAAATCTAGGCATGGTTGTTGAGAAAAAGTGTAGGGAAAATAGGAGTTCCATGGCCAGGATCCTCAGCTGATCCTAATCAACTTGCCCACTGTGTATGTGCAATGAAGTAATACTTGGCTGGCTGTGCAGGTGCATGTTTGCCCATGTGTTGGCAATAAGACATCATTACCTGTTTTATTGTATAAAGAGCTCTTCTCAGTGATCCACAAAGAGCCTGGAGCAGAGGCAGAGCCTGGAGTGGAGGTAGAGATGAAATGGACTTGCTGTATGCAGACTGCCAGTTGCAGATGTGATTCTTGCACTTGAAATGCCACTGCACTAATAAAGCTTGCTATAAACACTTTTTCCCCTCAACATTCCATTGTCATTTTTTGGTCTCCCCAAATCCAGAGTGAACTTGTCCAGGGCTTGGAACCCCAACAGGCACAAAGCTACAAGTAAATAGGTGTAGTAGATAAATTTTTAATAAATATGTGTATTGGCATATGCACCTAAAAATAGCTTGAAAATCTTTTTGGCCACCCAAAACCTTTAAGTTTTGCTAAAATAAGTGCTTAGTTATTTGTTAATATCTAAATCATTTCCAGATAAGATAAATCTGCATAAATTTTGCAGTCTAAAGAATGCTGGGGTAACAGTTCACAGTTGCTCACTACTTAGTTTTCACTAGAAATTAAGTTTTCTAAAAGTTAAGATATCTAATTTATATGCAATTAAAGCTGCTAGAAATAATAAGGCAAAACACCTCTGCATGAATAAAAAGAGTTTTGTTTTCTGTTTGTTGAAAGAACAAAATTTCCTCAAATTATTTGTCTGCTCTTAATATATCAAGAGACTAGAATTTTTCTAGTAGTTTTGTCAAAATAATTTACTGAGCTTCATGTTGTTTGAATCAGGTCTCTGGGTACTAAAAAAAACCAAAATCTTAATATTAAAAGAGGTAAGTTTTGCTAACAACTATGTAATGTTATGTATTTGCCTTTAAAATCTTTTATGGTTACTTTGGTTAAATGAATAACCATTGATTACATAATGATTTATTACCTTATTTACCATTTCCCAAAATAATGGAATAAATTAGTTTCAAGCAGAACCAGAATTAAAATATGAGAATAAGTGAACTGAAGTAAATAATTGTAATTTTTATGACTTTTTGTTTAAAACATTGCTGGTTCTCTAATATTTGCTTTTTCAGCAATTTTGGTAATTATAAGCAGAATATGAAATATTTTCTACCTTATCCTTTTAGTATTCAACTCTCTATATTATTTTTATGACAATGTAGATACTTGCATAAATCCAGTAAGAATCTGTTCTACTTTTAGCAGGACACAATTAGAAACTTTGGTTATATTACAAAGGCTTTAACTGGAATGTCATATTTGAAAAAAGAGACATGCATATACTCAAACATGACTAGATAGCTATAAGAAACTAAGGTTGACCTTATGAATCCAATGAAAGTCTTGGAAAATTAGCCTGTTACCTTGCTCACAGGATTCCCAGAAACCTTACCAGGTGAGCAAGTGTAACTCTGGGAGGAAAATATGTTCCCAGCCCAGAATAAATAGAGTTTGAAGCCAAAATCAGTCAAATGGGGAAATAAAGTGGGAGAAACCTGTTTATTGCTTGCCCACATCTCTCATTATCTGGCCTGCAAAAGGGCCCCACCAGACCTCTCAGGTCCAGGTGTGTATTCCAGGTCCCAACCTCTCTTGTTACCACCTATTGATATGGATATGAACTACTTCTCTCCAGCCCTTGGAAACACCTATTGATATGGAGATTCACTAGAAATATTGCAATTTTACCCACTTGCAATTTTATCCTTGCAAGGAAGATCACTTTCTGGCAAGTGCAGGAAACATAAGATACTTTGAGGATCTCAAGAAGAGATTAATTTCTCCAAATCTATAGGTACTGCAGGCAAAGCCTGATGACAAGTTCTTGGCTTGGAATCCCTGGCCTTGAGTAGTCTTTGAAAATTCAATCTGAGTTCCTCATGAAATGTTCTGCCAACACAGATTTAAAAGAATATCACTATTTTTTTGGACTTATGAAAATAATCAGACCATATTTGTTGGACTTAATTTATGAACAAACAGTTATCTTTGATAAAAATGAGGGTGATTTTTAGAGAAAAAGTATGTTTCTATAATACAATCTTTACTTTAACACCAGACAGGGCAGAATAAATGGAAACCTTCAATCGGTCAACCAATAATGGACCAAAGGCTCCACATGGGCTAGAGGTCAGAGCAATCCAGCTACTGAAAGCATAGGCAAGGTATCCATATTGGTTATAAAGATCAGTTTCTGTTTCAGAAGTAATAATGGATTGGGACCCTATTTAGGGACAGTACCTGGGTTACTGTGTAATCAGACCCTAATATACATTTCTACTTTTAACTCTTGTACCTATGAAAACTGGCAATGGTACTGAGGACTATGTTGCCATAAAACCAAGATTAGAATTGGTTTCTTAATGTTACTAGTCCTCATATTCCAGCCACACATTCTTAATCTCCTTGTCAAGTTTATTTTCTCCAGATTACAGAAGACTCAACTCCAGATGATGCTTAGATAAAGATTTCAACCCATTCCTCATGCTAATGAAGATGCACATCTGCAACCATGCAACCTAGCCACATCCTTTTATGCACCCTTGTTCATCTCAGCCACTGCTGAGACAATTCCATAACCCTTCCTCTCCCTGACAGATAGCAAGGAACTGCTGGACTTATAAGTAGGGACAATACCCCTCTTTAGCAAGAAGCAGTAACAGAAAAATTACCAATATCCATCTTTCTATTGCAAGATTTCAAGGGTCCACATTCCTTGAAGGTAGAATGTTAAGAGTAGTTACACAGCCAGACATGAGCAAGGAGGGGGAGGGACATCAGCCAACTGGTTTTTTGCATTCTAAATATTCTGTGTAAGCTGTTCTTGCAGGATGTGGGATGTGATGCTATAGCTAACAGAATGGCCAAATTGGCTGGTTCCAATATGGAGAAGATGACCCAAACTTCACCCCAAAATACATTATACACTCATTAACATAGCAAAAATCATACCTTCCCATGCCATGATAGTTCTAATGTGAGGCAAATATAGCCAAAACTCCCCTGCCTGATGTGAGGGTGGAGCAGGTCTGAACTGCAAGAAGACCCCACCTGTTCCCTTTGAAACCTATCCCCACCTAGTGAATATTCATCTCCCTCTGCATAAAAAGTTTCCCTACTGTTTCTTCCTAGTGAGTGTCTCTGGGTTTGCCCATGCCCGATTCTCAGACATGCACTTCCACTTTTCTCTATACTCTTATTTTCTAAATAAACTGTTAAAACTCAACCACTTTAGCATCTGTTCTTGAATTCTTTCTTGCCATGAGACCAAGGACCAATCTTTGGCAAAAATTGGCCTATTCAGACATTCTATTTCTTCATAATTCAGTCTTGGAAGACTTTTTGTTTCTAAGCTTCTGTTTATTTATTCTATTTTGTTGCCACATAACTTTGTCCAATTTGTTGGTATATAATTGCTCATAGTGATCTCCTATCATCCTTTGTATTTCTATGGTGTAGTTGTAACATCTCTTTAATTTCTGATTTTGTTATTTGAATTATCTATTTTTCCTAGTTAGTCTAGTTAAAGGTTTGTCAATTTTGTTTATCTTTTCAAAGAACCAGCTGTTAGTTTCATTGATCTTATATATATATATATTTAAGTCTTATTTCATTTATCTTCATTCTGATCTTTATTTTTCCTTCCTTGTACTAACTTTGGGCTTCATTTCTTCTTCCAGGTCCTTTAGGTGTAAATTTAGATTGCTTATTGGGACATTTTTGTTGAAGTAGCTCTTTATTGCTATGATCTTCCTTCTTAGCACTGCTCTTGCTATATCCCATAGAGTTTGGTACATTACATTTCTGTTTTACTTTCTTTCTAGATTTTTTTATTTCTTCTTTGATTTCCTTGATGAACCAGTTGTTTTTCAGTAGCATACTGTTTAATTTCCACATTTTTGTGGTTTCTTAATTTTTTTTTTTGTAATTGGTTTCTAGTTTCATACCACTGTGTTTGGAAATTGTGCTTCATATGATTTCACTCTTGAATTTGTTGAGACATGTTTTGTGGACTATCATGTGATCTCTCCTGGAGAATGTTCCATGTGCACTTGAAAAGAATGTGTATTCTACTTTTGGATGGATACTTTGCATGTCTATTAAGTCCATCTGGTCTAATGTGTGATGTAAGTTCAATGTTTCCTTATTGATATTGTGTAAGGTTGATGTAAATATTGATATAACTGGGGTGATAAATTTCTCTAGTATTATTGTGTTACTGTGTATTTCTCCTTTTAAGGCCATTAATGCTTACTTTATATGTTTTGGTACCTGTATGTTGAATGCATATAATTTGTAAATGTTACAACTTCTTGCTTGATTGACCCCTTTATCATTATGTAATGCCCTTCTTTGTCTTTTGTTACAATCTTTGTTTTAATTTATTATGTTTTATATGAGTATAGATACAGCTTTCTTTTCATTTTCATTACTGTGGAGTATCTTTCTCCATCCCTTTATTTTCACACTGTGTGTGTCCTTGGTTCTGAAACAAGCCTCTGGTAGGCAATATATTGATGGGACTTTATTTTTTTATCCATGCAGGTACTCTATGTCTTTTGACTGGGGAGTTAATCTATTTACATTTAAAGTAATTATTGAGATGTATATACTTGCTGCCATTTTGTTAATTGTTTTAATAGTTCCTATCTATTCCTCTCTTCTCATTCTCTTTTCTCTTGTGGTTTGATGGCTTTCTTCAGTGTTATGCTTATATACCTTTCTCATTTTCTTTTTTTAATATTTATTATTAGTTTTTGCTTTTTGGTTATTGTGAGGTTCACACAGAGCATCCTATGTATACAACAGTCTGTTTTAAGATGATAGAAACTTAAATTTGAACACATTTAACTCCCCATTATATTTTTGATGTCACATTTTACATCTTTTTATGTATCTCTCAACCTGTTATTGTAGTTTAATTGTACTACATTTTTCTTTTAAATCTTCTTACTTGTTTTATAAGTGATTGATCCAGAACTTTTAATATATATTTACCTTTTCCAGTGATATTTTTACTTTCAGTGAAGTCCCTTTTTACTTCTAAAGCCAGTAAAGTGGTGAGCTCCTTCAGATTTGCTTATCTGGAAAACTCTTTATCTCTCAATTCTGAATGAAAACTGTGCTTGTTAGAGAATTCTTGGTTGGCTGTGTTTTCCTTTCTACACTTTGTATGTGTCATGCCATTGACTTCTGGCCTACAAAGTTTCTTCTGAGAAATTAGATGATAGTCTTATGGATGCTCCCTTGTATGTAACAAGTTGTTTTTCTCTTGCTGCTTTTAAGATTATCATTTTATCTTTTACTTTTCCATTTAATTATAGTGTTTCCTGATGTGTATTTTTTTGAACTAATTTTATTTCGGGCTCTCTGTGTTTCATGGACCTGTATCTCTGCTTCATCAGATTAGGATAGTTTTAAGTCATTATTCCTTCAAGTAAGTTTTCTGACTCTTTCTCTCTTTTTTTTTCTGAGATTCCTATAATGTGAATGCTATTCTGTTTGTCCTAGATATCTCTTAAGGAATCTTCACTTTTAATTATCTTTTCACTTTTTCTTTCCTATCTGAAAGATATACATTGCTTTGAATTTGAGCTCCTTGATCCATTTTCATCCAGTCTGTTGCTGAAATACATTAGTGTATTTTGCAGTTCACTTATTGCATTCTTCAGATCTGTATCTTCTTTCTGTAACTTTCTTATTTTTCTGTATCCTTCTTTAAGATCTCACTGCATCCATGCTTTCCACTGACAAGTTTGCTAAGCATCTTTACTACCACTGCTCTGAACTCTTTACTAGGTAGATTGCATATTTCCATTTCAGTAATGTCTTTTTAAGAGATTTATTTTGTCTTGATTCCTTTTTATGGGTGACTTGTAAGATTTTTTTTTGGTATCATTAATATACAATCACATGAGCAACATTGTGGTTACTAGATTCCCTCCATTATCAAGTCCACATCACACACCCCATTACACTCACTGTCCATTGGCATAGTAAGATGCTATAGAATCACTACTTCTCTGTGCTATACTCCCTTCCCTATGCCGCCCCTTAGGTTATGTGTGCTAATTATAATGTCGTTTATTCCCCTTATCCCTCCCCTCCAACCCACAATCCCCAATCCCTTTCCTTTTGTTAATTGTTAGTCCATTCTTGGGTTCTGTGAGTCGGTTGCTGTTTTGTTTCTTCAGTTTTGGCTTTGTTCTTATGTTTCTCAGATGAGTGAAATCATTTGGTGGTTGTCTTTCTCTGCCTGGCTTACTTCACTGAGAACAATACCCTCTAAATCCATCCATGTTGTTACAAATGGTAGGATTTATTTTCTTCTTATGGCTGAATAATCATTGTGAATATGTACTACATATTATTTACACATTCATCTAATGATGAACCCTTAGGATGCTTCCATTTCTTGGCTATTGTAAATAGTGCTGCAATAAACTTAGGGGTGCATTTGTCTTTTTGAATCTGAGAACTTGTATTCTTTGGGTAAATTCCTAGGAGTCGAATTCCTGGGTCAAACAGTATTTCTATTTTTAGTTTTTTGAGGAACATCCATACTGCTTTCCACAATGGTTGAACTAGCTTACATTCCAACCAGCAGTGTAGGAGGGTTCCCCTTTCTCCACATCCTTGCCAGCATTTGTCGTTCCTAGTCTTTTCAATGTTGGCCATCCTAACTGGTGTGAGGTGATATCTCATTGTGGTTTTAGTTTGCATTTCCCTGATAATTACTGATATGGAGAATATTTTCATGTGCCTGTTTGCCATCTGAATCTCTTCTTTGGAGAAGTGCCTGATCATATCCTCAGCCCATCTTTAATAGGGTTATTTGCCTTTTGGGTGTTGAGGCATCTGAATTTTTATATATTTTTTATGTTAACCCCTTGTCAGAAATGTCATCTGAAAATATATTCTCCCATACTGTAGGATGCCTTTTTGTTCTGCTGTAGTGTCCTTTGCTGTACAGAAGCTTTTTAGCATGATGTAGTCCCATTTGTTTAATTTTTATTTTGTTATCCTTGCCCTAGGAGATGTGTTTAGGAAAAAGTTGCTCATGTTTATATTCAAGAGATTTTTGCCTATGTTTTCTTCTAAGAGTTTTATGGTTTCATGACTTACATTCAGGTCTTTGATCCATTTCGAGTTTACTTTTGTGTATGGAGTTAGGCAGTAATCCAGTTTCATTCTGCTGCATGTAGTTGTCCATTTTTGTCAACACTAGCTGTTGAAGAGGCTGTAATTTCCCCACTGTATATCAGTGGCTCCTTTATTGTATATGAATTGACCATATACACTTGGGTTTGTGTCTGGGCTCTCTAGTCTTTTCCTTTGGTCTATGGGTCAGTTCTTGTGCCAGTACCAAAGTGTCTTGATTACTGTGGCTTTGTAGAAGAGCTTGAAGTTAGGGAGTGTAATCACCCCCACTCTATTCTTTGTTCTCAGGGTGGCTTTGGCTATTCACTGCCTTTCATTGTTCCATATGAATTTTAGAACTATTTGCTCTAATTCATTGAAGAATTCTGTTGGTATTTTGATAGGGGTTGCATTGAATCTGTAGATTGCTTTAGGCAGGATCGCCATTTTGACTATATTAATTCTTCCCATCCATGAGCATGGGATATATTTCCATTTATTGGTATCTTCTTTAATTTCTCTCATGAGTGTATTGTAGTTTTCAGAGTATAGGTCTTTCACTTCCTTGGTTAGGTTTATTCCTAGGTATTTTATTCTTTTTGATGCTATTGTGAATGGAATTGTTTTCCTGATTTCTCTTTATGCTAGTTCACCATTAGTGTGTAGGAATGCAACAAATTTCTGTGTATTAATTTTGTATCCTGCAACTTTGCTGAATTCAGATATTAGATCTAGTAGTTTTGGAGTAGATTCCTTAGGGTTTTTTATGTACAATATCATGTCATCTGCAAAGAGAGATACTTTAACTTCTTCATTGCCAGTCTGGATGCCTTTTATTTCTTTGTGTTGTCTGATTGCCATGGCTAGGTCCTCCAGAACTATGTTGAATAAAAGTGGGGAGATTGGGCATCTTGTCTTGTTCCCCATCTTAAAGGAAAAGCTTTCAGCTTCTTGCTGTTAAGTATAATGTTGGCTGTGGGTTTGTCATATATGGCCTTTATTATGCTGAGGTACTTGCCCTCTATACCCATTTTGTTGAGAGTTTTTATCATGAATGGATGTTGAATTTTGTCAAATGCTTTTTCGACATCGATGGAGATGATCACGTTGTTTTTGTACTTCTTTTCATTGATGTGGTGGATGATGTTGATGGATTTTCGAATGTTGTACCATCCTTGCATCCCTGGAATAAATCCTACTTGATCATGATGGACGATCTTTTTGATGCATTTTGAATTTGGTTTGCTAATATTTTGTTGAGCATTTTTGCATCTATGTTTATTAGGGATATTGGTCTGTAATTTTCTTTTTTTGTGCTGTCTTTGCCTGGTTTTGGTATTACAGTGATCCTGGCCTTGTTGAATGAGTTTGGGAGTATTCCCTCCTCTTCTACTTGTTGGAAAACTTTAAGTAGAATTGGTATTAGGTCTTCACTAAATGTTCGATTAAATTCAGCAGTGAAACCGTCTGTTCTGGGAGTTTTTTCTGAGGTAGTTTTTTGATCACCAGTTCTATTTCCTTGCTGCTAATTGGTCTATTCAGATTTTTTGTTTCTTCATAGGCCTTTTTATAAGATTTTGTCTTGTTCTTTCATTTGGGCCGTATTCCTCTCTCTCCTCATTTTTTTGCTGACTCTATTTCTGTGTTAGGCAAAACAGCTGTTTCTCCCAGTTTCTAAGATGAGGTTACTAATAGGTTTGTTGTGTTTCAGTCTGTTGTCTGTATAGTGTTATTGCATGGTATCCTGCTAAACTCTACTCTTTTATTGTTTCAGTCTTGTAGGACCCAGTAATCCAAAGCCCCCATTAAGCAGTTCCAGGCAATCAAAGGATTTTCCTTATATGTAGTGTATGCATTTTCTGGACCTGTAGGAGCCTGGGTGAGCCTGTCCATCCAGTCTTGTGGGACAGGGGTGGCAGAGGAGTATCAGATTAAAGCAAGCCTGCCCACTGGGTCTCACATGGTAGAAGCTGTTGTGGTTGATTCCTGGGTCAGTACAAGCCTACAAGCCAATTATGGCATGGCAGGTGGCTTCAAGGGAATGCTGAGGTGGTGCAAGTGTTGCTACCAAAGAAGAGTAGGAGTACCAAAATGGTGTCCACCAATGCCAAGTTAACAAGGAAGAAACAGAGTAAAAAAAGGATACCCCCAGAGATACTTTAAAAGACACCAGCTCTTCCAGTATGCTAATACCAGTCAATGTATCTCCCTCACACATGGGCCAGGCACTTCTCCAGCTACTGCCTGCCTCTATGCTGAGACTTACTGCAAGTGGGTCTATCTATGTGCAAGTCCTTCAAGAGCAGAGTCTCAGTTTCCTACAGTCCTCTGTCTCTCCCAGGTGTTGACCCTGATGGTTTTCAAAGCCAGTCATTTTGGGGGATTGCCATTCTAGTTCAGGTCCCATGGGCTGGGGTGCCTAATGTGGGACTTGAATCCCTTGCTCCTCAGAAAGGAGCTGTGTATTTGTGATAGCCCTTTTTTTATGTGTCACTTCACCAGAAGTGGGGGTCCTGGCAAGACTACTTCCCTTTTCTTCCCATCTCAGTGTGGCTTTACAAAATTTTTTGTCCTGTGCTATGGTAGACATGTTCTTTTTGGGGGAGAATTGTTCTATATGTACCTATAACCTGTTGTGACTAGGGGGGAAATGAGTTCATGTTCTTCCTGTGCTGCCATCTTGAAACTTTTCCCAAGGAGCACAAGTTTTAAAGTGTTATTCTGCTTTTATCTTCCCATATCACTATGTGTTATTTTTTGTTTGCTGTAACAACTCCTCCTAAGAAATAGTATCCTGAGATTGGGGTGATGATTTATTAATTAAGTAAACACGGGTCAGCTTTACAATCACCTATGGATGTCATCTAAAGATCCATTTTTCCTCAAGTCTGTTAAAGTAGTTATCAACTCTGGCTGTACTTTATAATTAAATGGTGAACTGTTTAGTTTTTTTTTTTTAATTGAGGTTTGGCCTCCATAGACCAGGTGTTCTGATTTAGATATCCTTGGGTGTAGTCAAATAATAAGGGTTTATAAATTATATAAAACCATCCCATAATATACTATTAATCATTCTAATATGTACAATTCAAATGAGTTTAGTATTTTGACAATGTTTTGTAACCAACTTCTACCTAGTCCCAAAATATTTTAGCACCCAAAAGGAAAACCTGTACACATTAAACAGTCACTCTCTATTCCTCCCACTCCCTTGCCCTGACAACCACTCAATCTACTTTCTTTTTATATGGATATACCTATTCTGGATATGTCATATAAATGGTATCATTTAATATGTGACTTTTTCTTTCTGTCTACATTTATTTACCATAATGTTTTACCAAAGTTCATCTATGATGAAACACTTCATATAATGTTCCATTTTATGGATACAGCATATTTATTTATGTATTTGACATTTGGGTTGTTTCCACCTTTTGGCCATTGTGAATATGCTGCTATGGACATCTATGTATACCCTTTTAATTGAACATTTATTTTCCATTTTGGGTATATATAAAATAATGGAATTTCTAGGTTATATGGTATTTTATGTTAAACTTTTTGACAAACAGTCAAACTATTTTCCACAGTGGCTACACCACTTTATATTCCCACCAGCAATCTATGAGACTTTCAATTTCTCCATGTCTTCCTAAACACTTATTTCCCTTTTCCAAAAAGTATAGCCACCCTAGTGGGTAGGAAGTAGCTTTATTGTGGTTTTTATTTTTGTTTCTCTGATGGCTAATGATGTTGAGCATCATTTCATGTGTTTATTGTCCATTTACATATTTTTCTGGAGAATGTTCAGATACTTTGGCCACTTTTTAAATTGGGGCATTGTTTCTTTATTACTGAGTTTTAATAATTTATGTGTTCTACAGGCAAATTACTTATCAGATATGATTTGCAAATACCTTTTCTCATTCTGTGGATTGTTTTTTACTCTTTTGACAGTGTCCTTTTATGTACAAAAGTTTTAGTTTTTATGAAGCTCACTTTCTCTGTTTTTCTTTTGTTTCCTGTACTTATGGTGTCATATATAAGAATCTATTCCTAAATAAAAGGTCATGAAGTTTTACCTTATGTGTTCTTCTAAGATTTTTCACTCTTATATTGAGGTCTTTGATACATTTTGAATTAACTTTTGTATATGGTATAAGGTAGTTTAACATAAATCTTTTACATATGAATAGCACATTTCCCAGCATCATTTCTCAAAGAGACTATTTTTATCCCACTGTATGGTCTTGACACCCTTTTTACATATCAATCAACTGCAGACACAGAATTTTATTCCTTAACTATCAGTTCAATGCCATTGATATATGTTTCTTATACTTATGCCAATACCAAACTGTTTTAATGACTATGGATTTACAGTAAATTTATGAATGGGAAGTATGTCATGCAAATTTCTTCTTGAATTTTCAAGATTATTTTTATTATTCAGTATCCCTTGCAATTCAAAATGATTTCTAGTATAAGATTTTCCATTTCTGCAAAAAAGGACATTGAGACTTTGATAAGGATCATATTGAATCTGTAGATGTTTTGGGACACATTGGCATCTTAAAAATATTAAGCTTCCCAATCCATTAACATGGGCTGCCTTTTCCCATGTTGTTTCTTTTAATTTCTTCCAACAAGGTTTTCTAGTTTTTCACTATACAAGTCTTGTATCTTCTTGATTAAATCTATTCCTTATTATATTTTAAATGAGCTTGTAAATGGAATAGATTTTCTTAATTTCACTTGCAGTTTTTCATTGTTATTGTGTAGAAATGCAACACATTTTTGCATGTTGACCTTGCATCCTGCAACTTTGATTAATTTGTTTATTAGACCTAATCAGCTTTCTTGTGGATTTGTGAGGATATTTTAGGTACAAGCTCATGTCATCTGAGAATCGTGTAATTTTACTTCTTCCTTTCCAATTTGGATGACTTTTTAATTATTTAATTTCTCTAACTAGAACTTCAAGTACAATGTTGAACAGAAGTGGTGAAAGCTGGCATTCTTGGCATTGGTTCTGATCTTGCAGAGAAAGCTTTCAGTCTTTCACCATTGAATGATAATGTTAGCTGTGGGTTTTTCATAAATGCTCTTTTAAGTTTAGGAAGTTCCCTTCTAGTCCTAATATGCTTGAGTGTTTTTATCATGAAAGCACATTAGATTTTGTCAAATGCTTTTTCTGTATCAATTGTAATCATTTGGTTTTATTTTTATTCATTGTATTAACAGTCTATTATTTTCATTGATTTTCTTATGTTGAACAAATTTTGCATTCTTGGGATAAATCCCACTGGTTATAATGTATAATCCTCTTCATATGCAGGTTAATTTGGATTGTTAGAATTTTGTTGAAAATTTTTCATTAGTATTCACAAGAGATATTGGTCTGTGTTTATCAGTTTTGCAATTTCTTTATCTGTCTCTTGTATCAACATAATGATGGCCTCAGACAATGAGTTAGGAAGTGTTCTTTCCACTAATATTTTTTGAAATAGGTTGAGAATGATTAAATATCATTATTTTTTAATGTTTGATCAAATTCACCAGTGAAGTCATCTGGTCCTGTAATTTTTAAATTATTTTTTGTTGTTTATGGAAGGTTTTGATTTCTGATTCTATGTCTTTATTTCAGGTCTGTTCATATTTTATCTTTTTTCTTAAGTCAGTTTTAATAGTTTGCATGTCTCTAGGAATCTGTCCACATTATCTAATTGGTGTGGAATTGTTCATAATATTCTCTTATAAGCCTATTTATTTCTGTAACTTCTGTATTAATATCTGCCCTTTCCTATCTGATTTTAGTGATTTGAGTCTTCTGTCTTTTATCCTTTGTCAACCTAGATAATGTTTTATATTTATATTTAAAGTACTTAATTTTTATTCCACCAATAAATTATCATTTTTACTTAGAGTAATATCTGATTAGGAAAGACTTACTGCCATTTTGTTATTCTGTTTTTAAAATGCATTATTTTCTTGTTCCACAATTCTTTGTCACTGCCTTCTTTGTGATTTTTCCTAGTTTACTATTTTGATGACTTCTCATTTTTTTCTGTATTTTTATAGTAGTTACTTTCATAATTACTATAAAATTTTTAGCTATAATATTGAAGCTTGAATGAATATCAACTTAAATTCAATAGCCTATGATAACCCAGCTACTTTATATCTCCATATCATCACTCTATGTTGTTTTTGTTACAGATTAAATCTTTACAGACTGTGTACCCTTTACCATAGATTTATACATCTTGTTTTACACATATGTGTCTTAAGTCATACAGAAAAAAATAAAAATTTAAAATTAAAGAAGCAATAATACTGCCTTTTATTTACCTATGTTGTTACCTGTAGCACCTTTCTTTATTTCTTGGTATGGCTTTCAAGTACTATATGCTGTCTTTTCATTTCAACCTTAAGGACTCCTTTTAGAATATCTGGTAGGATAGTTCTACTGGTGACAGATTCTCTGGGAATGTCTTCATTAATTTCATCTTCTTTTTTGAAAAATAGTTTTGCCAGATGCAAAATTATTGGTTGACAATTTTTTCTTTCAGTACTTAAAGTATGTCATCCCACTACCTTTTGTCCTTCATCGTTTCTGAAGAGAAATTGACTGTCAATCTTATATTCTTTTTTTAAGTGATAAGTCATCACTCTTGTTGCATTCAAGATTCTCTATTTGTCTTTGTCTTTCAATGGTTTGACTGTGTCTCACTGTTGACTTCTTTATGTTTATTCATCTTAGAATCTTTGGGCTTCTAGAATGGGATTCATGTATTTCACCAAATTTGGGAAGTTTTTTGGCCAATGTTTCTTCAAATATTCTTTCTGTTTCTTTCTCTTTGTCCTCTCCCTCTGGGACTCCCAATATGTATATGTTGGTGAACATGATAATGTCCCACAGGTCTTTTAGTCACTTCATTTTTTCATTCTTTTCTCTTTATGTTCTTCAGAATGGGTAATTTCAGTTAACTTATCTCCAGGGTGAGATTCTTTCTTCTGTCTGGTCAATATTGTTGACCATTTTCAGTGAACTTTTCAATCTTAGCAGTTATATTTTTCAGCTTGAAAAATTATATTTTGTTTCTGTTTATAATTTCTGCTTATTTATATTTTTTATTAGTTAGATTTTTTTTAGTTCTTAAATTCATTGCCCATGATTTCCAAAGCAATTTGAGTGTGTTTAAGATAGTTGATAATAGTCTTTGTCTATTGAGTCCAATCCTATGCTCTTTCAGGAACAGTTTCTATGCATTTCTTTTTCTGTATCCTGTGAATGGGCTTGACTTTGTATGCTTTTGTGAACTAAAGAAAAGCTGACCACCATACTGGGGACCAGCAAGCATTTTTAAGGCATAAGAATTGAAGGTTTCATTAACTCTGAGAGTCTCAAAATGGACACAAATGAAAATTAAAATTTTAACTGTATAATGCCATCTGTTAATTAAAAGCTAAACAGCTGGCATCCAGATTCCTGCTGAAAGATAAGCAAGAATGTTTGCCCTTCTCCTTCATTTCCTTCAGTACCAGGATGCATATTGTCCCAGACATTCTTTACATCACACTTCTTATGTAAATGAAATGTGCCCTTTGAAATTCTGTCTTTCTCACCCATCTCTTAGAGGATATAAAACCTTCATATGACTTAGGCCCTTTAGAGCATTTCTTCTACCTACCAATAGAAGTTTAAAGCTGCTTATTTCAACCTGATTTTAATGGTCTTTTCATTGATACCTGGTAATTTTTTTGTTGAATACGGGATATTTTTAACCTTATAATGTGTCAACTCTTAGAAATTAGCTTCTGGAAACAAGATGTCCCCTTTCTTCAGGATTTGTTTTCATTTATTGTAGGTTGTTGGGGGGTTCTTTTGTTAATTTAGTGTATCTTATAAAGACTTTTTGTAATGTCTGTTTTTCAATGTGGACACTGAAGTTTGAGCTACATTAGCTTAATGGTGAAGCATTGGCTTTCCAGACATTCCTTAAGCATCTATTTAGTAGATGGGCATGTTTTGAGCCTTGAGATCAGCCAGAAATGAAGGTTAAGGTCTTCTCATGTCTTTTGTGAGTATGCATCTTGTTGAGGGCTATGTATGGAATTTTTGATCGTACTATACGAGCAGCTGCTTTTGAATGTTTGAATTTTCAAAAAAATGTCTCATTCTAGCTTCTCTTTTGATCCTTAGAAGGTTTGTCATATCTTCCCACCCATGATCTATTGCCCCATGTATCTGAAGATCATAGTCCCCCTGCAGTTTTTCTGAGCAGTGACCTCTACTTTTTAATACTTTCCTCACCTAAGATCTCTGCTTATCCTTCCCTCAAATTTGAGTTAGGAAAAACACATACCAGTACTTCAGAAAGCCCATAGAACTGGTTAAAATTTGCAAATAAGGTCTCTTCTGCTTCCTCTGTTTCCTGAGAATAAATAAAAAACTGGGCTGCCACCTCCTCTGAACCAAGTCACACTATACCAAGTATAGGATAAGGTGGAGTAGTACAATGGTGAGTAAAAATACCATGACATTTCCTACAGTTTTGAATTTGGCTTTTACTTAATTGGGCATTTATTTGATTGCTATACACCTTTGATTATTTTCCAGAGTTCCTAAAGTTTTTTTTTTTAACCTTCCTCTGGTTGTTTTTGTAGTTTCAGTGCAAATGCATTGCATTTTTATTATGTGAATTGGAATATGCTGTACATATGAGCTTAAAATCTGTCTCAATATATAGGGGCTGTCCTCAATGTTATTTACTGTATTCAGGTCATTTGACAAAATCCCTTTTATATTGAAGCTGTTAAGACAATTTAGACCCTTAAAAAAATGATTGCCCCTCTAATAATATTCTGTAATATTTGTTTTACAGAAAGCTAGTGTGGTACTGTATATTCAACAGCTTTTTTAAAAAGGTGGTCTTTAGTAAAATATATTTAAGAAACACTGAGGGCATTGAATATTCTCTGGTTTCCATTGCCACAATTCTCCTGACCTTATTTGTTTTGCTCTGAGTTCCTCAAGGATAAATCCTGAGAATTTCACTACATGGGGTCTTGTCTTCTGGCCAGTGGGACATACCTATAGGATATCAGAGTATTGGTAGGGAGAACTGAAGGCTTCACCTAGGAAGTGACATTTTAGCTCAGTCTTGAAGAATATTTAGGACTTTGCTTTTCAAACTATTATCTCTGTTGACCTTACGGGTAAAAATGGCTTGCTTCTGGTCTTTGGGTGCCTCATCATTCCTTGTTTGTTCCTTTGATCTTGACCAGGACTCTATAAGATATTGCTTGTTTAAAATATTTTTCTGTGAACCACCTGAGGTGAACTTGGTTTCCTTCTAATATCCTGAGTTTGTTTAGTAAAATTTAATAGGTTTCTCAACTGCAGAAATTTGCAGAGGCTTTATTTAATATTCTAATTGCATTATTAGTCTAATAATGGAGGCTATTAGTTGGCAGAATTTCCTAAAGTAATTTGTCCACAGAGATTTTTAGAAAATATTAATAGTTAATTTGTTTATGCATTTATTTAAGTGGACTAGATTTCAGACTAGTATTTAAAAAATTAGCTTTTGAAAATTCTGCTTAATAACAATTAAAAACCCACAATTTATCATGTTATACTTAAGATACTACACTAAGTATTTTTCATGGCTTATCTCACAAATTCTTCACCACAACCTTATAAGGTGTATTCCATTATTATAATAGTATTATTATTTATGATTTTTAAATGATGACACTGACAATTTTAATTTTAGAAAATTAAAAGTCTGCATATCTTTTAAATGGTGAAGATAAGAATAAATTCCAATCTTCTTGATTCTAAAGATCCTGTCCTCAAACCTCTAAGAACTTGCTTGAGCTAAGTCAAGACTGCTGCAGCCATGACTAATTGGTCTGAATGTAGGTACTCAACATATATGAGGCCTTCAAAGTGGAAATTTTCAGTTAGAAATGGACAGTTCAATGTGATCTAAATATTTGGCTTAATAGATTGCTACATACTGCTAGGTAAATAATTCCCAGGGAATGTTGGTGCCCCAAGTGAGGTTTAAGATTTTGAAACCTCAGAGAATTAATGTAACTCTCTAGGCCCCAAACTTACTACCTAGGAATTTAGCATTCCATTCAGTAATTTTTTTAAGTCTCAATAACTTGAAGACCAGATTTTTTTTTAAACTACTGGGATCTTGGGAGTAGGGACCACACTGTATTTTTCAATTTGTATTCCCAAAGCCCAGCATCACTGTCATAAGGTAAACACTTAATAAATGTTAACTATTATCATTTCTGTTACATATCACTGCCTCTATAAAGTTCAATGATAGAGAAAATTTCCATAAGCCTCCTTTTATTTTCAGCATCATATTCTCTGTATCTATTTTCTTGTCATATATTTAATCCCCTCTTTATTTTTTGGCCTCATTTAACTCATTTAACTCACTTTAGAATGTTAGAGATAATACCATCTGGTTGGAAAATCTTAACTGTTTTAGTGATGGTTCAGGTCATGACAAAAAGAATGAAATTACCATTCCACCACTGAGACTGAATTGAGTGGACAGATTTCAGGTACAAATTAATATGCTCTAAATGGATGCATGTGTGTGTGCGTGTAGCAGGAGTGGGGCAGGATGTGTGTTTGCATTATGTATATGTGCTTGTATAAGTCATGCCATCTCAGAATGACTACTGTATATAGTTAGTTGAAAGTTGTCTCTAGGGAGATAAAAAAGCAATGTTATTGAGAAACTTTAATTTTTTTTTTGAGAGGGCATCTCTCATATTTATTGATCAAATGGTTGTTAACAGTTAACAACAATAAAATTCTGTACAGGGGACTCAATGCACAATCATTAATCCATCCCAAGCCTAATTCTCATCAGTCTCTGATCTTCTGAAGCACAATCAACAAGTTCTTACATGGTGAACAAATTCTTACATAGTGAATAAGTTCTTACATAGTGAACAGTACAAGGGCAGTCATCACAGAAACTTTCAGTTTTGATCATGCATTATGAACTACAAACAATCAGGTCAGATATGAATATTCGTTTGATTTTTATACTTGATTTATATGTGAATCCCACATTTCTCCCTTATTATTATTATTATTACTATTATTTTTTTTAAATAAAATGCTGAAGTGGTAGGTAGATGCAAGATAAAGGTAGAAAACATAGTTTAGAGCCGTAAGAAAGCAAATGTAGATGATCAGATGTGTGCCTACAGGCTAAGTATTAATCCAAGCTAGACAAGGGCAACAAAACATCCACGGATGCAGAAGATTTCTCTCAAAACAGGGGGGGTGAGGTTCTAAGCCTCACCTCTGTTGATCCCCAATTTCTCACCTGATGGCCCCCCTGCAACTGTGCCTGTCTTAGGTTGTTCTTCCCTTGAGGAATCTTACCCGTCTCTGGCTAACCAGTCATCTTCCGGGGCCATACAGGGAAATGTAAAGTTGGTAAGTAAGAGAGAAGCAATATTGTTTGAAAAGGTTAGCATTTTACTTCTTTGCAGATTTATGCCCTGTGGGTTTTATGCCCAGCATTTGTCTTGAGGTATCTTTACCACTTGGAAGAATTATGATACTCAGTAAATTCAATATGAGGCACGAATTCTATTTAAGGGTTGTAATTAAGAAGGAAGAAGAAAAGCTATAGAAGTAGCAGATGGAAGAAAACATGGGAAGATTGGTTATTTCTTTGACATATCTTCTTGTAGAGTAACTTCAGCATGTATAGGTTTTAAACTACTAATTAAATTGCACACACACATTAACATAATAGGAATATAGTTACATGACCAAAGCAACCTATAATTACCAGCCATCTCCAGTGAAACCAAGAAAACCAGTTAGGCACCCTGAGCATTTGTGAAAACTTATCTATGATATCATGGATATTGTCTAACTGAATTTGAATAGTTTGAGAAAAATGAGACAATTTAAAACAACACATTCCTGAGAACTGTTCACATCCCATATGTTCTTTTAACAGTAGATAGTCTGTAGTCTCAAGATTTTGGAGCACTGCAACTTGCACTTCTCCTAATTCTAGGTTGAGTTCCAACAGTATAGATCCAGTCAAATTTGTTATTTTACTGTATGCACAGGCCAGCTTAGATATCTCCCCCTTCATTCCAATGGCAATTCCAGGAACCAGTTGGATGAATGCAGCTACAACTGCAACAGCGCCAGGATCTTTGTTGACATTTTTTGATGATCATCTTCTGGAATGACTCTTACAGAGTATGTTGATGTTGGAACTTCTTCTTCATATCGTATCTTATTTCGTTTTCTGGGTAGCCAAATTGGGCTTTGCTCCTCTGTATAAACACAAACAGACCCTTTGCCCACACTTTGATATGCCCTTTATACAATTGTGAAGAACTTATTGGAGGTCACCACACAGGAACTGCTTTTTTTTTTTTAAGAGAAAGGAATATTATCAGAAAAATGTACTTCCATAGCTGATCATCTGACACCCTTTAAATGATCAAAATTAAGAATATTTAAAGCATGCATTAATTGTTGATTTACAGTTAGTTTTATCCTATCAGGGAGTAATCCCCCTTTCTTTCTTTTTTTTTTGTTATCATTAATCTACAATTACATGAAGAATATTATGTTTACTAGGCTCTCCACTATACCAGGTCCCCCCTATAAACCCCTTTACAGTCACTGTCCAACAGCACAGCAAAATGCTGTAGAATCACTACTTGTCTTCCCTGTGTTGTACAGCCCTCCCCTTTCTCCCACCCCCTCCTTTATGCATGCTAATCTTAATATCCCCTTCATCTTCCCCCTCCTTATCCTTCCCTACCCACCCATCCTCCCCAGTCCCTTTCCCTTTGGTACCTGTTAGTCCATTCTTGGGTTCTGTGATTCTGCTGCTGTTTTCTTCTTTCAGTTTTTCCTTTGTTCTTATACTCCACAGATGAGTGAAATCATTTGATAGAGAAACTGTAATTTTTAATGAGCAACATTTTAATTAGTACTTTTATTCTTACCCCAGCCATTTGCATTCAGTTCTTTTACTGAAGAGGTGTACACATATAAAATGAGTTTGGCTCCATTAAAAAAATATAAATGTTAATTAATTTCAATCAAGCACCTAGACTTCTTTTGTCTACATAATTCTGTTAACCTTATATTCACAGAATTTTTTTAAAACATTTATCCTCTTGATTCTTTTGAGCTTAAGTTCTTATTCCTATGCATGATAAAGTCTTTGTGTGTGTGTGTGTGTGTGTGTGTGTGTGTGACTACCATACTTCATGCCATCCTTTTTATTTTTGCTACAACTGATTACCATGAGTTATCATTTAATTCGTTTTTTCTACATTGACTTGTGCCTTGTTATTTCTTAAAATTTAATTTAAAAAATTTTGTACCATAAATGGAAAATCAGTATAATTTACCACAAATAGAAGGCAGTATTAGATATAAATGCAGTTAAATAAAAATACTGAAATTAAAATTTATTTCCAGGCACTAGTGCTTGATCAAGGCTCTGAGCCTGCTCTTTATGAAAAAAAGGTCAAATTATCAAATGTTATAGAGACATTAAAGACAAAAGCCAGAGACTTTAATTTTGATATAATCAGAAATAATAAAAAGAAATTGAGGAGGAAATATTTTCTTAACTCTGTGATTTAATATACTTTATATTGAGCTATTTCATATTTTAGTAACCATCCATAATTTATTCTGTAACTTGTATCTAGCTCCAGGGTAGCATCCCTATATCTTATGTGACATTGCCAACTGAGAGAATATGCACAGAAGTGTTTTTATTCCCTGGGACCAAAGCATACTAGAGTCAGTGTGAGGAATACTCTTTTCCACTGTTGCCAAGAAATCATGGACAGATAAATGTATATGACTACTTATTGCCTAAAGTTGCAGTATTAGGCTCAGTATGTTTGTTGTAAAGCACTTAAGGACTAAGGCTGTAAGTGCTATTATAAATAACTAGTGGAATGTAATGGAAATAAGAACTATAGATAACACCATTTTGCAAGGACACTTTTTCTTGTTAAATCAAGGACTGACTCGTCTAGTTTTCTGTTGGGAATTTTATCTGCAAAAAACCCCCAATTTTTAAAAATAATTATCTCTGTGCAGACATAATCAATAATCCCTCTAAGATTTGTTGCAGCTCTTTCCTCTTTAGTATTTAAAAAGCATCAAGATCCAAATGCTTCAACTCAATACATCATTATAAATGCTTTTCTTGATTAATTACAATATAAAAATTAGAATAACTTTGATTTATCATTTGTCGAATACATTCCAGAGACTTTTCACATGTAATTTTATTTACTTTATGTAATAACCTTATCTGATAGGTTGAAAAATAGTTTAATACATAATGATATTCTAACTGTGATTCTACTATAAGAACTATAGGTGGTTGGTATTTTTTATACCACTTTTACTGTTGGGAACAGTGAGGCTCCATGTCTGTGCTCTTCCTACTGTAAAATATTTGTTTCTTGGGTTTTGGAATCAGGCACACCTGGATCCAAATTTCAGCTTCGCCACTTTCTTCTGGAATTTCCTGGGAAATTGGGAAGTTCTCTGAGTTTAAATTTCCTCCTCTGTAAGATGCTCTTTAAAAAAGTTTATCATGGATTTAATCAAAACTGTACCTGTACAGTAGTAAGTGGACAATAAATGTTAATGGCTTTCCTTTTTGCCTCAGCTATTCCTAGATGACTCTTTAGTACATTTAAAACAGTTCAAATTCAAGTGACATGATTTTGAGAGGTGCCTTTGACTGAGTTATAATATCTGGATACCTATAACACTTAACACTAGAGCTGTTCAACTGAACACTTACTACAGTATCTCTGAAATTTTCTGTCTCACCAGCTATCCTGAAAGCTCCTAAAGAACAGGAATTTTGTCTTGTGCCTCTGAATTTTACCTGGAGCTTGATGCAGAGTTGGGAATATAGTGTAATGGTTAAGGGCAAGAAGTCTGTAAAGGGTGCTGCTACTATCTTTATTGACTGGATGATCTTAAGCAAATAGTAACATTTCTGATTCTGTTTCCTCTGTAAAATGGAGAAGACAGCATACTACTTCATAGGTTTAATGACATAATGAATATAGTATCAAGCTCAGTGTCCACCCAATGCATAATAAATATTTGAAAATGGAACTATTAGTATTAGTATAAAGTTCAATTATCAATGTAGATATGATTGATTAAGTGAATCCAAACACTCTAAGATACTAATAACAGCCCTATGAATGTTTTGAGGCAGAAATTCCATATTTATCTGTATTCTGGCATTATTATCAGTGACATCACTCATTATCATTGCCATTATAGTATTGTTAGTATTGAAGACTATCCCTGAACAATGGCAAACAGAGAAATACCTTAGTTTACATTATTTCAAAACTCTTGGCTTCACGATAACTTTTATTCTGCATTTCTAATAACTTAATAGCATTATGTGGAAGAAGCTCTGAATCAATTATCTTACTTGTTGCAGGTTATAGACTCATTAGTTAGCTGAGCAATGAACTTTGGCTGCTATTCATAAACCACTGGCAAAAACAGGATATAACATCATTTCCTTAGTTTTAAAACAAAAATCCCCTACAAGAGTACCTAGTACAATCAAAGTGAATATGTGAAGTCAGACACTTAAAACTCAGTATTGAGCTATCAACATAGAGAAGTATAGGTTTGGGAATTTACCAGGTAATAAATTTACCAGAGAGGTATGACATCATGAAGAGATAATCCAGATCATGCAACCTGTTCTATTCAAAGAGAGACTTGGACTCTACTTTTAAGAGAATGGGTAAAGTAAACAAGAGAGGAAAAGTAAATCTCTGCTGTATATATCGTGCTTAAACATTCAGGTTGGCATACAGGCCACTGGTAGAAACGTATGCCAAGTATTTGGGACCTGTAAACTGAAATTAGTCTCTTTCTTGCTTTTTACCCATTTCTAAGACTGCATTGCTTTGTTCAGCCATTTAGTTAATCAAAGGCTCTAAACAACTTTATGGTGGACTGTGTGTGTTCTCCATGAGCTTACTTACTATTTAACTAGGAAGGGGAATATACCCAGAAAAAAATAGTGAACACTACAAGCATTGCAAATGAGGATAAGATAGTCTTAAAGCTTAGGAAACTGATAATTGCTGGACCCAGTAAAAATGTGAAAGGCTTTTAAAAGATAAAGGACAGTGATGATATGGATAACTAGAAAGACATATACTTTCCCATTTCATAGACTATTTTGGGATTCTTATTAGGAATAGTAAATCTACATGTTGAGCATATACCAGCTATTTTTTTTCTACTCATGTCTTTTCATTTACCTTGTATTAAAAAATGGAACTATTATTAGTATTAGTATAAAGATGAAAAATTGAGGGTTCACCAATAAAATTTTTTGGTAAAATCATGATTGATTAATTGAATCGAACACTCTAAGATATTAACAGCTCTATGAATGTTTTGAGGTAGAAATTCCTTATTTCTTTATATTCTTGAATTATTATCAGTGAGATTATTAATAATTGCCATTATAGCATTGTTAAGATAGCAGCCTATCTCTGAACAATGGTAAGCTGAGAAGTTTTATTTTGCATTATTTCAAACTTCTTGAACCCACTCCATGAATTTAAAGATATAAGCCTAATAGACAGATGAAAACAAAACGTTCTTCTAAGTCTCAAAAGTCTGAACTAAATTTATGTTGAAATATTACTCCAAACACACACGAAACTGAACAAAGAAACCCTGACCACTTTTTTCAAAGCGATGAGTTTTACTTACTATACTTTAGCCCTTTATATGGAACCCCTTGAAAATGTTCTCTATAGCACTTATGACCACCTGCATTTATCAGTCTTTTCCTCAAGCACAGCCAGACACTCCACTAAATAACCTTCAACCTTGGCAGACAGCTTAAACACAAAAACAATTGCCTGTTTAATTTTAAAATTAGCAATAGAATAAGCACTCAGAGAGAAGTGATTGCTATTTGAGAAGCTGCAGTGCTTCAAACTCTGCTTTCCACAGTTTCAAGCCTGCAATTAGAGATCTTGAGTAATCAAGCAACTGAGCTCTCTAAGAGGAAATATGAGAGTTCAGGCCAGAATATGAAACCTAGTAAGTGCCTCAAATATAAATTTTAAAAACTTGAAATTTCAGCATTTCAAGTGCAGTATCTCAAAGGGAAATTTTATGTGCGGGCAATAAAGGGAAACCAAGTAGATTCCATGATAATGGACTTTCTGTAAATTCTTGAAAATTGAATTTAAGAAAACCAAGAAAAATTATTCTAATGATTTTTAACAGGAATTCCATTTCTTTCAATGAGCCAACATGAGACTGAAAGGAAATTTTATAAAAATAAAGTCATAGACTTTTCTCTGAGATCCATCTCCTTCCAAAAAATTTTTAGAAATAAAAATAAACAACCAAGAAAATAAGCATTTATATTAATTCTGCTTTCACCTCAGTGCACAAAGCCTGACATTTGAGGCATGTTACCATCTCAGTCACTGCAAGGCTGATTTCAGAATTCTACATGTTTATCTTTGCTCTGGCCAGTGCTACAGAAAACCATGCAAAAATATGGTTTCTTTTCCATCTACTTTCAGCTTTTTATTTCTTCTTCCTTCTTTCCATTAAGCTACTTCAGTTGCACACATTTCCTAAGATGCTAATAACTAAGAACAGCTTGCCCATCAAGGGGGACTGTTATTTCAATGCTCTCAATAAATATTTAACATCTATTGTGTGTAAGGTTTCTTGCTTTATTTGAACAGGGGTAAAGAATTTAAACAAAGGCACCAGCTTGTGTAGGTATGTATGCATGTATGCACACACATATGCACAGTATTACTTGGGGATATTTAAAGTAATTATGGCAATTTGAAGAGGTATTTGTTGTGTGCCTTTTGAATGACTCTGGCTGCACACCTTCATAATTCTAAAAGAGATCTACATTGGTAAGATTGAAAATCTAAAGTTTGTTTTTCTGAGAATCAAAGTTTTCCTCTCTTTGTTCACTGTGAGGATGTACTAAGATCCCCAAATAATTCCATTGTTTGTACTGATAATTTAGCTCGCTTCTCCAGCTGAAAGGAATCCTCTCTCTGTCATACAAATTAGTAATGATTTGAGGTTATTGGAGTTATTTGTGCTAGCCTACATACAAAATAGGGGTCAAGACAATCCTTTAAAATACTTTCAACAATAGCAACAATCTGTTTTATTACCACTGACAAATATGCTGAAAGCATTCACTATATGCAATGTACAATACTGAATGCTTTTAAAATTGTATTCACATCATTAACAAGGTGAGCGCCCACAACCATAGAGTGGGGCAGATATTGTTTCTGTTCAACAGATAAGAAAAAATATGTCCAAAGAATTTCATAGAGTTTGTCAATTACAGAAATTAAATAAGCAGCATGTCTGAGATTATTACACATAGCTCAATAGCTTAGACCTTTACATACTATCCTAAATAAGACTTATACTTAATTTTCTGTACCATTTATAGTTTCTGCATTTGCTCAGTTTGCAAGACCCAAAAGCCATGTACTTTGCTGTAAAAGAATGGTTTCTGTACAGTTGAAGGAATAAGATGCTGATCCAGATGTATATGTGGCAATTCCATCCTCCGAAGAATGTAAATCCAGGGGTAGGAAGGAAGGGTCTATTGAGAACCTTCAAGACTGTAGAAAGGTAGCAGCTCACAGCTTTGGGAGAAATGCAGGGTTATGCATCAAGCTTGGAATTTTGCGACTCTGGGGCCAAATTTTCAGAGGTTCTAGCCCAAACTTGGTGATGGGAGAAGACTATGGGTATTGAATGCCTTGAGCCTTATGTCCTGCTGGAACAGATCCTCCACATAAGTAGGGAGAAAATCCAAAGCAAACCAACTCAGAAGACACAGCTGGAAAAAATCTCAAAGATTTGTAGATTTTAGAAATTTGTGGAGTTGGAAGTGGTCTCAGAAATAATCTAATCTAATATCATTTTTATAGAGGAACAAACAGTCCTGGGTGGGTGAGGATAGACATAACTAGGCTACACACTGAGGTGTGGGAGAGCAGAGCAAGAACACAGCTCAGCACTCTTTCTCTGTACTTCTTTCTATTTCACCCTACTTCAAAGATAGCTTATAGCCTTGTAGCAAGAAAACAGCATTCTGAGCAGGGGAACTTTGGAATTTTGCAACTCTGGGGCCAAATTTTCAGAGGTTCTGGCCCAAACTCGGTGATGGGAGAAGACTAGAAAAGGCTACTGTCTGATTTCTTCTTTATAGTTTCTCCAAAAAATATGCTTCCCTACTCTCCAGTTTCCTGAGATCCAGAAAAATGAATGATATAAGTATGTCTGTGTGCAGAGGGAATTTAGTTATGGAAGAATGCAAATGCCTAGGAGGAAGACAAGGGAGAGTTCCATAACAAGGGAAACAGCAGTACACAGCTGTGGGATAACAGAAGAGATACAAATCATGCTTGGAATTTCACAGCATTGGGGACAAATTTGAAAAAGCTGTATCTCATCCCTGGAATAGTGAATGGAGCATGGGAAACATGTATCTTTGTGTGTCTGGCATTTTGAGAGGAGAGAGCTACAAGCTTGCCAGGAGACACCTTCCATAAAGCTAATAAATATCTGCTTCTGCTTATTTTATAAGTCAGATAATTTAAAAATATGCATTATTTTCTAAATTGTGTGAAAGCAGAAAGCACAATGTTGAAAATACTGAAGTCATCAAGAAAGAGTGATTCAAACTGCATCAAGGGAACGAACCCTCAACATCCTTTTAGCACTTCAGTGAATTTTCTCTTCCATCACTCCATTCACATTTTATATTCTCATTTTTCTCTTCTCTTTCAGTAGTCAAAGTTTATTTCTTTAACTGCCCAGCCCCTACTTAGGCCTGACCATCTCTAATATCCTCAGAATCCCTAGGTACTTCTCAGATCATAGCCACCATTCCTAAATTGTTATTCCCATTCCCTTGGAGCAGCGGATCTGTCTTGCCTGAGAGGGATTGTCCCCAGGCAAGTTCACTGTGGATTTGGTGAGACTGAACAACAACAATGGAATGTTAGGGGTAAAAGGGGTTATACCAACATTTATTCTCACAATGGCAAGCCAAGTGCTGGAATCACATCTGCCTCTAGCACATTGGCAATCCATCTGCCTCTAGCACATTGGCAATCCATCTCCATCTTTGCCTCTGGGCATAGTACTGGGTGTAGCTCTTTATATAGTAACATCAATAATGGCTCATTGCCAATGGGTGTGTCAGCATTAGCCTATACAGTAGGCCAATTACATTACCAAGTAGTTTAGAGTCAGGTAAGGATACTGGCCATAGGAACTTTCATTTTTCCTACACTCCACCCCTCCAGGATTCTTGCATCACAATCTACATATCCTCAGTTTTCTGTGATGTTCCCGATATCAGAAAACTGGAACCTTATAAAACAACAACTATAATAATAATAATTGTCCTCCAGCTTTAGGAGATCAGCTGCCAGCAAATGGTCATTCCAGCTGTATTAAAATCAGTTCCAGTTCACATTTCACCCTTTAGACCCTTCTCAGTAGCAGACTGTACTCCATTCTGTGCAAGTATCGCTTCCACCTCACCCAAATGTGCCAGAGTATGGGTAACTTATTTTATGGACTGTACTAAGTGAGGGACAATAATGGCCAAAAGACCCCAAAAAGAGAAGAGGGAGCCATTTGCAGCACCATATACCTCATACCTGCCATAAACAGCTCCTCATCCAGATCATAATTTACTTAGATATAAATGGCATTTTTCATGACTAACTCTCATAACATCTGTTGCCATATAGTGGGGAAGGATGGTAAGTCACCCTAATTGTGCCATACAATGTGAAGTGTAGCTATTACCTATTCAGTAAATAAATGATTCCCTGGGGTATGGTGTATATTCTGTAGTTACTGCCACAAGACAGGATGAGTTGTCAGGGAAGCCAGCTTTCCCATCTCTGATTGAGACAGAATGATCCCATCCACCCCTACATCGGCACAGGAGCTACACTGATATGGACTCCAAGGGTCTCTGCCAAAACCAGAATCCCAAATCCACCAGCTCCCCCTGTGTAGAGGAGAAGAACATAGAGTGCTCCATGACCTGGGGTGGGGGCTGCACCTCTCCTGGAGGAACCCACAATTGCTGCATCTTTACATTCTTGACTACAACCGGGCAGTATTTCAATAGAGGAGGGGTTGATTCCTCCAGCACCACATCTACCTTCTTGTTCTCCCTTAGATCCTCTGCTATTTCTGGGGATGATGGCAGGTCTTTTGTTCTGCAGAGTGCCTCCTCTGCTACATCTTTTACTTTTTCCACAGTGCCTTGCAGTGACATTATCTTAGTCTTCAACAGTTCTCTTAACTTTTCCTCAATACCTCACAGCTTGCATTCTCATGCTGCCTCTTCTTGTGCTTCTTGCAGGAGTACGTCCTTCTCCTACGTGGCTTTTGCCTTTTCCACAGTGCCTTGCAGTGCCCCTGTCTCATTTTGCAAATAATCGTTTACCTCCTCCACAGCACTGATGCCAGGGTTCTTGTTTGCAGAGTCGAAGAATGAACTTAGCAAACACCCAAGATAGGAGAGCCAGGGTAGAGATTTTTATTTAGAGATACAGTGAGAGAATAGAGCTCCTGGCTCATGCCAGGAAGGGACAAGAGAGCCCAGGGTGATGCATTGTCTAGGGGATTTATAAGCAATTGAGGTTTTGGGGAACTGGTAAAGGGCATAGGGTGTGGACTTGTTAAAAATGGCCTTAGGATGTTTGTCCTTGATGAGATATTAAATCCCCTTTAGCATGCTAAAGTGAATCTTACACATGATTACAAACAATTAGCATAATAAAAACATGGGATACTTTCCTTTATCTGGGGAGTATCAATTGATCTCACTGAAGAATGCCTCTAGAGCTTAATGTTTAACACAGAGTTTTGGTAGGGGGTTTCCTTGCATGTAGTTACATTTCTCTGACTGTAAATATCCTGCCTTACTTTTTCTGGAGGCCCTCACCCTATTATGTCTAAGCCCATGGTCCCTGTCTCAGCACCTCACAGGTCATGTTCTTGCACTGCCTTTTCTTGTGCTTCTCATAGAGGTATGTTTCTTTTCATGCCCTGTACTTCTACCACAGTGTCTTGAAGCAATGCTATCTCATTCTTCAACAAATCTTCTACTTCCTCTATAGCACCTCACAACCTGTGTTCTTATGCTGTCCTTCCTTTTATTACCATTACATCTTTCACCATCTCCATAGCACCTCACAGCATCTCAATGCCATCTCAGTCATCAATGAAATTTTTTATTCCTTCGTGAACTTTACTTTTTCTTGTGCTTCTCACAGAAGTGTTTTCTTCTCCTGTATGACCCTTCTTAATACTTTGAGGAATAGCTAACCCATGATTCCCACTGCCTTGCAGTCACTCTGTTTCATTAAGGAATTCCCTATGTTGCAGTGGGCATCCTCTACTTCCCCAAGGATTGCCTCCATCTCTCTGTAGGCATGGGGAGGGTCCCACTTCTCTAGGAGACAAGCCACCTCAGACCACATGCCCATCAGGAGATAACCAAGTGTCTCCCCATTCATAGGGGCAGCCCACTAAAGTACTCTTCCCACGAGGATAGTTTATCCCAATTTTTCTCGGTCTGTAGCAAGTCCTGTTGACTACACCAATTGTCTTGGCTGAGAGGGATTGCCTCCAGGCGAGTTCACTCTAGCTTCAGTGAAATCAAATAATAACAATGCAGCGTTAGGGGTAAAAGTGTTTATACCAAGGTTTATTCTCGTAGTGGTAGGTGGAGTGCTGGAATCACATCCACCTTTGGGGTGTTCATAATCTGTCTCCATCTCTGACTCTGGGCAGAGCACTGGGTGTAGCTCTTTATATAGTAACATCAACAATAATAGCTCATTGCCAATAGGTGTGTCAGCATTAGCCTATGCTGCAGGCCAATTACATCAAGTATTTTAGGGTCAGGTGAGAAACCTGGCCTTAAGAATTTTCATTTTCCCTACATGATCATACTAATTTATAATATGATGTGGATCACTGGTCAACCCAAATACACTCCCACAGCTCTTGGAGATGGTTTGCATTTTCAAAGAAAAGGCAGACTGACTCAAAGGAATGTATATATAAGTAAGGAGTTGGCAATCTTTCCTGTAAAGGGCCAGATAGTAAATATGGCTCTATAGGCCATATAATCTCTGTTTTACTACTCAACTCTGCCTTTGAGTTCAAAAGAAGGCATAGACAAAAATATACTTATGAATAAGCTAATAAATGAATAAGCATAGTTGTATTACAATAAAACTTTATTTATAAAAACAGATTGGAAATGTGAGGAGCTCAGCAGACGTTCTACCCAGAGCAGGAATTTAACTGATTGGTGTAAATTATAGAAAAGAACCATTTAAATTATCTGAAAATTGATCTAAGCAGCACACAGGAAATGGTGAAATATTTATCCAAGAAAATATAAATCTAGTAAATCTCAGCAATAAGAGTCAGAGTCTATGACATTCAAGCTATTAATTTCTATTGTCTATCCTCCATGACTATTGTTATAGAAGCCTTATTCTAGCCACCTTACAATTTCACCTGACAGAGGCCGAATATGTTTATATCATGCCCTCCCCAAATGAAAGTTGTTCAAATTCTATTCCCAGAAAACATGGCTGACAGACTGGCATTACTTCCTTCTTCTTCACAGGGCTAGGAATTTACCCAAACAGTGACAGAATACTGGAGCCTGATTGGCTCCACCTCAGTGGACAGAGGTTCCACTCTGATAAAGCTGACAAAAGCAAGTGCTACCATAATTTGTCCCCACTAGAACCCACTGATAGAGCAGGGATGTCATTCTGAGAGAAGAAATATGCTGTCTCCACCCTTAGCTTCTGTGTAATGGCATAGAATATTTGCCTAAGGATAAAAGTAAGCCACAAGGACAGCTCTGCCTGAGGGGACTGGATTTTTTGAATAAAGAATGGAGAACTCCATGTCTAAAAGCCTTTTAAAAACAATGGAGATTTTGATGGAGAACAGTTAAAAGGCAGCCAGTAGCTCTGATATAAGCAAACCAGCAAAGCAGCAAGAAGTTTAGTAGAGACAACTAGAGAAAGTGACAGCCAAGAACTATCCTAGGATCACAGTCAACTCTTTGTGTTGAGAAGTCTTCATGTATGTACTATTCATGAGGAGTCAGAGCAGGACATGGGCAGACTTGAAAGCATTCCCCAAGCCACATACAAATCGATCAGCAAAGGGCGGAACATTTATTGGCTCTAGGGACTTAAGCATGACCTCTGACTAAACACTGGTGAAATAATAAAGTATTGTGATTGTAGGGTGACTACTAAGATTCTAGGCCACAAAAAAGTTCACACTCAATCTGGTGGTCTGGAAGACTGCACATACACAACGTTGTGTGACCAAAGAAGGAAATTCTCTAAGGGGCAGCCATAGAGGGAACTTCTGAGCTACTAATTCTAGGTTGAAATTGAAGCAAAATCCAAACTCCCTGAACTGTAGATAGTCTCCAAGCCACACACACATCAAGATAAAGGGGAAAATCTAAGTTGCTTAGTGAGCTTAAACACAATCTTTGATTAATAAGTGACTTATGAACCAGGGGGAACCAGAGAAGCTAGAAAAGAACACTAAAAAATAAGAAGGGGATAATGTAAGAAGGGATATTAGAGGCTACATAATACAGGAGAATTAGACTTCACAGTAGTCCAACCAAGTGACTAAACAAATGGGCAAATAAACAACAAAAACATGAAACCCCATCAAGAGAAGGGGCTCAGTTTCCAGAATTGCTGCAATATATTATTTGTCCATTTATGAACATAAATTCAAGGTATGTAGATAAACAAGATATGACCTATGCATAGGAAAAATGTAAACAATAGAAAGGAAACTTGAGGGGCTCCAGATGTTGGATTTATCAGACAAAAATGCTAAGGCAGCTATTCTAAATATTTACAAAGAATTAAAGGAAAACTTATTTAATGAGAAAGGTAGGTATGAAAGTGATATGTCATCAAATAAATAATATCAGTAAAGATACAGAGATGATCAAAAATGGATGTTGTGGGCATGAAAAATACAATAAGTAATGTGAAAAATTCAATGGAAGAGCTCAAGTACATTTAGTTTTCAAATTAAAGAATCACCAACTTGAAGATAGATCAACAGAAATTATGAAATCTGAAGAACAGAAAGAAAAACGACTGAAGAAAAATGAAGTCTTGGAGAAAAGTGAGAAATTATGAAAGAGATTAACATATGCATAATGGAAATGCCAGAATGAGAGGAAAGGAATTAAAGAAAATAAAAAATAAATATTTAAAGAAGTGATGGTCACAAACTTCATCAATCTTTAAAACAAAAACATTAATCTTTATATCTGAGAAATTTTTTAAACTCAAAATAAGATTAACACAAATAAGTCTACAACCAGAGATATAGTCAAAATGTTGGAATCCAAACATAAGAGAAAACCATGAAAGCAACAACGGAAAAACAATCATGTACTGGGAGTCACCATAAGATTAACAACTTACTTCATATCAGGGACAATGGAAGACACAGAGCAGTGAAATAATATATTCAAAGTATTGAAAGGAAAAACAAAATCTAACAACCAATAATTCTGTATACAGAAGTAATATCATATGTATATGAACAAATCAATACCTTCTTAAAAGTGTTTTATATAATCTTATTTCTTCTGAAGAAGCTGTGAGGAGAGCACAATATATTTATAGATATTTTAGAAGATATATTAACTTTATTTTTTATCATATAACCTTCAAAAGTAATATCCTTCAGAAATGAAGGAGAAATTTAGACATTCTCAGATAAACTAAAACATTTTCTTGCTGGCAGACATGTCCTTCATGGAAAACTAAATGAAGTTCTTCAGGGTGAAAGGAACTGATAATACACTTAATTCAAATTCACATGAAAAATCAATACTCAAGTAATGATAAAAGATAGCATGATTATATATATATATATATATATATATATATATATATATATATATATACCTTTCCCTTTCTTACTTAAAATAATTTTTAAAACTAACTAAATAAAACATTATGCATACAATTGCATTATAGGAGTCATAATATGTATTTATTTCACATACTGATACCAGCATTAGAGCAAGAAAATTACACTAGGTGGTAATTTGACTACATAGGAAGAAATGAAGAAAATCAGAAATTATAAAAAACAAAGTTAATGTATCCTCTAAAATAGCTATAAATATATTGTACTCTCCTCACAGCTTCTTCAGAAGAAATGAGATTATATAAAATACTTTTAAGTAGGTACTGATTTCTTCATATACATGTATGTATATATATTCATTATATATATTTGTTCATTCTATATATATAGTCTTATTTCTTCTAAATAAGCTAGGAGATATATATATTTGCTTTATATTTTTGTGCTTATATATACATAAAAATGGGAGAGCAAATGAAACTATATAAAAGTAAAAATCCTTTATCTTACTGTAATTAAATTGGTTTAAATATGAGACACAGTCTAGTAAGTCAAATATATATATATTTAAAGCCTTAAAAGTAGTACTAAGAAGACGAAAATGCAGTTAAAAATTCTTAAAAGAATAAAAATGATACTTGATAAACACCCATTTGGTATAGAAAATAGTAGTAAATGGAGAAAGAAAGGGATACAAAATGCAGAAGACATATAGAAAAGAAAAGAATATGCAGAAAGATATTCAAATATATCAATGATAACATTACATTTAAATTGATTAAATTATCTAACCAAAAGAAAATGATTTGTGCACTGATTAAATAAAAAGAATATCCAACTATATGCTGTCTGAAGGAGACATAGTTTGGGTTCAAAGGTACAAATAGGAAAGTACAACCATGAAAGTAAAAGAATGGGAAAAGATATCCAAACACATAGTAGCCAAAAGAGAACTGGAGTGGCTATACCAAGATCAGACAAAATGAACATTACAAACACTGTCACTAGAGATAAAGAGGAACATTTATCATGATAAAAGTGTCATTTCATTAGTAAAATAAATTATAAACATGTTTTTTACCTGATGACAGAGCTCCAAAATATATTTAGCACAAACTGATAGAACTAACTGGAGAAAAGGACCATTCAACAGTAATTGTTGAAACTTCACTTTTAATAATGGATAGATTAGGTAGGCAGAGGGGATTCTTAGGAAAGATAGCAGAATAGGAAGGCAAGGTGGAAACCTCTTCCCACATACACACCAAGGAAGCAGCTACAGAAAATACAACTAACTCTGAAAATGACCTGAAGACTGAAGAATAGACCATGTACACCCGGGGAAGAAGATAGGACCACACTGAGAAGGGTAAAGTGGCACAGCCATGATCAGTCAGGATCCAAGTCCTTCCCCCATTCCAGCCTAAAAGCAGGAGGGAGAAGAATGGAGCACGGAGCGGAAAAGCACTCAAGAATCTTGCACACTTGGCCATGGAGATCTACTCTGGAATGAGTCCAATCTGCTTTGGGCTTTGTTGATTAACAGGGCTGGACACTGGGAAGAATTTGAGCACTCTCGGGGACTGAGATTCATGTCACTTGCAGAGGACAGGTATGCTCTGTTGTTTCTGCTAAGACCCAGCATAGAGGCAGCAGTTTGAACGATTTTGCAGTAGTGTGTCAGAGGAATGGGGGTTGGGGGGAGCTCTCTCTGGAGGAGAAACAGCAGGTAGATAATTCTCCTCCAACCCTCCCTCAGCCCAACTATTTGAGCACTCTTGGGAGCTTGCTCCAAATGATATATTTCCCTTGATGGTGGCTTATCCTGAGGTGCCCACCTGTGTCCCCATCCCGCTTGGCCCAGCAGCAGTTAGATTTTGTTGCCTGACAGGCCGAGGGAGTTCTTCATAGCTTCCCAGGCCCTGTCTCAGCCCAACTGTTGAGGTCCTTGTAGGAGCAGCTCCAAATGGTCCAAATTCCTAACAACTCAGCCCCATAGCAGTGCTCCATTTTTCACCCACCCTGCCCACACCACAGGTGCCAGAGGCAGTCACTATTGCTGCCTGCAAGACCGAGGGTGGCCCCACCCACAACAATCCCAGCAGAAGTGTTGCAGGGCACAAAAATGGCACACATAAATACTCTGTTAGCCTCTGCTGACAGAGATCTGCTACTGCCCCCAGGCAGGCAAAAAGGCAGCCCTGTTCACAGTCCACCAGCAGCAACTGTGGCTCTACTACAAAGGAGAACCAGACACTGGAGAGTAAACAGTCTTGAGCTTCTGGGCACCAAAGGGTGCATACCTCATAAAGTCATTACATTCTAGAGCAGACATAGCAGATCTATCTAATACAAAGGAAGAGACACAGATATTCAGACAAAATGAGGAAGCAGAAGAAAATGTTCCAAAAAAAAAGAGCAAGATAAGACACCAGAAAGAGGGCTAAGTGAAACACAGATTACCAATCTTCTAGATAAAGATTTCAAAGTAACAGTCATACAGATGCTCACTGATCTGGGGAAAAGAATCAATGATGTCAGAGAGAACTTCAACAATGAGATACAACATTTGAAAAGATCCTCCCAGACCCGAGGAATACAATAACTAAAATGAAAAATACAATGGAAGGAATGAAGAGTAGACTGCTAGAATTAGAGCAAAGAATCAATGGAATGGAAATTAGAGGTCAAAAATAAGCTGAAGAACAAAAAGAAAAAATAATTTCTAAAAATGAGAGGATGTTAACAAAGCTGTGTGACAACTCCAAATGAAATAATATTCACGTCATAGGGTTATCATATAGAGAAGAGAGAGAAAAAGAAGTAGAAATTCTCTTTGAAGAAATAAGAGCTGAAAACTTCCCTAACTGGGGAAAGAAATGGACACCTGGATCTTGGAAGTTCAGAGAGCCCCTAACAAAAGGAACTTCAGGAAGACAACACCAATATATATAGTAATTAAAATGGCAAAGATTAAACATAAAGAGAGAATCTTAAAAGGAACAAGAAAGTGGTAGACAGTTACCTAGAAGGGAAACTCTATAAGACTATCAGCAGATTTCTGACCAGCACCATTCTATGCCAGAAGGGAGTGGCTTGAAATATTTAATGTATTGAAAGGGAAGAACCTACAACTAAGAGACCTCTACAAAGCAAGGTTATCATTCAAAATTGAAAGAGTGATTAAGAGTTCCCAGATATGTTCCACATCTTCTTTATCCATCCGTCTATTGATGGACACTTACATTGCTCCACATCTTGGCTATGGTAAATAGTGCTGCAATAAACGTAGGGGTGCATATGTCTTTTTCAAACTGGGGGGCTCCTGCATTCTTAGGGTAAATTCCTAGAAGTGGAATTCTTGGGTCAAATGGTATTTCTATATTTAGTATTTGAGGAACCTCCATACTGCTTTTCACAATGGTTGAACTAATTTACATTCCCACCAGCAGTATAGGAGGGTTCCCCTTTCTCCACAGCCTCGCCAGCATTTCTTGTGGCATGTCTTTTGGATGTTGGCATCCTAACTACTGTGAGGTGACATCTCATTGCGGTTTTAATTTGCATTTCCCTGATAATTAGTGATGTGGAGCATCTTTTCATGTGCCTGTTGGACATGTGAACTGCTTCTTTGTAGAAGTGTCTGTTCAGATCCTCCATCCATTTTTTAAAAGTGGAATATTATTCAGCCATAAAAAGAACACAAATCTTACCATTTGCAACAACATGGATGAATTTAGAGGGTATTATGTTCAGTGAAATAAGCCAGGCAGAGAAAGACATGTACCAAATGATTTTACTCATTGGTGGAGTATAACAATGAAGCAAAACTGAAGGAACAAAATAGCAACAGACTCACAGACTCCATGAAGGGACTAGTGGTTACCAAAGGGGTGTGTGTGTGGGAGGGTGTGTCAGGAGGAAGGGAAGTGGGGATTGAGAGGTATTATAATTCACAATCACAACAGAGATAGGTCACAGAGAAGGCAGTATAGCATGGAGAAGACAAGTAATGACTTTATAGCATTTTACTACACTGATGGACAGTGATTGAAATGGGCTATGATGGAGATCTTGATAATATGGGTGAATGTTGAAACCACAGTGTTGCTCATGTGAAACCTTCATAAGATTGTATATCAATGATACCTTAATTTAAAAAAGTTCCCAGATAAACAAAGGTGAAGAGAATTCAGCACCATTCAAACCAACCTTATAGGATATATTAAAGGAACTTCTATCAATGGAAATATTCTTAAGCTTAAATATCTTTCATCAGTGAAAATATACCTGTAGTAAATGTAGTAGACCAATAACTAAGCAAATAAGAAGTTAAAAAATCTGATTAGTAAAATCTGATAATATGGGTGAATGTTGAACTATCATAAGATTGCATATGAGTGATAAAAAATACTTTTTAAAATAAAAATGATTTTTAAAATAAAAATCAACTGTACACAAAATCAGTCAAGGAATACAAAAAGACATTGGTTATGATATCTTATACATAAAGTGTGGAAGAGGAAGAATAAAAATGTAGTACTATTAGATAGTGTTTGAAATCAAGCAACCATCAACTTAATATAGACTATTACGTATTTGGGAAATTATCTATGAACCTTATGGTAACCACAATCTTAATAGTCTGTGATAGATACATAAAAAATTTACAAAAAAGACTCTAAGTATAACACTTAAGAAAACTATCAAATGGAAAATAGTCTAAAAGAGGAAGAAAGAAACATAGAAGAACTACAAAAACAACCAGAAAACAATTAACAAAATGACAATAAGTACATATATATCATATTTACCTTAAATGTAAATGGACTGCACCAATCAAAAGACATAATGTGGCAAAATGGATAAAGAAACAAGACCCATCTATAAGCTGCCTGTAAGAAACTCATTTCAAACATAAAGACATATAAAGACAGACAGTGAAGATAAGGAAAAAGTTATTTCATGCAAATAAAAGGGAGAAAAAGCAGGAGTAGCAGTACTTAGACAAAATAGACTTCAAAACGAAGAAAGTAAGAAGAGACTGGGAAGGACTTTACAAAATGACATTGAATAATTACATAACATTACATAAGAACAATAAAGGTATCAGTCCAACAAGAGGATATAACAATTGTAAATACCTATGCATCCAACACAGGAGCACCTATATACGTAAAATTAATACTAAGATACTTAAAGGGGGAAGAGAGATGGCAATATAATCATACTAGGAGATTTTAATTAAAGCCCACTTACATCAATGGACAGATAACTCAGTGATAAAATAAGGAAACAAAGACATTGAATGACATATTAGACAAGATGGGTTTAACAGATTTATACAGATTGTTCCAACCAAAAGAAGCAGGATATACATTTTTCTCAAGTGCACATGGAACATTCTCCAGAACAGATCACATATTAGGACATAAAAAGAGCTTTCAATAAATTCAAACAGATGGAAATTATATCAAGCATCATTTAAGATCACAATGGTAAGAAACTATAAATCAATTACCTGAAAAATAAAATCTCACAAACACATGGAGGATCAAGTACATGCTTCTAAATAGGCAATAGATCAATAAACATATCAAGAAGAAATCAAGCAATACATGGAGAGAAATGAAAACAAAAATACAACAGTTCAAAATATGTGGAATGCTGCAAAAGTGTCCCTAAGAGTGAAATATGTAGTAACATATGCCTATCTCAAGAAACAAGAACAATCCCAAATAAACTGTCTAAACTCACAATTAAAGAAACTAGAAAAAGGAGAACACATGAAACCCAAGGTAAGTAGGAGGAACATACAAAAGCTCATAGTGGAAATACATAAAATACAGAATAATAAAAATAGAAAAAAATCAATGAAACCAAGAGCTGGTTCTTAGAAAAGATAAAATAGATGAACCCCTGGCCAGAGTTACCAAGAAAAAAGGAGAGAGAACAGAAATTTTAAAAATCCAAAATGAAAAAGGAAATACAAAGAATTATTAGGGAATTCTATGAAAAATTATATGACAATAAATTAGACAACCTAGAAGTATTGGACAAATTCCTAGAAATGTACAACCTTCCAATACTGATGCAAAGAAACAGGAAATCTGAACAGACCAATTACCAATAACAAAAGTGAATTAGTAATCAACACACACCCAAGAAACAAAAGTCCAGGACCAGAGAGCTTCACAGGTGAATTCTACTAAAACTTTTCAAGAACAACTAATACCCATTCTCCTTAAGGTATTCCAAAAAATAGAAGAGGAGGGAATACTTCCAAACTCATTCTGAGGCCAGCATGACTCTAATACCAAAATGAGACAGACACTACAAAAAAAAGAAAGAAAATTATAGACCAGTATGCTTGATAAACATAGATGCCAAAATCCTCAACAAAATGTTAGCAAACCAAATTCACAAATACATCCAAACGATCATCCATTATGGTCAAGTGGGATTTAGTCCATGGATACAAGCATGTACAATATGTGTAAATTAACCAATGTGATACAGCACATCAACTAAAGAAAGCATAAATAATATATGATCATCTCAATGGATGCTGAAAAAGCATTGGACAAAATTCAACCTCCAGTCATGTTAAGAACTCTCACCAAAAGGGATATAGAGGGAGCATACCTCATTATAATGGAGGCTATATATGGCAAACCTACAGCTCAATAGCAAAAAGTTGAAACCTTTTCCTGTAAGACCAGGGACAAGACAGTGAAACCCACTCTCACCACTTTTATGCCACATAATACTGGAAGTCTCAGAGATGGCAATCAAACAAGATAAAGAAGTAAAAGGCATTCGAATTGTTAAGAAAGAAACAAAACTCTATTTGCACATGAGATGATAGCATTTATAGAAAACCCTAATGACTCCACCAAAAAGCTATTAGAACTAATAACTGGTTTCAGCAAAATGGCAGGATACAAAATCAGTATAAAGAAATCTTTTGCATTCCCACATACTAATGAACTAGCAGAAAGGGAGATCAGGAAAATAATTCCATTTACAACTGCATCAAAAAGAATAAAATACCTAAGAATAAACCTAACCAAGGAGGTGAAAGACCTGTATTCTGAAAACTATAAGACACTGATGAAAGAAAGTGAAGAAGAAAAAAATAAATGGAAATCTATCCCATGCTGATGGAAAGGAAGAATTAATATTATCAAAATGGCCATCCTGCCTCAAACAATTTACAGATTCAATGCAATCCCTACCAAAATACCAATGGCAGTTTTCAATGAACTAGAGCAAATAATCCTAAAATTCATTTGGAACCACAAAAGACTCTTAATAAACAAAGCAATCCTGAGAAAGAACAAGGTTGGTTGTACTATATTCCCTGACTTCAAGCTATACTGCAAAGCTACAGTAATCAAAAGAGTTTGGTACTGGTGCAAGAACAGACCCATAGATAGATGGAACAGAATAGAAAGCCCAGAAATAAACCCATGCACATACAAGTTGATTAATACGATAAAGGAGCCATAAGTATACAATAGGGAAAATACATTGTGTTCAATAAATAGTATTGGGAAAACTGAACAGCTACATGAAAGAGAATGAAACTGGCTTACTTTTTATCTCCATGTACAAAAGTAAGCTCAGAATGGATTAAAACCTTAATATAAGACATGAAACCTTAAAAAACTTATAAGAAAACAGAGAAAATTTTCATGAACATAAGCCTAAGCAATGTTTTTTTCTGGACAGATCTCCCTGGGCAAGGGTAACAAAAGCAAAATTGAATGAGTAGGACTACACCAAATTAAAAATTTCTGTATACAAAAATACACTATCAACAAAACAAAAAGGAAACCTAAAGTATGGCAGAATATATTCATAAATGATTTATCCTATAAGGGGTTTACATGCAGAATGTATAAAAACGGATACACCTTAACACCAAAAAAACCCAAACTCAATTAAAAAATGGGTTGAGAACCTGAATAGACATTTCTACACAGAAGAAATACACATCACCAGGAAGCACATGAAAAGATACTCCACATCAGTAACTATCAGGCAAATGCAAATCGAAAACCCAATGAAATATTGCCTCACGCCAGTTAAAATGGCCACTATCTAAAAGACAAGAAATAAGTGTAAGTGTAGATAAGATGGTTTCTACACTATTGGTGGGAATGTAAATTGGTGCAGCCATTGTGGAAAGCAGTGTGGAGTCCTCAAAAATTAAAAATAGAAATATCATAAAACCCAGTAATTCCACTTCTAGGAATATACCCAAAGAAAACAAAATCTCTGATTCAAAAGGATATATGCACCCATTTGTTTATCACTGCATTATTTATAATAGCCACGTTATGGAAATAACTTAAGTGTCCATCAATAAATGAATGGTTAAAAAATGTGTGGTACACATGCACAATGAAATATTATTCAGCCATAAAAAAAGAAATCTTGTCATTTGTGACTACATGGATGTACCTAGAGGGTATTATGCTATGTGAAATAAGCCAGGCAGAGAAAGTTAAAGAACATATGATTTCACTAGTTACAGAAAAATAAGAGAAGACTCACATTACTTAAGTCAGGATGAAATAGTGATCTTCACTACTCAATTGCACAAATGAAAAAATTATAAAGGGTATTATGACATTGCTATATGCCAACAAATTATAAGATGCCAGTAAATTATATAACAGATGAAATAGACAAAAATTACAGAAAGATACAAACTACTGTACTGAATTTTGGAGAAATATAATATACGAAAAGATGTATATAACAAACTAGAGATTTAATTAATAATAATAATGATGTTATAACTTCACAAAAAGAGGTGCTCAATACCAAATGTTCCCTTGTTGAATTCTACCAAACATTTAAAGAAGAAATAAAACAATCCTTCTCAAACTCTTACAAAAATAGAAGAGAAAACACTTCCTAACTCATTCTATGAGGCAGGTACTACCCTACAAGCAAAGCCAGATAAATACATTACAATAATGAAAACAACAGATAAATATCCTGTATGATGCAAAAATCTTTAATGAAATACCAACAAGCTGAATCCAGTAAAACATAAAATGTATTATATCCCATTAATGAGTAGGATTTATCCTAGTAATGCAAGGTTGTTTGAATATCCAAAAATAAATGTTATATATTATATTAATTAAAGGGCAATATACACGATTGTTTCAATAGACACAGAAGAATACTTTGACAAATTCTAACACCCTACCATAATAAAAATTCTCAACATAGTAGGAAGAGAATGGAATTTCCTCAATTTGTCACAGGAAATATATCAAGAACTGAAAACTAACAACATATTCATGGTAAAAATGTGTATATGTGTGTGTTTCTTCTCTGTATTTGGAGCAAGCCTGAAGTCAACTCTCACCATTTCTATTCAACATTGTACTAATCAAGGCAAACAGACAAGTTAAAGAAATAAAACTGATCTAAATTACAAAGGATGAAGTAAACTATCTATATTAGAAGATGACATGATGTTGTGCAAAGAAACCTTAAGAAATCTACTGAAAGATGTCAGAACTAATATCAGAACTGACTGTTCTAATAGGACTAAGTTCATCAAGGTTACAACACACAAGATTAATGTACAAAAATCTGTTGTATTTCTATACCCTAGGAATAAACAACCTAAAAGTAAACTGAAGAATACAATTTAATTTGTAATAATATAATAATAAATTTAATGAATTGTAAAACTTGTACATTGAAAACTATAAAATATCATTAAAATAAATTAAAGATGATCTAAATAATGGAAAGACATCCATGATCTTGAAAATGAAGATCTTACTTGGAGTAGTCACAATTCCCAATACTAAACCATCATACAAAGTAACAGTAATCAAGGTAGTGTGATAGTGGTATAAGGATAGACATATTAATGAATGGAATAGAGGTGGGAATTCAAATATAAACCTATATATTTATGGCCAAGAATTGGTAAAAGAATAATCTTTTTAAAAAAATGGTTCTAGGAGAACTGAATATCACATGCAAAACAATGAAACTGATTGACACTTAGGTTGCTTCCATATCTTGGCTATTGCAAACAGTGTGGCAATAAACAGGGGTGCATATATCTTTTTGAATCAGAATTTTTTTCTTTGGGTAAATTCCTAGGAGTGGAATTACTGGGTCAAATTGCATTTCTATTTTGAGTTTTTTGAAGAACCTCCATGCTGCTTTTCAGAGTAGTTGAACCAATTTACATTTTTTCTCTGCATCCTTGCCAGCATTTGTTGTTTCTCATCTTATGGATAGTGGCCATTCTAACTGGTGTGAGGTGATATTGCATTGTGGTTTTAATTTGCATTTCCCTGATGTTTGGTGATGTGTAGCATCTTTTCATATGCCTGTTAGCCATTTGTATTTCTTCTTTGAAGAAGTGTCTTCACAATTTGTTTTTTGAGCATTGAGGCACTGTCTATCAATAGATGAATGGATAAAGAATATGTGGTACATATACACAATATAACATTATTCATTCATAAAAAGAAAAGAAATCCTGCCATTTGCAATAACATGGAAGGATCTAGGGGGTATTATGCTTAATGAAATAAGCCGGGAGGAGAAAGTCAAATACCGTATTATTTCACTTATTTGTGGAATATAAAAAACAAAGCAAAGCAGCAGTACATTCATAGACACTGAGAAGTGATTAGTGGTTACCATGGGGGAGGGTTTGGGATGTGTACAGGGGGGAAGGGGATAAAGGGGCACAATAATTCACAATTACAATATAACTTGATCATGGGAACTGTTGAACCTCTGTGATGTATATTTGAAACCAACATAAAATTGTACATTAATGGCACTTTAATAAATGAAATTGGACCTCTACCTCACACCATATAACAGATTAACTCAAGATAGATTATATATCTAAATTTAAGAGCCAACACTATAAAAGTTTTAGCATGAAACATCAATAAATCTTCATGACTTTAATTTAGGCAATGCTTTCTTGAATATGTAACAAAATCTGTATAAGTGATTAAAAAGAGATTGACAAGTTGGACTTTACTAAAATTAAGAATTTTTTTGTTTCAAGGGACACAATAAGGAAAGTGAAAAGACAATCTATAAACTGAGGGGACGCACTTGTTAATTACATATCTGTTAAATATCTTGTATCCAAAATATAAAAAGAGCTCTTATAATTCAATAAAATTAAGACAAACAAATTAAAAAATGAGCTAAATATCTTAATATAAATTTCTCCAAAGAAGATTAAAAAATAGGTATTAAGCACATGAAAAGATGGTCAACATCACTAGTCACTAGGTAAATGGGACAGAAGATCACAATTAGATATCACTTCATGCTCACTAGGATGGCTACAATAAAAAGAAGGATGACAACACATATTAACAAGGATACAGAGTAATAATTGGAACCTTTATATATCATTGGTGGGTTTGTAAAACAGTGTAGCTGATTTGGAAAACAGTCTTTCAGTTCTTCAAAGGGTTAACCATAGAGTTCCCATAGGATTTAGCAATTGAACTCCTACATATTTACTCAAGAGAAATGAAAACTTACACCCACATAAAAACTTGTGCACTCATGGCCTTATTCATGATAGTTCAAAAGTTGAAACAAGCCAAATATCCATCAGCTGATGAATGAATAAACAAATTGTGATATATAACACACAATGATATACTACTTGGCAATAAAAGAAATACTGAAATACTGATACATACTACATGAATGAATCTTGAAAACATTATGCAGATTGAATGAAGCTGACTAAAAAAGGCCACATATTTTATGATTCCACTTATATAGAATGTTCAGGAGAACAAATCTATAGAGACAGAAAAGTATATTAGTGATTGCCTAGAGCTGGAGAGGTAAAGGCAATGGGGAGTGACTGCTAATGGATTCTTTTTGGTGTTCTGAGGATATTTTTAGTATATTAAAACACTTTAGATTGTTATAAAATTTGTTTACAGTGATAGTGCCACTGTGTAAATACTCTAAAAAATTAAGTTAATGGCATATAAAGACTGGATTTGACCTGCATATCATACTTTGCCAATTTCTGATTTAAGTGGCAGATTTCCAATCTGTGGGACAGGGAAGACTAAGAAGGATAGGGCAATAGTTTGGAGAAGTTATTTTTTTATTCCTTTTTTACACACACCACATAGGTAAATCTATACAAATCTGGAAAGGGAGTGAAGAGAGGTAAATTTTCTTTTTTCCAATAAATACACATCAAAGATTAGACTTAATAGCTTTTTTTAGTTCCTTATTAGTCCTGAGCTTCTGAAGTACAAGCCTCATCCTTGTTATGAGGAAGGTGATGAGATCTCTGTGCATAGCAGCAAAATATTATGCTAGTGTTGGATACCTGAGGAATAAGAAATTTTGTTGCCATACTCTTGAGAGTGAATTTGGAGCTTCTTACAAACTATTATGGTGGTTTTTTACAATATATATTAATAATATTAGTTCATATATATTGAAAGCTTGCTAAGTACTTTGCTTATATTAACATATGTATACTTCACAACATCCCCATATAGTAGGTTCTATTATTATCCACATTTTACCAATGAGGAAATTGAGGTACTGAGAGGTTATATTGCTTGTCAAAAGTTAGGGAACTAGTGAGTAGTAGAACAAAGTTTAAAACCCAGATGGAACTCTGGAGACTTTGCTTTTGACTGTTGCACTGTATGGCCATATGATCTCAAGTTTGGGAAGGATCATAAAGATTGAATTCAGCCATTTTTTCCAAATACATTAAAACATTCAACCTATCTATTAAAAGAAAGTTATGTAAAAATTCTGTACATAAACTATTTTAACATGGAACCCTTTGAGTTGTGTGCCTGGATTCCTGCTTTTGCAGATCCTCCAGGGCTTTTTCAAACAATTTTAGAATCTTTGGTGTAGCCTAAGTTTTCTTCCTTTGCTTAAATTTTTTCTGCAACATTTCTGCATTAGTCTGCTCTGGCTGCCATAACTGAATACCATAGACTTAGTAACTTAAACAGTAGAAATTGATTTTCTCACAGTTCTGGAGGCTGGAAAGTCCCAGATCCAGTATCACCTCCATCATTCTAGTTTATTTCCATTAATTCAGCCTAATACAACATTTACATTTTGTTGTTTTTGTTGTTGGTGGTTTTTATTGCTCATTGTTCACTGAATCTGAGCTAACAGTCAGCTGAAATTCTATAGTCTTTTCTACACATGATGCTGCTTGATCACATTGCTCTTGTTCTCTAAGTGGCTGATTGTATTTTTGGATGTAAGGGTGAGGTTAAACATTTTGCCTATTTAAAACCCATCATATTAGAGCCAGCCCTGTTTAAGATCTTGGATCTGCAATTTTGAACCCTTCTGAAACTCTATCATAGTTCTAAGTTAACCAGTAGGCATCCTATGCAGCACAGAGAAATCCTGAGCCAAAATTGATATATATATATGGTGTGGTCAAGGCATGATGCTTTCAGGTTTTATCTGCCTAGATACCTAGTTGCTACAGAAACAATTGGAGTAAAATGTAGGTCTGAATGGATATGAGGAGTCTGATACTTACGCTGTGTGGCCTTGAGCAATCTTCTGAGGTATATAAATCCCTCTATGTTTCATTTCCTTCATGTATACCAGGAGTATAATACCTGCTTTACTTATCTTGCAGGAATATTGGGAGTATAACTTAACCCTTTTGGAAAGCTGACCTAAGAATGAAGCTACGCCAAAGAAAATAAGGGACAAGATATGACAATAAACATTTCTGCTTCCATTATCTAAGAACCTAGATCCAGTAATGCTTGAAGTCAGGTCCATGAGTTAACACATTTTTTTTTCTCTAAATCCAGTTGAACTGGGTTTCTATCACTTGCATATAAAAGAGTCTGACTAAAATATCTGGGGTACAGTGGATGATAATTTGGTTAATGTGATGCTAATCCCTGTAAAATGCCTACACTTTCCCTTACCCAGGGCATATGGAATACAGAAGGAAAGGAACAGTAATGAGACACATGAGAAGGCTCCAGAATGGAGGAACAGATGGCTTGGAACTTGCCTATTGGGTATTTGATTAATTACTTGAGAGGGAGCATGGCCTTTTGGGATGGGACACTAAGGATATACCTGCTCCCTATGTAGTGGGAGAGAGAGCAGTTTAGTCACCACTACATCACTTGTATTTTGCCGAGCTAAGAGAGCTGAGTTGATGCTGTTACTGTTAACAGTTTAGTTGATGCTTTTGATGATATGGACATATGACTTTTGTTTAATAAGTGATAGCAAGCAAAAATAAAAAGGCAATTACTGATAAATGCTCTCAAGTACTTTTGATATAACATCAATTAGAAAGCAGGTCAACATTAAAGACTTGATTTGTTGCTGACTATAATTTCCAAAGCAAAATAACTAGGAAAATGAGTTCAAAACATGTAGTAATACTCTAGATTGGAGATAGGCAGGGTAGCACATGAAATCTGTATAGCCAAATAAAGAAATATAAATAACCAATTTGGGTGTGGATATTCTGCTGTGATAATATGGTTTCAAATTAATTTCCTGTTCCTCAACCAAAAGGAGCTTCAGTAAACTCTTGAGATTAGAAGGAAATGATGGAACCAATTTAGTCCAGTTCCCTAAGCCAAGGAAAAATCTCTGTTGATCATTTATTATTTCTACTGTATATGAGTAATCTATGGAGGCTACACCTATAAAAGACTTCTCAAAAGGTACTAGGAAAGAAAAGCACCTTCAAAATCTACCAGACTATTTCCTTTAAGTCAGAGCTGGGGAGAAGGGCAGGAAAATCAACATCCTATGGCCTTCAGCTGGTCCACCTCCTTGGTCCCCCAAGACTACATCCTTCCATATTTCAGCACAGGCACAGAGAATGTCGCCCATGAGCTGCTCATACTTCACTCTGGCTGAAACCTGTCTCTTCACCATCTCCACCTTTAATAGAACTTTCTGTCTTCCTTTCCTCTCATCTATCAGCTTCTTTACGTTCCCTCTATACCTAGTATGCAATTAACTATCCCTATTCCATTCAGTCTGTTGTTAATTTTTTTTTTACCTCACTGTGTTATTGAACGAGAAGTAGGCATTCCTAAGGTGGCGCAGTACCACCCTTAGTTCCTTCAAACACTTGATATAGTCAATTCTCTGTGGGAACACCCAGAAACATAGATAATTCCCAAAACAGGCATTTCAGTTTAAGGACTACAGACATGGCTTTAAGGTATTTTACCTTTACAGTATTTTAGCTTTCCTATCTGGCTTAAGCTCAAATTCCAAAGAGTTTCATATCATTTAATATCATACCAATTCCCTATGAAATCAGATGGTTTAGGATTGTTCTAAAAGGTCTTAACATGTCAATTGTTATTTTAAATTGTCCCTTGAGTGACTCATTCTCCCACCAATCCTAGCCCCCTTTGAATACTGCAGCATAAAATAGTTCACCAGTTCTACCTTCAATGGAAGAATCTCTAGGTTGGGTCACCCAATACCTATTCCAATCCCTTTCTAGTTTGGCTTCTTGTACTATTAAGTCTGAAAAACTAAAATCTACATTGCGTGAGTGCATACATATTTGGCAGCTGATATATAGGCATGTTATCCAGGTTAGGTTAAGCAGACAAAACTTCATGATACTTGGAAGTAGAAGAAAGTAATATGAGGCTATGACCATGTGTATGGCGGGGTAGGAGGGTTGGATTTTATGGAAATCATTATGGTAGAGGCATCTGATTATTTTAGAGTATTTGGACAAAGTGTCACATGCAGTCAGTCTCTAATGTCATAAGTACTGAATAGTGGATGGTGACCCTACTGGTATTTCTGTTACAATATTCTCATGGCGTGATTGGGCATTGTTCTTGGCTGAGTTGTCCCTAGCTGTGTGGTATCTAAGCCTGGTTTTTTGTTTCTTTTGGAGATCCAGTGATTTATCTACTTTTCTAAAGTAAGTAAACTCAGTTTTAGACCATCTATAATGAAAACCTAACTTATGTAGCTTAAACTTCTTACCCCAACCACAAGTGGCTAGATCCATTTACAAATACATTATTTGAATTACTTAGGGCTCAGAATATTTCCACATACTCATTTAAAAATCCCTTTATGTATTGATTCTACAGTGTCCCTGATATTGAATGTATCTGACCAGGATAATTCCCATAGGTATTAAACATGGAAAAGACAAAATATCATCTTATTTTAGGAAGATAAAATGGTGGAGTAAAAGATTGCTTTAGACAATGTAGAAAACTAAACCAACGTCGAGAGATTAGGTTCTAGTCTTGGCTTTTCTCTTCCTATCTGAGAACATGTACAATTCTGTAACCCTCTCTGGGCCTTAGTTTCCTTAACTGAAAAATGAGGTCAGTGATTTTTAACATTTTTGAGGATCATGGACTCTTAATAATCTTATTAAAACTATGAAAACTTTTCCAAGTAAAATACACACACACACACACACACACACACACACACACACATTCAAAAGTCTTCAAACAATTTCAGAGATTATCTAGGTTTGGAAAACCTGTGCTTTAAAATTTCCTCAAATATGGCAATAACCCTAGTCAACATTTCATTTTCCTTTTTATTATCTCTCCCATTTGACCATTACTCAGGCCTAAAAATTCCATCATAAGCCTATATCCAACCCACTGAGCACCTTTTTCCTATCCACAGTGGCTCTCAGAATGGAAACATGAAGGAAAATAGAGGAGAAGAGAGATCATCTCTCATTAGACTCAAAATAATTTCCACTGAACTCATTGTGATTATACTATATTGGACAAGATTTATAACTCTCTGGGCTTCATTTTCTCACCTGTAAAATGAGGAAATTGGACAGATTAGTGGTTTAGTGGTTTGTAACCATTTGGGGGGTTAGTATCTGAAACCCCTTACTTGCCCTTCCTGCCAGGTTGCATTTCCTGATAGACAGTCTGAGGTGGCAATGCTCATTACTCTAGTGGTTCTTAACCTTTTTTGGTCCCAGTTCCCTTCAAGAATCAGATTAAAATAAAAACCTCCCAAAAGAAGTGCACGTATGAGTGCAGACAGAATATTTCACAAATGTTTTCAGAGATTCCAGGACCTTCTGAAGTCCATGTAGGTTTACCAGTGAAAACTCATGTACAGGAAGATGTCTAAGAATCCTTTTACTTCCAATACTTTGTGAATCTCTTAGGTGGTCATCATGTTTGGTCCAAGGCAAAACTGTAAGGTGAATACTTCTCCACACCCTTCCCATTCCTCTTCAGCATCCCTTTCCATTTAATTGTCCCCAAACTTCCAGGGTCTCTACTGAAAGTAGATTTACTTGATAAACATATTAAATAAGGAATTTGAGGCTATACATATTACCTTTCTCAACAGAGTTTGCTATTGCAAAAAGGACACAGAAAAGGAAGAACCATGAATATACCTGACACACTGACTTTTCAGACCTGGTGGCAGGTATGTGAGTGGGCTTTGGCAGAAGGGTATAACACTTTCATTGAGTATTGTATTCTGGGGGATAAGTGATCATCTAGTCTGTCTATGGATAAGAGTGTTTCTTTTTTTTTTTTTTTTTTTTTTAGATAATTATTTTTTATTGAAGGGTAGTTGACACACAGTATTACATTACATTAGTTTCAGGTGTACAACACAGTGATTCAACATTTATATACATGATAATTCTAAGTACAAGCCCTCACCATACCAAGTTGTTACAATATTTTGACTATATTCCTTATGCTATACATTACATCCCGGTTGCTTATTTATTTTACAATTGGAAGTGTGTACTTTTTCTTGGTTGTTGTTGTTAGGGCATCTCTCATATTTATTGATCAAATGGTTGTTAACAACAATAAAATTCTGTATAGGGGAGTCAATGCTCAATGCACAATCATTAATCCACCCCAAGCCTAATTTTCGTCAGTCTCCAATCTTCTGAAGCATAACGAACAAGTTCTTACATGGAGAACAAATTCTTACATAGTGAATAAGTTACATGGTGAACAGTACAAGGGCAGTCATCACAGAAACTTTTGGTTTTGCTCATGCATTATGAACTATAAACAGTCAGTTCAAATATGAATACACATTTGATTTTTATACTTGATTTATATGTGGATACCACATTTCTCTCTTTATTATTTTTAATAAGATGCTGAAGTGGTAGGTAGATACAGGATAAAGGTAGAAAACATAGTTTAGTGTTGTAAGAGAGCAAATGTAGATGATCAGGTGTGTGCCTGTAGACTATGTGTTAATCCAAGCTAGACAAGGGCAATAAAACATCCACATATGCAGAAGATTTCTCTCAGAACAGGGGGGGTGAGGTTCTAAGCCTCACCTCTGTTGATCCCCAATTTCTCACCTGATGACCCCCCTGCGACTGTGCCTGTCTTAGGTTGTTCCTCCCTTGAGGAATCTTACCCGACTCTGGCTAACCAGTCATCTTCCGGGGCCATACAGGGAAATGTTAAGTTGGTAAGTGAGAGAGAAGCCTTATTGTTTGAAATGGTTAGCTTTTTATTTCTTTGCATATTTATGCCCTGTGGCTTCTATGCCCAGCATTTGTCTTGAGGTATCTTTACCACTTGGAGGAGTTATGATACTCGGTAAATTTGATATGAGGCACGAATTCTATTTAAGAATTCGTTGTAATTAGGAAGAAAGAAGAAAAGCTATAGAAGTAGCAGGCAGGAGAAAACATGGGAAGATTGATTATTTCTTTGACATATCTTCTTGTAGAGTAACTTCAGCATGTATAGATTTTAAGCTACTACTTAAATTGCGCACACACATTAACATAATAGGAGTATAGTTACATAACCAAAGCATACCTGTAATTACCAGCCATCTCCAGTGAAACCAAGAAAACCAGTTAGGCACCCTAGGCATTTGTGAAAACTTATCAATGATATGATGGTTATTATCTAACTGAATTTGAGTAGTTTGAGAAAAATCAGACAAATTAAAACAACCCATTCCTGGGCACTGTTCACATCCCATATGTTCTTTTAACAGTAAATAGTCTGTAGTTGTAAGATTTTGGAGCGCTACAATTTGCACTTCTCCTAATTCTTGGTTGAGTTCCAACAGTATAGATCCAGTCAAATTTGTTGTTTTACTGTATGCACAGGCCAGCTTAGATATCTCCTTCATTCCCATGGCAAGTCCAGGAGCTGGTGGGATGAGTGCATCTACAGCTGTAGCAGTGCGTGGATCTTTGTTGGGGTTTTTTGATGATCATCTTCTGGCATGAGTCTTCCCGAGAGTGCTGATGTTGGAAGTTCTCTTTCATATCGTTTCTTAGTTCATTTTCAGGGTAGCCAAATTAGGCTTTGATCCTCTGTATAAACACAAACAGACCCTTTGCCTACACTTTTTTTTTTTTTTTTTTTTTTTTAGATAATTATTTTTTATTGAAGGGTAGTTGACACACAGTATTACATTACATTAGTTTCAGGTGTACAACACAGTGATTCAACATTTATATACATGATAATTCTAAGTACCAGCTATCACCATACCAAGTTGTTACAATATTTTGACTATATTCCTTATGCTATACATTACATCCCGGTTGCTTATTTATTTTACAATTGGAAGTGTGTACTTTTTCTTGGTTGTTGTTGTTAGGGCATCTCTCATATTTATTGATCAAATGGTTGTTAACAACAATAAAATTCTGTATAGGGGAGTCAATGCTCAATGCACAATCATTAATCCACCCCAAGCCTAATTTTCGTCAGTCTCCAATCTTCTGAAGCATAACGAACAAGTTCTTACATGAAGAACAAATTCTTACATAGTGAATAAGTTACATGGTGAACAGTACAAGGGCAGTCATCACAGAAACTTTTGGTTTTGTTCATGCATTATGAACTATAAACAGTCAGTTCAAATATGAATACACATTTGATTTTTATACTTGATTTATATGTGGATACCACATTTCTTTCTTTATTATTTTTAATAAGATGCTGAAGTGGTAGGTAGATACAGGATAAAGGTAGAAAACATAGTTTAGTGTTGTAAGAGAGCAAATGTAGATGATCAGGTGTGTGCCTGTAGACTATGTGTTAATCCAAGCTAGACAAGGGCAATAAAACATCCACATATGCAGAAGATTTCTCTCAGAACAGGGGGGGTGAGGTTCTAAGCCTCACCTCTGTTGATCCCCAATTTCTCACCTGATGACCCCCCTGCGACTGTGCCTGTCTTACGTTGTTCCTCCCTTGAGGAATCTTACCCGTCTCTGGCTAACCAGTCATCTTCCGGGGCCATACAGGGAAATGTTAAGTTGGTAAGTGAGAGAGAAGCCTTATTGTTTGAAATGGTTAGCTTTTTATTTCTTTGCATATTTATGCCCTGTGGCTTCTATGCCCAGCATTTGTCTTGAGGTATCTTTACCACTTGGAGGAGTTATGATACTCGGTAAATTTGATATGAGGCACGAATTCTATTTAAGAATTCGTTGTAATTAGGAAGGAAGAAGAAAAGCTATAGAAGTAGCAGGCGGGAGAAAACATGGGAAGATTGATTATTCCTTTGACATATCTTCTTGTAGAGTAACTTCAGCATGTATATATTTTAAGCTACTACTTAAATTGCGCACACACATTAACATAATAGGAGTATAGTTACATAACCAAAGCATACCTGTAATTACCAGCCATCTCCAGTGAAACCAAGAAAACCAGTTAGGCACCCTAGGCATTTGTGAAAACTTATCAATGATATGATGGTTATTATCTAACTGAATTTGAATAGTTTGAGAAAAATCAGACAAATTAAAACAACCCATTCCTGGGCACTGTTCACATGCCATATGTTCTTTTAACAGTAAATAGTCTGTAGTTGTAAGATTTTGGAGCGCTACAATTTGCACTTCTCCTAATTCTTGGTTGAGTTCCAACAATATAGATCCAGTCAAATTTGTTGTTTTACTGTATGCACAGGCCAGCTTAGATATCTCCTTCATTCCCATGGCAAGTCCAGGAGCTGGTGGGATGAGTGCATCTACAGCTGTAGCAGTGCGTGGATCTTTGTTGGGGTTTTTTGATGATCATCTTCTGGCATGAGTCTTCCCGAGAGTGCTGATGTTGGAAGTTCTTTTTCATATCGTATCTTAGTTCATTTTCGGGGTAGCCAAATTAGGCTTTGATCCTCTGTATAAACACAAACAGACCCTTTGCCTACACTTTTATATGTCCTTTATATCATTGTGTAGAACTCATTAGAGGTCACCACATAGGAACTGCATTTTTTTTTTTAATCATTAATCTACACTTACATGACGAATACTTTGTTTACTAGGCTCTCCCCTATACCAGGTCCCCCCTATATACTCCTTTACAGTCACTGTCCATCAGCGTAGCAACCTGTTGTAGAATCACTACTTGTCTTCTCTGTGTTGTACAGCCCTCCCCTTTCTCCCACCCCGCTATGGATGCTAATCTTAATACCCCCCTACTTCTCCCCCCCTTATCCCTCCCTACCCACCCATCCTCCCCAGTCCCTTTCCCTTTGGTACCTGTTAGTCCATTCTTGAGTTCTGTGATTCTGCTGCTGTTTTGTTCCTTCAGTTTTTCCTTTGTTCTTATATTCCACAGATGAGTGAAATCATTTGGTATTTCTCTTTCTCTGCTTGGCTTGTTTCACTGAGCAAAATACCCTCCAGCTCCATCCATGTTGCTGCAAATGGTTGGATTTGCCCTTTTCTTATGGCTGAGTAGTATTCCATTGTGTATATGTACCACCTCTTCTTTATCCATTCATCTATCGATGGACATTTAGGTTGCTTCCAATTCTTGGCTATTGTAAATAGTGCTGCGATAAACATAGGGGTGCACTGATCTTTCTCATACTTGATTGCTGCATTCTTAGGGTAAATTCCTAGGAGTGCAATTCCTGGGTCAAATGGTAAGTCTGTTTTGAGCATTTTGATGTACCTCCATACTGCTTTCCACAATGGTTGAACAAGTTTACATTCCCACCAGCAGTGTAGGAGGGTTCCCCTTTCTCCACAGCCTCGCCAACATTTGTTGTTGTTTGTCTTTTGGATGGCAGCCATCCTTACTGGTGTGAGGTGATACCTCATTGTAGTTTTAATTTGCATTTCTCTGATAATTAGCGATGTGGAGCATCTTTTCATGTGTCTGTTGGCCATCTGTATTTCTTTTTTGGAGAACCGTCTGTTCAGTTCCTTTGCCCATTTTTTAATTGGGTTATTTGTTTTTTGTTTGTTGAGGCGTGTGAGCTCTTTATATATTCTGGACGTCAAGCCTTTATCGGATGTGTCATTTTCAAAGATATTCTCCCATACTGTAGGGTTTCTTTTTGTTCTATTGATGGTGTCTTTTGCTGTACAGAAGCTTTTCAGCTTAATATAGTCCCACTTGTTCATTTTTGCTGTTGTTTTCCTTGCCCAGGGAGATATGTTCAAGAAGAGGTCACTCATGTTTATGTCTAAGAGGTTTGTGCCTATGTTTTCTTCCAAGAGTTTAATGGTTTCATGAATTACATTCAGGTCTTTGATCCATTTTGAGTTTATTTTGTATATGGGGTTAGACGATGGTCCAGTTTCATTCTCCTACATGTAGCTGTCCAGTTTTGCCAGCACCATCTGTTGAAGAGACTGTCATTTCGCCATTGTATGTCCATGGCTCCTTTATCAAATATTAATTGACCATATATGTCTGAGTTAATGTCTGGATTCTCTAGTCTGTTCCATTGTTCTGTGGCTCTGTTCTTGTGCCAGTACCAAATTGTCTTGATTACTATGGCTTTATAATAGAGCTTGAAGTTGGGGAGTGAGATCCCCACTACTTTATTCTTCTTTCTCAGGATTGCTTTGGCTATTCGGGGTCTTTGGTGGTTCCATATGAATTTTTGAATTATTTGATCCAGTTCATTGAAGAATGTTGCTGGTAGTTTCATAGGGATTGCATCAAATCTGTATATTGCTTTGGGCAGGATGGCCATTTTGACGATATTAATTCTTCCTAGCCATGAGCATGGGATGCGTTTCCATCTGTTAGTGTCCCCTTTAATTTCTTTTAAGAGTGACTTGTAGTTTTCAGAATATAAGTCTTTCACTTCTTTGGTTAGGTTTATTCCTAGGTATTTTATTTTTTTTGATGCAATTGTGAATGGAGTTGTTTTCCTGATTTCTCTTTCTGTTGGTTCATTGTTGGTATATAGGAAAGCCACAGATTTCTGTGTGTTGATTTTGTATCCTGCAACTTTGCTGTATTCCGATATCAGTTCTAGTAGTTCTGGGGTGGAGTCTTTAGGGTTTTTTATGTACAGTATCATGTCATCTGCAAATAGTGACAGTTTGACTTCTTCTTTGCCAATCTGGATTCCTTGTATTTTTTTGTTTTGTCTGATTGCCGTGGCTAGGACCTCTAGTACAATGTTAAATAACAGTGGGGAGAGTGGGCATCCCTGTCTAGTTCCCGATCTCAGCGGAAATGCTTTCAGCTTCTCGCTATTCAATATAATGTTGGCTGTGGGTTTTTCATAGATGGCCTTTATTATGTTGAGGTACTTGCCCTCTATTCCCATTTTGCTGAGAGTTTTTATCATGAATGGATGTTGAACTTTGTCAAATGCTTTTTCAGCATCTATGGAGATGATCATGTGGTTTTTGTCTTTCTTTTTGTTGATGTGGTGGATGATATTGATGGACTTTCGAATGTTGTGCCATCCTTGCATCCCTGGGATGAATCCCACTTGGTCATGGTGTACGATGGTTTTGATGTATTTTTGAATTCGGTTTGCTAAAATTTTGTTGAGTATTTTTGCGTCTACGTTCATCAGGGATATTGGTCTATAGTTTTCTTTTTTGGTGGTGTCTTTGCCTGGTTTTGGTATTAGGGTGATGTTAGCTTCATAGAATGAGTTTGGGAGTATCCCCTCCTCTTCTATTTCTTGGAAAACTTTAAGGAGAATGGGTATTATGTCTTCCCTGTATGTCTGATAAAATTCCGAGGTAAATCCATCTGGCCCGGGGGTTTTGTTCTTTGGTAGTTTTTTGATTACCGCTTCAATTTCGTTGCTGGTAATTGGTCTGTTTAGATTTTCTGTTTCTTTTTGGGTCAGTCTTGGAAGGTTGTATTTTTCTAGGAAGTTGTCCATTTCTCCTAGGTTTCCCAGCTTGTTAGCATATAGGTTTTCATAGTAGTCTCTAATAATTCTTTGTATTTCTGCGGGATCTGTTGTGATTTTTCCTTTCTCATTTCTGATACTGTTGATTTGTGTTGACTCTCTTTTCCTCTTAATAAGTCTGGCTAGAGGCTTATCTATTTTGTTTATTTTCTCGAAGAACCAGCTCTTGGTTTCATTGATTTTTGCTATTGTTTTATTCTTCTCAATTTTATTTATTTCTTCTCTGATCTTTATTATGTCCCTCCTTCTGCTGACCTTAGGCCTCATTTGTTCTTCTTTTTCCAATTTCGATAGTTGTGACATTAGACCATTCATTTGGGATTGCTCTTCCTTTTTTAAATATGCTTGGAGTGCTATATACTTTCCTCTTAAGACTGCTTTTGCTGTGTCCCACAGAAGTTGGGGCTTAGTGTTGTTGTTGTCATTTGTTTCCATATATTGCTGGATCTCCATTTTGATTTGGTCATTGATCCATTGATTATTTAGGAGCGTGTTGTTTAGCCTCCATGTGTTTGTGAGCCTTTTTGCTTTCTTTGAACAGTTTATTTCTAGTTTAATGCCTTTGTGGTCTGAAAAGTTGGTTGGTAGGATTTCAATCTTTTGGAATTTACTGAGGCTCTTTTTGTGTCCTAGTATGTGGTCTATTCTGGAGAATGTTCCATGTGCACTTGAGAAGAACGTGTATCCTGTTGCTTTTGGATGTAGAGTTCTGTAGATGTCTATTAGGTCCATCTGTTCTAGTGTGTTGTTCAGTGCCTCTATGTCCTTACTTATTTTCTGTCTGGTGGATCTGTCCTTTGGAGTGAGTGGTGTGTTGAAGTCTCCTAGAATGAATGCATTGCATTCTATTTCCTCCTTTAATTCTATTAATATTTGTTTCAGGTATGTTGGTGCTCCTGTATTGGGTGCATATATATTTATAATGGTTATATCCTCTTGATGGACTGAGCCCTTTATCATTATGTAATGTCCTTCTTTGTCTTTTGTTACTTTCTTTATTTTGAAGTCTGTTTAGTCTGATACCAGAATTGCAACACCTGCTTTCTTCTCTCTGTTGTTTACTTGAAATATCTTTTTCCATCCCTTGACTTTAAGTCTGTGCACGTCTTTGGGTTTGAGGTGAGTCTCTTGTAAGCAGCATATGGATGGATCTTGCTTTTTTATCCATTCTATTACTCTGTGTCTTTTGATTGGTGCATTCAGTCCATTTACATTTAGGGTGATTATTGAAAGGTATGAATTTATTGCCATTGCAGGCTTTAAGTTTGTGGTTACCAAAGGTTTAGGGTTAGCTTCTTTACTGTCTTACTGTCTAACTTACCTCGCTTGTTGAGCTATTATAAACACAATCTGATGATTCTTTATTTCTCTCCCTTCTTATTCCTCCTCCTCCCTTCTTCATATGTTGGGTGTTTTGTTGTGTGCTCTTTTTAGGAGTGCTCCCATCTAGAGCAGTCCCTGTAGGATGCCCTGTAGAGGTGGTTTGTGGGAGGCAAATTCCCTCAACTTTTGCTTGTCTGGGAATTGTTTAATCCCTCCTTCATATTTAAATGATATTCGTGCTGGATACAGTAGTCTTGGTTCGAGGCCCTTCTGTTTCATTGCATTAAGTATATCATGCCATTCTCTTCTGGCCTGTAGGGTTTCTGTTGAGAAGTCTGATGATAGCCTGATGGGTTTTCCTTTGTAGGTAACCTTTTTTTTCTCTCTGGCTGCTTGTAATACTTTGTCCTTGTCTTTGATCTTTGCCATTTTAATTATTATGTGTCTTGGTGTTGCCCTCCTTGGATCCCTTGTCATGGGAGTTCTGTGTACCTCTGTGGTCTGAGAGGCCATTTCTTCCCCTAGTTTGGGGAAATTTTCAGCAATTATTTCTTCAAAGACATTTTCTATCCCCTTTTCTCTCTCTACTTCTTCTGGAATGCCTATGATTCTTATATTATTTCTTTTATATTGATCACTCAGCTCTCTTAAAATTCTTTCATTCCTGGAGATCCTTTTATCTCTCTCTGCATCAGCTTCTCTGCGTTCCTGTTCTCTGTTTTCTAGTCCATTAATGGTCTCTTGCATCTCGTCCATTCTGTTTTGAAGTCCTTCCAGAGCTTGTTTTATTTCTGAATTCTCCTTCCTTAGTTCTTGCATATTTCTCTGCAAGTCCATCAGCATGGTTATGACTTTTGTTTTGAATTCTTTTTCAGGTAGACTGGCTAAATCTATCTCCCCAGATTCCTTCTCAGGGGAAGATGTAGCAGATGCCGAAGCTGTCTGGGTTAGTCTTGTCTGGATCATATTTTTTTGCCTTTTCATGTTGACAGGTGCTATTGACTGTCAGCTGGGAGGGCCAAAATTTTCACTTACTACTGGCCTTTCTTTACTGGGGAAACTGCGACCCCTAGTGGCTTGTGTTGGGTAATTGCGTGTAGAGTGGGTCTTTGTGTCTTGCCTGGCCGGGAGGGAGAAATTTCCCTTTCTGTGGGCGGAATTTGTCTCAGGGTGCTTCTCTGCTTTCGCAGCGCCCGGTGGGGTGATGGATGGGGGGGCTGCTTGACTGTTTGCCTCCGTGAGGGGTCTCAGAGCTGTTGCCCAGGGTGTTAGTGCACCCGGTTTTCCCTGGAATTTCCAGCTGCTGTACTGTGACCTGGGTTTTTTCCGTCAAGCTAAGTCCCTGTCCCTTTAAGACTTTCAAAAAGCCCCCGCTTTTCTTTGTCACAGGGGCATCAGCTTCAGCACCCGCTCAGAGGTCTTACTCCCTGTTTTCCCAGTATCCAGGGCCCCCTGGGCATATACTGTGTCTGCGCTCTGGCCCGGATGGCTGGGGCTGGGTGTTCGGCAGTCCTGGGCTCCGTCTCCCTCCCGCTCTGCCTATTGTTCTCCCGCCGGGAGCTGGGGGGAGGGGCGCTCGGGTCCCGCAGGCCGGGGCTTGTATCTTACCCCTTTCACCAGTCGCTGGGTTCTCGCTGGTGTAGCTGCAGTCTGGCCACTGTCCTGCATCTTCTGGTCTCTCTTTTAGGGCTAGTTGTGTTTGTTGTATTTTCGAAAGTATATATGTTTTTGGGAGGAGATTCCCACTGTCTTACTCACGCCGCCATGTTGGCTCCGCCTCAAGAGTGTTTCTTTTTCTGTAGGGCTTTGTCCACTTGTGTATACATGAATAGAGACTGTGTAAAGTGATCTTTGTGAGCTCCAGCTGAATCTCCAATCACCAAGTGTCTAATATAATAGATTCCCTCACTACTTACTACTAATTATAAGAACTTAAAGTCAGTAACAATAAAACCACTTCTGCCTTGGATTCCGGTCTGAGTATGCACATACAAGTAGCACACCTTTGCTCTAGTACCTTGAATGCTGTTATTGATTGGGAAATCCAGTGTTCATTTATACTTACACTGTAACTTTTGGAATAATGTTCTCTGGACATTTTTGAAATAAGAAATTAGGCTCCCTTCAGGCCCCAAACTTGCCCCAATATGTGATAACACCATTATTTCTTACTTTGGATACTGTGTTCTGGAACATTTATCTACTCCTTATTTTCTAGGTAAAGAATGAAAATCTCTAATGAACAAATTCAACTTCACTACATTGGTTTTGCAAATGAGCATGGTCTTCAGTAAACTGGCTCTTTGCATATTCTCCTGAATATAAACATGAGCAACTCTTTCCTGAATGCATCTCCTTGAACAAGGGAAACAAAAGCAAAAGTGAACACGTGCGACTACATCAAACTAAAAAGCTTCTGTATGGCAAAGGGCACAATCAACAGAACAAAAAGGCATCCTACAGCATGGGAGAATATATTTATAAATGACATATCTGACAAGGGGTTAACACCAAAATATATAAGGAACTCACATGCCTCAACACCCAAAAAGCAAATAACCTGATTAAAAAATGGAAGGAGGATATGAAGAAACAGTTCTCCAAAGAAGAAATTCAGATGGACACCAGACACATAAAAAGATGCTCCACATCACTAATCATCAGAGAAATGCAAATTAAAACCACAGTGAGATATCACCTCACACCAGTGAGGATGGCCAGCATCAAAAAGACTAAGAAAAACAAATGCTGGTGAGGCGGTGGAGAAAGGGGGACCCTCCTACACTGCTGGTGGGAATGTAAGCTAGTTCAACCATTGTGGAAATCAGTATGGGGGTTCCTCAAAAACTCATAATAGGAATATCATTTGACGTGGGAATCCCACTCCTTGGAATTTATCCAAGGAATACAAGTTCTCAGATTCAAAAAGAAATATGCACCCCTAGGTTTATTGCAGCAGTATTTCCAAAGCTGAGATAAGGAATCAACTTAAGTGTTCATCATGAGATGAATGGATAAAGAAGATGTGGTGCATATACACAATGGAATACTATTCAGCCATAAGAAAGAAACAAATTCAAAAGAGAACTGATTCAAGATGGTGGTATGAGAGGTGAGATGGAGAACTCCTCCCAAAACCACAAATAGTATGAAAATATAGTTAATTAATACAACTAACCCTAAAACAGCAACAAGAAAGAAGGCTGAAACAGACTGCATATAGACCTCACGAACAGAGAAGACCACCGAAACAGGGTAACATATGAAAGCCTTAATCTGGCGGGACCCAAGCCCTTCTCCAACCCCAGCTCACCAGCTGGAGGAAGAAAAACAGAGCAGGGAGGCAATGGAAGCTTGGGACTGCTGAACACCTAGCCCTGGAGATCTGCTTTGTGAACATAAACCTATATTGTGTGGTGCTCTGGATGTTGGGGAGCTCAGACAGGTGGAGTGCTTGAGAGACTGAGATTTCAGCCTTTTGTGGAGGGGGGATCCACATCCGACCACTCTGTGTCAGAGGAAAGGCAGGAGGTCTGAGAGGCTTCCTAGCAGGGAGAGGGCTGCTGAAGGAGTGGGGTTTGCACGGAGCTTGTTGCATGGGAGAAGGGATAGGGGGACAAGGTTGTCTGGGTGCACTCTGCCCAGCTGGTTGGGACCATTGAGGAGATTCAGGTGCTCCATCCCGCTGGCTGCCTACTCAGCTCTGAGGATCCCCACTGTGACACTCAGCCTTCTGTGCCTTCCTCCTGGTCTGCCGGCACCTGCTCACAAACCGGGAGTCACAGCACTGGTGTCAGGCCAGCCAGAGAGAGGTCCCGCTTACAACAGTTAGAGACATAAAACACAGAGGCTACACCTGTGTGCTCGGCCCACTGGCTCTGACACTGGAGACAGGCATGGCAGACCAGAATCAGGAAACAGATATTTCCTCCCCCAGGCATCAGCTACACTCCCCTATGACCCCCAACCTCACTCTAGGGGCTGAGCAGCTCCAGAGACTGGAGCTTCTGTGCACTAGTGGGCACCACACAGAAATATGACACATCAAAAGAATGTGGTTCAGAACAAAATCTCACAAAACCCAGTAAAAGGGCAAGAGGAAACTGAACTCACCAATCTACCTGAAAGAGAGTTCAAAATAAAAATCATAAACATGCTTATGGAGGTACAGAAAAATATTCAAGAACTCAGGAAAGAATTTAAGTTGGGGATTCAGTCATTAAGAAATTCAACATCTGAAATGAAATATACAATGGAGGGATTTAAAAGCAGATTAGATGTAGTAGAAGAGATGGTAAATGGATTAGAAGTTAGAGAAGAGGAATACAAAGAAGCTGAGGCACAGAGAGAAAAAATGATCTCTAAGAATGAAAGAATATTGAGGGAACTGTGTGACCAAGCTAAACAGAACAATATTTGTATTATAGGGGTACCAGAAGAAGAAGAGAGAGAAAAAGGGATAAAAGTTGTCATTGAGGTGGTAATAGCTGAAAACTTTCCCAATCTGGGGAAGGAGATAGTCTCTCAAGCCATGGAGGCACACAGATATCCCAACACAAGGGACCCAAGGAAGACAACATCAAGACATGTAATAATTAAAATGGCAAATATCAAGGATAAAGATAGATGTTTAAAAGCAGGTAGAGAGAGAAAAAAGATCACACACAAAGGAAAACGCATCAGGCTATCATCTGACTTCTCAACAGGAACCTTACAGGCCAGAAGGTAATGGTAAGGTGTATTTAATGCAATGAAGCAGAAGGGCCTTGAACCAAGAATACTATACTAGGCAAGGATATCACTTAAATTTGAAGGAGGAATTAAACAATTTTCAGATAAGAAAAAGTTGAGAAAATTTACCTCCCACAAACCACCACTACAGTGCATTTTGGAGGGACTCCTACAGATGGAAGTATTCTGAAGGCTAAATAGATGTCTCCCAATGGACAGACAAAGAGTACTGAATATGATTTGTAACATAGAAAGAATGCAGGAGGAAGAAAAAGTAGGGGGAAAAAAGAACCTTTAGTTTGTGTTTGTAATAGCATAGGAAGTGAGTTAAATTAGACAGTTAAATAGTAAGGGAATTTCCCTTGAACCTTTGGTAACCACGATTCTAAAGCCTGCAATGGCAATAAGTACATACCTATTCATAATCACACTAAATGTAAATGGTCTGAATGCACACATCAAAGGACATAGAGTTACTGAATGGATAAAACAACAAGACCCATCTATATGCTGCCTACAAGAGACTCACTGCAAACCCAAAGACATACACAGACTGAAAGTAAAGGATGGAAAAACATATTTCATGCAACCAATAGTGAGAAAAAAGCAGGAGTTGCAGTACTTGAATTAGACAAAATAGACTTCAAAACAAAGAAAGTAACAAGAGACAAAGGACATTACATAATGATAAAAGGGTCAGTCCAACAAGAGGATATAGCTGTTGTAAATATCTATGCACCCAACACAGGATCCCTTACATATATGAAACAAATACTAACAGAATTAAAGGGGAAAATAGAATGCAATGCATTTATTTTAGGAGACTTCAACACACCACCCACTCCAAAGGACAGATCAATCACACAGAAAATAAGTAATGAGGCAGAGGCATTGAACAACATATTAGAACAGATGGACCTAATGGACATATACAGAACACTCCATCCAAAAGCAACAGGATACACATTCTTCTCAACTGCACATGGAACATTGTCAAGAATAGTTCATATACTAGGCCACCAAAAGAATCTCAGTAAATTCAGAGATTGAAATTGTATCAACCAGCTTCTCAGATCACAAAGGTATGAAATTAGAAATAAATTATACACAACCAATAAAGCCCACAAACACCTGGGGGCTTAACAGCATGCTCCTAAATAATCAATGGATCAATGACCAAATAAAAACAGAGATCAAGCAATATATGGAGATAAATGACAACAATCTTTCAAAAACACAAAATCGGTGGGATGCAGTGAAGGCCCTGCTAAGAGGGAAATATATTGCAATACAGGCCTACCTCAGGAAAGAAGAACAATGCCAAATAAACAGTCTAAACTCAAAATTAATGAAACTAGAAAAGGAAGAACAAATGAGGCCCAAAGTAAGTAGAAGGAGGGACATTATAAAGATTAAAGCAGAAAAAATAAAATTGAGAAGAATAAAACAAAAGCAAAAATTAATGAAAGCAGTAGCTGGTTCTTAAAGAAAACAAACAAAATAGATAAACCCCTAGCCAGACTTATCAAGAATAAAAGAGAGTCTACACATATAAACTGAATCAGAAATGAGAAAGGAATAATCACTACAGACACCACAGAAATACAAATTATGAGAGAATACTATGAAAAATTATATGGCAATAAACTAAATAACCTAGAAGAAATGGACAACTTTCTAGAAAAATACAACCTTCCAAGGCTGACCCAGAAAGAAACAGAAAATCTGAATAGACCAATTACCAGCAAAGAAATTGAATTGGTAATCAAAAATCTACCTAAGAACAAAACCTCTGGAACAGATGGTTTTGCTGCTGAGTTTTATCAAACATTTAGTGAAGACCTAATACCCAACCTCCTTAAAGTTTTCCAAAAAGTAGAAGAGGAGGGAATACTCACTAACTAATTTTACAAGGCCAACATCACTCTAACACCAAAACCAGGCAAAGACACCACAAAGAAAGAAAAATACAGACTAATATCCCTGATGACCATAGATGCAAAAATACTAAACAAAATATTAGCAAACTGAATTTAAAAATACATCAAAAAGATCATCCATCATGATCAAGTGGGATTCACCCCAGGGATGCAAGGATGGTACAGCATTAGAAAATCCATCAAAATCATCCACTACATCAACAAAAAGAAGGACAAAAACCACAAGATCATCTCCATAGATGGTGAAAAAGCATTTGAAAAAATTCAACATTGATTCATGATAAAAACTCTCAACAAAATGGGTATTGAGAGCAAGTGCCTCAACATAATAAAGGCCATATATAACAAACCCATAGCCAACATTATACTTAACAGTGAGAAGCTGAAAGCTATTCCTTTAAGATCGGGAACAAGACAAGGATGTCCACTCCCCACTTTTATTAAACATAGTTCTGGAGGTCCTAGCCATGGCAATCAGATAACACAAAGAAATAAAAGGAATCCAGATTGTCAAGGAAGAAGTCAAACTCTCCCTGTTTGCAGGTGACACGAAATTGTACATGAAAAGCCCTAAAGAGTCCACTCCAAAACTACTAGATCTAATATCTGAATTCAGCAAAGTTGTGGGATAAAAAATTAATACACAGAAATCTGTTGCATTCCTATGCACTAATGATGAACTAGGAGAAAGAGAAATCAGGAAAACAATTCCATTCACAATTGCATCAAAAAGAATAAAATGCCTACGAATAAACCTAACCAAGGAAGTGAAAGACCTATACCCTGAAAACTACAGGTCACTCTTAAGAGAAATTAAAGAGGGCAATAATAAATGGAAATTCATCCCATGCTTTTGGGTAGGAAGAATTAATATTGTCAAAATGGCCATCCTGCCTAAAGCAATCTAGAGATTAAAAGCAATCCCTATCAAAATACCTACAGCATTCCTCAATGAACTAGAGCAAATAGTTCTACAATTCATATGGAATAACCAAAGACCATGAATAACCAAAGCAATCCTGAGAAGGAAGAATAAAGCAGGTGGAATTACACTCCCTGATTTCAAGCTCTACTACAAAGCCACAGTAATCAAGACAATTTGGTACTAGCACAAGAACAGACCCATAGACTAGTGGAACAGAATAGAGAGTCCAGATATAAACTCAAGCATATATGGTCAATTAATATATGATAAAGGAGCCACAGATATACAATGGGGAAATGACAACCTCTTCAACAGCTGGTGTTGGCAAAACTGGACAGCTACATGTAAGAGAATGAAACTAAATCATTGTCTAACCCCATACACAAAAGAAAATTCCAAATGGATCAAAGACCTAAATGTAAGCCATGAAACCATAAAACTCTTAGAAAAAAAACATAGGCAAAAATCTCTTGGACATAAACATGAGCAACTTCTTCATGAACATATCTCCCCGGGCAAGGGAAACAAAAGCAAATATGAACAAGTGGTACTATATCAAGCTGAAAAGCTTCTGTACAGCAAAGGACACCATCAACAGAACAAAGAGACATCCTACAGTACAGGAGAATATATTCATAAATGACATATCTGATAAAGGGTTGACGTCTAAAATATATAAAGAGCCCATGCACCTCAATGAACAAAAAGTGAACAATCCAATTAAAAATTGGGCAGAGGAGATGAACAGACACTTCTCCAAAGAAGAATTTCAGATCGCCAACAGGCACATGAAAAGATGCTCCACATAGCCAATCATCAGAGAAATGCAAATTAAAACCAAGATGAGATATCACCTCACACCAGTTAGGATGGCCACCATCCAAAAGACAAACAACAACAACAAATATTGGCAAGGATGTGGAGAAAGGGGAACCCTCCTACACTGCTGGTGGCAATGCAAATTAGTTCAACCATTATGGAAAGCAGTATGGAGGTTCTTCAAAAAACTAGAAATAGAAATAACATTTGCCCCAGGAATTCCACTCCTAGGAATTTACCCTAAGAATGCCGCAGCCCAGTTTGAAAAAGACATATGCACTCCTATGTTTATCGCAGCACTATTTACAATAGCCAAGAAATGGAAGCAACCTAAGTGTCCATTAGTAGATGAATGGATAAAAAAGATGGGGTACATATACACAATGGAATATTATTCAGCCATAAGAAGAAAACAAATTCTACCATTTGCAACAACATGGATGGAGCTAGAGGGTATTATGCTCAGTGAAATAAGCCAGGCAGAGAAAGACAAGTATCAGATGATTTCACTCATCTGTGGAGTATAAGAAAGAAGAAACAAGTGAAGGAACTAAACAGCAGCAAACTCACAGAACCCAAGAATGGACCAGCAGTTACCAAAGGTAAAGGGATGGGCAGCGTGTGTGGGAAGGGTGGAGTAAGGGGGGTAAAGGGGCATTATGATTAGCACACATAATGTAAAGGGTGGAGGGGGGACATGGGAAAGGCAGTATGTACAGAAAAGACAAGTAATGATTCTATAGCATCTTACTATGCTGATGGACAGTGACTGTAATGGGGTATGCATGGGGGACTTGATTATAGGGGGAGTGTAGTAACCATAATGTTGTTCAAGTAATTGTACATTAACGATATCAAAAAAAAGAAACAAATCCTACCATTTGCAACAACATGGATGGAGGTGGAGGATATTATGCTCAGTGAAATAAGGCAGGCGGAGAATGACAAGTGCCAAATGATTTCCCTCATTTGTGGAGTATAACAATGAAGCAAAACTGAAGAAACACAACAGCAGCAGACCGACTCACAGACTCCAAGAAGGGATTAGCAGTTACCAAAAGAGAGGGGTGTGGGAGGGCGGGTGGGGAGGGAGGGAGAAGGGGATTGAGGGATATTATGATTAGTACATATGGTGTGGGGGGGTCTCGGGGAAGGCAGTTTATCACAGAGAAGACAAGTAGTGACTCTGTGGCATCTTACTACACTGATGGACAGTGATTGCAATGCGGCATGGGTGGGAACTTGATAATATAGGTAAATGTAGTAACCACATTGTTTTTGCATGTGAAACCTTCATAAGAGTGTGTATCAATAATGACTTAATAAAAAAACAACAACTCCTTCTTCACCCCAAAGTGGAAAAAAAGAAGAAAAGACAGCTTAGACTAAATCATAACTCACATCTCCTTTGGTTCTGATATACTACTATTATTTGACCAATCTGGAGTAGAATTTAACAATGTCCCAAAGGGGGTATTCCTTTGATTCTAATCAGGCTAACGATCCTTGACCTAAATAGGAAAGGTAAGCACAGGCTGATATGCCTGCACCCAAAGCTTATTTGGCAGAAGCAGACAGGCAGAAAATGAGGATACAAAAAAGTGAGCTTGTACAAAGCATCAAGATGTATGTGTTTTCAGAATCCATGTATCTTTCTGTTCATTACTTGTTAAAATCCTGCCATTCTTATTAGGTCCAGCCTGAACTCTCTTCCTGGAATTATTGCCTGACTTCCCTCCTGAAATTCCATTCCTTAACCCATTCCTCTAGGATCCCTGACTTCCTCTGTAAAATCTCATAACATTAGATATGACATTCTTAGGCTCTTATTATATATATTGCCTTATCATTATAATTGTCTTATCTGCTTAACTGGATTCTAAAAAGCTGCTGAGAGGTGGTACCCTTTCTTTTACCATCAGCACCCTCCCACTCTTTTTCCCTCATTCTCCTGTCCCTGGCTGTATTTGGTCCACTGGTCTGGATTTAGAAGTTATTAAAAGTTCCCTGAATGAAACTAAAGCTACGTGAAGGAAGACAGTAACACAATAAAATTTAGGTACACCAAATTTAAGTAGGAAAATTTTCTTTAAATAAAGAATCACCTTCATATTCTGCTAGTTCATGGAGTATGTAATAAAAAGACAAAGTAGAGACAAGTATTTGGGTCTATTGTCAAAATACCTGACCTAATGCAAATTTAGATTAATTGACCCTTTTTTCCCTTATATTTTCCCCCACTTGCCTAGGACTATTGTCCCAAAACTAGCCTAGTACAAAATCATTAAAGATTGCTTTTGGCAGTTCAGTTTCCCATCCTGGAATCTTTTCAACTTTCCTTTATATCCTGCTCACACCATCTACTTCCATCTTTCAAACTCTAATAAACTCATTCACGTCAAAGTTCTTAAATAAGTATATTTCTAGGAACATCAGGATTTGAAAATCAAAATGTCAAGAAGAAAGGAATGCTTACCTCTAAAGGACTGATGTTTAAGCATTACTGAAGGAAGATTTTTGAGGCAAAGAGCCCCACAGGTGCTCTCTATAATATACCACACAGTATGTTCTGCTGTGAAGTTGGACCTCCACTAACATATTTCTTTTTCCCATGACCTATGTGAAAAATCTTCTTGCTCTGATCTAGAGATATTACTCAAGGCTTGGGGATTGCCTCCAGCTGTTTCCTGTTCATTTTCCAGCAGTGCTGCTGGTAGTTAACAGTGGTGGGGTATTGGGTGCCTAATACAGTGTGGTGCTGGGCTCTAGGGTTCTGAGGCTCATTGGAATATTGTCTTCAACAGACTGTATGTATGGGTCTTGGCTACAGGAAACCAGCCTCTTTTCACCCAGTCCTCCCTAACTGATGAGAGGAAACTGGGGCTTACCCACACTTCCTTGTCACGGGGTCTCTTAGGGGAACTGGGGGTGGGTGAAGAGGAAGTGGGAGGTGGGTTAAGTATCTCAAAATGCCTCTTAAGGAGTAGGGTATTTATTTCAATGTCAGGAATTCAGAGGTTTGTACATCCAAGAATACCCTAGGCAGAGGTCATCCCCACCTTAATCTCTTCTATTTGGAGCTACCTAAGAGGCATCCTTAGATAGGGAGTGCCCATTCTGATACCGGAACATAACAAATGAGGGGCTGTGAGAAGGGATCACAATGAAGATTACAGTGGTCCACTATTTATGGGAGGGGTCAGAAAGCCACTAGCTTTAGCAAAGGGCTCCATAAACAAATAGGCTATGTATTATCAGAAACTCAATGTTGAGAGCAACCGCAGGATTAAAAGACAATGCACTGTGGCCCTATAAACAGAAAAAAGAGGGTTTTTTGTTTTTTTGTCTTTTGCTAAGTGTGAAGCTTTGCAGGCTCTATGTACAGCCATAACGTAGCCCTGCATCATTAATCAGAGAGGAGAGAGAGAGAGAGAGAGAGAGAGAGAGAGAGAGAGAGAGAGAGAGAGAGATGAGAGCGAGCGAGAGAGCGAGCGAGCTAGCTCAAGCTGCCCTTGGAAAATGGAAATGTTCAGTATGCAGAGTGGTTTGCATATTTCACTCTGACATCTCACTACCATTTTTTCCAACATGATAGTGCTTAGGTAATGCTGAGAATTTGTTTTTTTCTCCCTTTTGTTTTCTTCATTTTTCTTCTGACTTTTCCTATTTTCTTTTGACTCTTCCCTCTGTCCCTTATTCCCTCCCTCCTCCCTCCTTATTTTTCTTTCTCTCTGTTTTTTGGTAGTGAAGGGAGATTGGATTGGTTGTTTTCAGAACTGTGAGCCAAAATTGATGTACAGACCTGTGGCATTCTTGTTGGAGTGGCTGTTGCATGAATTCTTTAGAGATCTCTGGAGAAAACAGAAATAAACTGAGACGGTAGGCTCCAATTTTTAATGCATAATTAATTCTTATCTGTGCCTTTAACCCTTGATACTATCAGATCTAAGGGTGGTGTGGATATAATGAACCTGTACCATCCTTGTATGTCATTTCCTTAGTATTTGCACAAACAATTATATAGTTGGCTGCCTGAGATGGGATGGGGAGGTAACTCTGAACTTGGAGAAATGTAAGTTTGACATGGAGTGGTTTTTCATAATGTGTTTTGCTCAACTGATATTGAATAAAACAGCCCTGTGACATCTGTAACTTAACCAACTTTGTATGAATTACTTGGATGAATGTGCAGGATGGTTTTTATCTACTCTTTGCTATAACTCTTTGGAGATATTCTGATTTGCCAAATAATTAAAATGATTAAATTTGTGTTATTTTAAAAATGAACTATGATTAAAAATTTAAGGGAACTATAATGTCTCAGGATCTTTACCAACATGAATGCTTGTTTTTATCACCTTGCATAAGATATATATTTTCACTGTAAAAGTGAATTGTAATTAATGTTAGCTATAGATATTTCTAGGAAAGCAATCCAAAAAAAATGTTTATAATAAGAGGAAGAACTAAGAAAGACAACAAACAGTCACTTTGTTTCTCATGGATAAGCTTTATCACAATAACAGTTCATTAACAAATTAACAGTGTATAAAATCATTTATTTTGGACTAAGTTTACATTTTTTGATACTCATAATTGAGTTAACTTACTTTAACAAAATGTAAGTGAAATTGTTACCTGGTTTGTATGTTGTTTCTCTTTTGTAATCAAAGAGAAAATATTAAGGAAAGTGCCTTCTAACTTTGAACTAAAAGATGAAGCTATCAATTGCATGTAACTGCTATGAGCTACATTTAGAAATTAAGAGAAAGGAAAGGGTGGATTTCCATGGTGCAACATGACTCAGGATAAAATCTCAAATGACTTTCCTGCTCCTTTCTCTGCTGTCAACATTGGTGAACTTCATTTTATACTGCTTTAGTATTTCCGGGGAAAACAGAAAGTTATAATTTTATTCAATTAACAGAGCTACATTTGTCAGAGAACTCTGGGTCATTCGGCAAAGAGTATTTCTTTCCTGCAGCTGCTCTAAATCTCAGGTAGTGTGGCAAAAGCATCAATCTTATAGATGGTATTCAAGTTTTTAAGCCAAGGGAAGAATTCCATCATCTGTACTAGCAAATATTTGGGTCACATAAAAGCCATCCTCTAGGAAGGTTGTGTCAGAGAGTTTTTTTTTTTGTAATTACAGAAAGTATTCTTTGCACTGTGAACACATGCACTGCTCTACCGTGCTATATGTTTGCAGTGATATTTCTGTAAAACAGGAACTGTCTAGTGTATCTCTTCTGTTGGGGCTGCTATAATATGGTACTGAATATTGTAAAGGTGAACAAACACAAAAGGGGACATTGACTTCCCCAAAAAGCTCACTGATTTTTCAACAAGAGACCCTCAAGAATGAATGAATTCAATTATCTTCATTTTCCCTAGGTAACTGAAAGGAAGAGGAAAAAGTAGCATACTTTCTTCCTTCCTCGTATAGACACTTCCTGGCACCAATCAGATGCCCAGAACCAAAAATGGAACTCCTATCCTTCTTCTGACCCCTATCTAATCCTGAGAGAGGGACCATGGGTAGTCCTGTTTTCCTTGTGAATTTAGGTTACCTGTCAAAAGTCTTCCTCTTCTTCCATAAATCTTAAGAATCAGTCCCCAGACCCCTACTCAGCGAATAAGAAATTATCAGAAACAGATTCAGGTCCTGTCACTGACAGGAGCAATGGCAAACATCTGAGACTCTTTTATGCTTTGGGAAGTGACATAGATAGAGAGTTGACATTTTACAATAGGAAAAACTGAGGCTCAGAGAGTTGAAGTGACTGTGCTAATTACCTCTATGAGTCTGTGACAGAGAAAGACAAACCTAGGTCTTTTGATGCCTTGTCCAATGCTCATTTCAGTTCTCCTTACTGCCTAACAAGGCTTAAGGATTAAGAGACACATAACATTATTCATTGGGAAATGTTAAAAGATATCCTTTTGAAATCATTTGAGAACCTTTCAATACCAGGGGCACACTTCAGGCTTCTCCCAAGGGCACTGATAATACAGCAAATCTTGATTTGCTGGGCTTTTCCACTATTTCCTTGCAAGAATAGGAGAGAATTACTCCTGTGCCCACAGGAAAAATTCCCGAACTGCAAACTGATGCACATTTAATCCTAAAATACGACACTTACACAGACCTGGCTGTGTACTGTGTGCTTATTTGCTATATTGTGTGCCAAGGCAACTGACAAACCTGTAAGACAAGAGAGAGCATTCAGGAAATCCTGAGGTCTAGGAGATCCCAGATCTTAGAAGGGAGTCAAGGTTATAGGGTATCACCTTAGCAAAAACAGGCACATGGGACTTAGGATAAAGTGTGAAGTAACTAAATATTAGAGTAATTAGTGATATGTGAATCCTGAAGAGATTGTAAGAGTGGCTTGAGTGTTACTAATGTTTACCATATAACAGTCTGATATCTGGGACATGAAAATTAAAGTGGGTTCTCTTGGTTTAGTCGTTGGAAGATAATTGGGAGAGGAGAGTGTACTTCAGAGGAATTGTTTTCATTTGCAGCAATGGCTGCATTAACATCAGCCCAGAATCAATACGCAGACAGAGTTCCTGAGAAATAATCATAAGTACAGAATATTAATGAAAATCAAGTCTTTTAAGAATCTGGAGACTTGGTAAGGGCCAGGAAATTCACTACTAATTACCTAGTGAGGAAACCAAAGTTAAAACCATTGGCCTGATCAATATGTGGGCCACATAGGAGCATGACTTATTCCCAGAGCATGAGCCAACGCTGTCCATTCAGGCTCAGTTGTATCTTGGATAGCACATTTGCTATTTCACTGGGTACATAAAATATATGCAAATCTCTGCCAGCAAGTGAAAAGCCCCTCAATTTCTTCCTTATTTCTTGACAGTATGTTTCTTCCAAAATATTTTGTTGAATGTCACAAACTATTGATAGAAGACAATGGCAAGGTTTTGTTCACATTCTTAGCAACAGAAGAAAGGCTTTAATATTGTTATAATTACTTAGCAAAAAAGAATTACTTTACTTGCCGATCAGATTGATATATTTCTCATAAGCTCATAACATGTTACCAGATATTTCTTATAAGTTAATGACATTTTTATATGATAAAGTAATTCTTACAAGTTATTTATAGGATAACAGTAATGATAATGCTTGGAGTATTTAATCTTTTTTAGGTGACACAGATGACTTATGAGTTGGTTGTTTATAACCAAAAATTTGTTATCCTGGATGGCTACTGTATTTTGAGGTATCAGACTAAATGGTGTGCTGGAAAAGGAATGACATGTAGAAGATGGATGGATTTATTTAGCAGATGTGTTTTTTAAAAGCCATTCAATTGTAAAATTCAAAGAGGAAATATTTTCTTGATATTTGTAATTAATGTCACATCATCAATGGATATAATAAAGCCACCTGATTACAGAGGTGAAGGGAGTAGTAAGACAGTAGTTCCAAACCACAGAAACAATTTCTGTTCTAAATTAACTATAAAAGTTGAAGAGATTTTTCTCTCTCTTCTTCCAGGAAAATTGAAGCTGTTGAGGCTAATGCATATTTGGCAACTTAACATAAATTGTTCATATTAAAGAATCAAGGATATGTACTAGACATACTTGTAAAGAGTCTAAAACAATCAATCGGTGTTATCTTTAAATACAATGATATGACAGAGTAGATAAGTTTTATTAAAAAATTGTATCAGAGGTGCTCTAAGATATGAAGTTGTATTTATTTACACATGCCTCTCAGTGGAATGTTAAATGATTATCCAAATAACTCAGTTAATGTAGATAGAAGAAGAATATAACCCAGGTCCAATAAACAAAGTTTTCTTCATTAGGCACAGTGTTGTTCTCTTACTGTTTTGTCCAACTTACCCAATAGTTTAAGTTTATAGGTGTAGAAATAATTTAGAAATTTCTTTTTCTCTTCTTCCTTTCTTCCTTCTTTCTTTTCTCTTTCTCTTCTTTCTTTCATCTTTCTCTTCTTTCCTTTCCTCCCTCCCTTCCTTCCTCCCTTCCTCCCTTTCTCCCTTCCTTCCTTCCTTCCTTCCTCTCTTTCCTTCTCTTTTTCTTTCCCTCTTTCTCTTTTTCTCTCTCTCTTTTCTTCTTTCTTTCTTTCTTTCTTTCTTTCTTTCTTTCTTTCTTTCTTTCTTTCTTCTCTCTCTCTCTCTCTCTCTCTCTCTCTCTCTCTCTCTCTCTCGCTGTCTCTCTTTCTTTCTTTTCTTTCTTTCACTTGGGTGGTAGAGACCTGAGAGGGGATTTTTAAATCTGTATTTCCCTGGCTCTTATCAATTTTTATACTAGGTATATTTTCATTTAATAGTCTAAAGATATATTTCTTTGGGTTTTTCTCACCACATTCTCATAATAATAGCATTTTGCTTCCATCTTCTTGGATCCAGTTTTGAGTGGATCTGATTTTGTTGTTGTTGCTTTTAGATATTTTCTCCTTCATACTAGCATCTTTTAATTCTGTACCTAATTTAATGTAAGACTTCTCTTTTTAAGCCTTAAGAATACTGCTCTTTTTTCTAAGGAGGCTGGGGTTTAAATTATGTAGTACTGATCTTTAATGCTTCATAAAACTACTTCAATTTAATAAAGTTCAGTCATTTGACCTATATTAGTCTTTCTGAGGAAGAGTCACGGATAACAGAAATATCTTGTTTTGTAATCAAAAACAGATACAGTCCATATCAAGGCATCAGGTACAGTAATGGCTTACCCTATGAAAGTCTATGACCTCCAAAAACTTATCAGGATTAAAGAGAAAAATGATTTGTGATTCATTTCACATCAGTGGATATAATAAAGCCATTCTGATGACCTACCTAGCTGACACAGAGTATGAATACGACAGACTATAAAATGGCCAGTCTAGATAACAAATCCAGATTAATTAGAGAAAGTAGACTGGGGGCCTGAGTTACCTAGAGTAGGTGACCATCCATTGAATTTTGTGTTACTTAGTTCTGCTCTGGCCACTTGCTGAAAGGTTCCTTTAGTCACAGAGGATAGAGTAAACTTCCTTCAATTTTGGACCATGAAATTTGATTAGGCAAAACATTGTGAAGATATTTTGCAATTTGCAGAGAGAACAATGCTGTTTGTCAGAATTCACAGAGTATGACCTGAATCATATTTGACATAAAATTACTTGTTAATAGCCATCTTTGTTCTAAGTTACACTTTTAAGCACTGGGTATTGAGAAATATCATCTGTGTGTCTGAGTCTTACCTAGGAGAAAAATCACTCAGAAATTTAAAACTGCCTGACCTCTGGGAATCAATACATTTGGAAATCCTTGGGACATAGTCCAAAAGGGAAGATACATTAAGGTTTATTACTCTGAGTTACAACTTACTCCCTGACAGGGACTTGGGCCAAACATATATAGCCAGAGTAAAAACCTAGACTAAACCAGTATCTAGAGAATATAGGCATGATGATTAATCATGCTGGCTCCTCTCCAAAAGCTGTGAGATCTCCAATATGTGGACTTCTTTAATACAGTAGATAGACATGCAGTTTTTTCTCCAGATTTTTCATTTAGTGACACCTTTGGGAACTTTTTGGAAATATTTTGGATACATATAAAAGGAAAATTGATGGCAAACTTTCCTAATACACTCCCCTCCAAAAACTATGTCACGTTGCTTTAGAAATTTTAAGTCTAATCTAGTATGTTTTCATGCATTAACCCCCTTATTAATCCCTTATCATACTGAGCCAAGGAACATGAAGTGCTTCTAAGAAGTGGTGATCAGTTCATTATCATTTTTTTGTAAAATTTTAGCACATTTACCGAGAAGAAAAAATTTACTTATTTTCATATCGAAAAACTTGTTTTCAAAATTTGGCTTTCATTTTACGTAGCCCTTTTGTGGGTATAGAATTGATTTTAGGTTTGAAAAATTCATTTTGGAATGTAAACAAGTTATGATTTGCTTATTTTCATTCCTAAGCAGGTTAACTTCATTTTCTTCATGGAAATTTCTGAGTCTTTGGCCTTGTCCTATCCTCACAGATCTGAGAGGCCAGTCTCGCTTTTATAGCAAAGGAAAAATAATCTGAATTCTCCAATATGATTTAGTAGTTTAGATGTACATTTAGTAGCTCCCAAATGTTACTCAAAACTCAAGGAATGAAATTCGAAGCAGGACCAAAGTCCTCACCATGAGCTAAGAGTCAACATCAGATTCAGGCCATCCCTGAACTATTGATTTTTCTCCCCCAAAATCTTATGCTCTCTCACAAATTTAACATCCACCTAGTAATGACTCTAGAAAAAACTATTAAATATCTAAGCAGCTACCTAGAACCTACAATTTGCCAGGTTCTATGAGCCCTAACTCTGGATCTAACTTTGATTTTGGGATCTCTACCATCAAGAATAACAATGATCCTTATTTATTGTGCACTTATGATATACTTAGCATTGGGCAAGATTTCTTATATTTTGTCAAAAGCTGTATTATTTTACCCATCTTATAAATGAGGAAACCAATGTTAAAGAAATTAAATAACTTTCCCAAAGTTGTCTAACTGTCTTGCTTTAATTTCAACCCAGTTCTCTTGGTTGCCAAAGTTTTTTTTATGATGCCATGCTGTCTGTATATGATAAAGCCACATCTCAATGTTTTGTCCCTTTCCATTTGAAAATCAAGAGAATTCAAAAGAGAGGGAGTCAAGATGTACCAATTTCAAAATAAGTTGTTCTTTTATTAAATTTAGGCCACATGAAGTAGGAAATGGGGGGGCATAAAACACATAAAGGAAGGAATGAAATGGATTTAAAAATGAAGATCATAAGGAATAGATGAAATGCTTTTATTCTCTTTAACCAATATTTGTGGTATGTTTCTTGTTTTTCCATAACAGTATAGGTAATAAAAGGAGTCATATAAAATATAGCCCCTTCTCTCAGTATTTTATTTAATTGGGGAGTATAAACTAGCACATATTTAATAAATCTGACTATACAAAAGAGATTTAGAAGGAGGTATGTGACTTCATCACATATGTTGCCTTAAACAGAGAGTCACCATTTACATTTGCATTTAAGCTGATGTGGTGCAAAAAAGGAAATCATGTCACAGCTTTTGTAAAATATTTTTTCTTATCCCTAACTTAATCTATGTCATGCTAAGTTTAGAGCAAAGGTTGTGAATTCCAGATATAAGGCTCTATCAGAGACTAGGGCATAATATGTGGTTTTAAATGCAACTTAAAACCAACACAAGGAAAGGGCTCAGAAGAAAACTTTAAATAGAGACTCCTAAATAGGTCTGAGGGAATAGATTTTTAAAATTTATTATGTGTATCCATATTTGCTGGCCTCCTACTACACTCTCTAGTGGCTATAGGATATCAGAACTGGAGGGAAAAAGATGAGATCCTTCATACGCAAAATTGATGCTACCCAACAACCATCAGAAGAGAGGGTAGTGCTGTATTTATATTTATGTCCATTTTTTCCTTAAGGCTTCATGAATCATTACTTACATCATCTTTGATCTTATCAGTGAAAACAGCGTGCTATCTCCAGTGCTCAATAAGTTTGTGCTGATTGAACTTGTTGAATTACTTGCTCCATGTGTAGGCAGCTGAGCAGTCTTCAGTGTATGATATGAGGGGGTTCAACCTTTTTTAAACCTCTCCCCTACTGTCTTCTCATGGCAATGTGCTCCTTTTTGCTCGTGTCTGCAATGGTTTCCATGAATGATTTAAAACAAGGCTTCTAGGAAAATAGCTATATGCTCCATGTGAAAGTGCTAGATAATATATTCTAGTTCTTTGTCATTAACGCATTAGCTTAAATTCACTTATCAAATCTCACAGGTTTTGAGCTGAGAAGTAAAGCTAAGTAATATTTTCATGGAGAGTAGTCCAAGACATGAACAATTCTGTGCCAACCAGAAAAGTCCATCTAAGACAATGGGTTTTGGGATGGATATGAAGTCCAAGAAGCAAGAGTTGTGGTGTGAGGACAGTCAGACCTGAAGTGATAAAACACTAGAAAGGAAGGTTACAGAATTTCTTAAAATTTTTCTTAATTTTTAAAATTGAAGTATCATTGATACACAATCTTATATTGGTTTCAAGTATACAACACAGTGGTCCAACAGTTACCTGTATTATTAAATCTTCACCCCCACTAGTGTAGTCATTATCTGTCAACATAGGAAGATGTTACAGAATCACTGACTATATTGTCCATGCTGTACTACTATTCCCATGATCAACTTATATTATGATTGAGAATTTTTGTGCCCCTTTGTCCCCTTCACCTTCCCCATCCCCCTACCCCAACCCCTCCCACATGGTAACCACCAGTCACTTCTCAGTGTCTATGAGCCTACTGCCATTTTGTTCATTTTGTTTTGTTATATTTTTATATTCCACAAATAAGTGAAATCATAAGTATTTGTCTTTCTCTGCCTAGCTTATTACACTGAGCATAGTATACTCTAGGTCCATCCATGTTGTTGTAAAGGACACCATCAGCAGAAAAAAAAGGCAACCTACAGTATGGGAGAAAATATTCAGAAATTATATATTCAATAATGGGTTAACATCAAAAATATATAAAGAACTCATACGTCTCAACACCAAAAAAACAAATAACCTGATTAAATACTGGGTGGAGGACCTGAATAGACATTTCTCCAAAGGAATACAGCTGGCCCACAAGCACATGAAAAGATGCTCCACATCACCAATCATCAGGGAAATGCAAATCAAAACCACATGAGATATCGCCTCACACCAGTTAGAATGGCCACCATCCAAAACACAAGAAATAACAAGTGTTGGCAAGGATATTTTTCTCAACTTTTATCTAGAATTGGGCCTGTCTGCCAAACCAAAATTTTTACTAGACTTAGACTATCAGGCTTAGGGTAATTTTAGTCCAAATCCTGAATTTTACAGATGAAAACCCAGAGATAGAAGGAACTTTTCCATGGTCACACCACTAAACAGTAATAAGGTCAAGACTAGAAGCTAGGGAGCCTACGTACGTCTCTGACCAGTGCTCTTTACCCTATACTTGGCTTTCTCTCAGCTTAAGTGGTGGGTCTTGGGAGTTGAAAAAGCCAGCAAGTAAAACAGAATAGTTTAAGCATATATGGCTGTGCTAGAAGAAATTGGTGAAGTGACTCCCCAAACCAATACCCATTGTTTGATATCTTGCCTGAGTCCTGTCCATGAGGTATAAAATAAAATGTCCTAAACATGTTTTAAAGCACCTGATAGTATTCACCATTTCAATAGAATCCACTTCTAGCCACCTGGATTTGTCTGGTGGTGTTTACAATTAATCTGTGACCATGTTCAGTCACTGAATTCTGTACCTATGAACTATTATTGTAGTTTGTCCTCACATATCTGCCCCACTCAGGTGGTACTTAGATAGTTCAGGTTCTGCCTACACACAAAACAAACTACCAGTAGGGATTATAATTTTGTCAGTCTTAACTTCCTGTCTGGGCTTTCTTTCTAGCCCCCATGACAGATTTCTGTGTCTCTAGGAATGCCTTTAGCTTTCAGATTCTCTTCACAGGTCTGTTTCTTCCACAAAGGAATTTAGAACTTTATTTTATCCACACCACTATTTTTCTTAATCAGGTTATTTTAAAGTATTTATTGAGAAGTTTCTGTGTACTTAGCCCCTTATTTACTGTGTGTTATAGGCAAGAAGAAAAAGGACAACTAGTATATGTTGAGCATCTGTTATGTGCCAAGCACTGTCTTATTGGCTTTTACTTGAGATACCTCATGTACTCTTTTTTTATACACATTTTTATTAAGGTATTATGAAGGTTTCACATGAGAAAACAATGTGGTTACTACATTCACCCATATTATCAAGTCCCTCCCCATACTCCATTGCAGTCACTGCCCATCAGTGTAGTAAGATGCCACAGAGTCCCTATTTGCCTTCTCTGTGCTACACTGTCTTCCCCGTGACCCCCACACACCATGTGTACTAAACATAATACCCCTTAATCCACTTCTCTTTCCCTCCCCACCTGCCCTCCCACACCCCTCTCCTTTGGTAACTGCTAATCCCTTCTTGGAGTCTGAGAGTCTGCTGCTATTTGGTTCCTTTGGTTTTTCTTCATTGTTATACTCCACAAATGAGGGAAATCATTGGTTATTTGTCTTTGCCTGACTTATTTCACTGAGCGTAATACCGTCTAGCTCCATCCACAGTGTTGCCGATGGTAGGATTTTTCTTTTTTATGGCTGAATAGTATTCCATTGTGTATATGTACCACCTCTTCTTTATCCATTTATCTACTGATGGATACTTAGGTTGCTTCCATACCTTGGCTATTGTAAATTGTGCTGCAATAAACATAGGGGTGCATATGTCTTTTTGAATCTGAGATCTTGCTTTCTTTGGGTAAACTCCTGGGAGTGGAATTCCTGGGTCAAATGGTATTTCTATTTGAGTTTTTTGAGGAACCTCCATATTTCCTTCCACACTGGTTGAACTAGTTTACATTCCCACCAGCAGTGTAGGAGGGTTCCCCTTTCTCTGCATCCTCACCAGCATTTGTTGTTCCTTGTCTTTTTGATGTTGGCCATCCTAACGGGTGTGAGGTGATATCTCATTTTGTTTTTAATTTGCATTTCCCTGATAGGTAGCCATGTGGAGCATCTTTTCATGTGCTTGTTTGCCATCTGAATTTCTTCTTGGGAGAATTGTCTCTTCATATCCTCCACCCATTTTTCAATTGGGTTATTTGCATTTGGGTTGTTGAAGCATGTGAGTTCTTTATATATTTTAGATGTTAACCCCTGTCAGATATATCATTTACAAATATATTCTCCCATACTGTAGGATGCCTTTTTATTCTGTTGATGGTGTACTTTCTCATACAGAAGCTTTTTAGTTTGATGTAGTCCCATGAGTTCATTTTTGTTTTTGTTTCCCTTACTCGAGGAGATGCGTTCAGGAAGAAGTTGCTCATGTTTATATTCAGGAGAATTTTGCATATGTTTTCTTCTAAGAGTTTTATGGTTTCATGACTTACATTCAGGTCTTTGATCCATTTTGTGTTTACCTTTGTGTATGGGGTTAGACAATAATCCAGTTTCATTCTCTTGCAAGTACCTGTCCCATTTTGCGAACACCAGTTGTTGAAGAGGCTGTCATTTCTGCATTGTATATCCATGGCTCCTTTATCTTATATTAATTGACAATATATGCTTGGGTTTATATCTGGGCTCCCTAGTCTGTTCCATTGGTCTATGGGTCTGTTCTTGTGCCAGTACCAGATTGTCTTGATTACTGTGGCTTTGTAGTAGAGCTTGAAGTCGGGGAGCGTAATCCCCCCCACTTTATTCTTCCTTCTCAGAATTGCTTTGGCTATTCGGGGTCTTTTGTGGTTCCATATGAATTTAAGAACTATTTGCTCCAGTTCATTGAAAAATGCTGTTGGTATTTTGATAGGGATTGCATTGAATCTATAGATTGCTTTAGGCAGGATGGCCGTTTTGACAATATATTAATTCTTCCTATCCATGAGCACTGGATGTGTTTCCATTTATTGGTATCTTCCTTAATTTCTCTCATGAGTGTCTTGTAGTTTACTGGCTACTTATTCTGGGAATTAATGAGAGATGTGTTGATATCTCCAGTGATAACTGTGGATTTGTCTCTATTTCTCTTTTCAGATGCTATCAGGTTTTCCCTCATGAATTTTGAAACTGATGTTTTAGATTGTTATGCCTTCTTGGAGAATCCTTTATCATATCTCTTTGTGAAGATAACCTTCCACTGAAATCTACTTCCTATATTGAAATATAGCTACCCTAGCTTTCATTCAGTTATTAGTGTTTCATCATATATCTTTATCTCTTTTCTTTTAATTTATCAATCTGTATATCCAAAGTGTGTTTTTTGTAGATGGCATATACTTCGTTCTTGGTTTTCAATAAAATCTGGCAATCTTTGCATTTTAACTGCTGCATTTAAACCATTCATATTGAAAGGAATTTATATAGTTGTATCAACATCTAACATCTTTCTTTTCTACTGTTATTTCTTGTTATCTCTTATTCTGTTCAGTTTTGCCAACACCAGTTGTTGAAGAGGCTGTCATTTCCCCATTGTATGTCCATAGCTCCTTTGTGGTATATTAATTGACCATATATGGTTGGGTTTATATCTGGGCTATCTAGTCTATTCCATTGGTCTACTGTTCTGTTTTTGTGTTAGTACCAAATTGTCTTGATGACTGTGGCTTTGTCATACAGCTTGAAGTTGGGAAGCATAATACCCCCAGCTTTATTCTTCCTTCTCAGGATTTCTTTGGCTACTCGGGGTCTTTTGTGGTTCCATATGAATTTTAGAACGATTTTCCTTAGTTCATTGAAGAATTCTGTTAGTAGTTTGATAGGTATTGTATTCAATCTGTAGATTGCTTTAGGCAGGATGGCCATTTTGACAATATTAATTTGTCCTAGCCAAGAGCATGGGATGAAATTCCACTTATTAGTGTCCTCTTTAATTTCTCTTAAGAGTGTCTTGTTGTTTTCAGGGTATAGGTTTTTCACTTCCTTGGTTATGTTTATTCCTAGGTATTTTGTTCTTTTTGATGCAATTGTGAATGGAATTGTTTTTCTGATTTCTCTTTCTTCTAGTTCATCATTAGTGTATAGGAATGCAACAGGTTTCTGTGTATTAATTTTGTATCCTGCAACTTTGCTGAATTCAGATATTAGACCTAGTAGTTTTGGAGTAGATTCTTTAGGGTTTTTTATGTACAATACCATGTCATCTGAAAACACTGACAGTTTAACTTCTTCTTTGCCAATCAGGATGCCTTTTATTTCTTTGTGTTATCTGATTGCGATGGTGAGGACCTCAAGAACCATGTTGAATAAAAGTGGAGAGAGTGGGCATCTTTGTCCTGTTCCCAATCTTAAAAGAAAGGCTTTCAGCTTTTTGCTATTAAGTGTGATGTTGGCTGTGTGTTTGTCATATACGTCCTTTATTACATTGAGGTACTTGCCCTCTATACCCATTTTATTGAGAGTTTTTATCATGAATGGATGTTGAAATTTGTTAAATACTTTTTCAACATCTATGGAGATGATCATGTGGTTTTTGCCCTTTTTGTTGATGTGGTGGATGATGTTGATGGATTTTCGAATGTTGTACCATCCTTGCATCCCTGGAATAAATCCTATTTGATCATGATGGATGACCCTTTTGATGTATTTTTGAATTTGGTTTGGTAAAATTTTGTTGAGTATTTTTGCATCTATGTTCATCAGGGATATTGGTCTGTAATTTTCTTTTTTTGTGTGGTGTCTTTGCCTGGTCCTGGTATTAGAGTTATGCTGGCCAAATAAAATGAGTTTGGAAGTATTCCCTCTTCTTCTACTCTTTAGAAAACTTTAAGGAAGATGGGTATTAGGTCTTTAATAAATGTTTGATAAAACTCAGTGGTGAAGCTATCTGGTACAGGCATTTTGTTCTTAGGTAGGTTTTTGATTACCAGTTAAATTTCCTTGCTGGTAGTTGGTCTGTTTGGAATTTCTGTTTCTTTCTGGGTCATCCTTGGAAGATTGTATTTTTCTAGAAAGTTGTCCATTTCTTCTAGGTTATCCAGTTTGTTAGCATGTAGTTTTTCATAGTATTCTCCAATAATTATTTGCATTTCTGTGGTATCCTTAGCGATTTTTCCTTTCTCATTTCTGATTCTGTTTATGTGAGTAGACTCTCTTTTTTTCTTGGTAAGTCTGGCTAACGATTTATCTATTATGTTTATTTTCTCAAAGAACCAGCTCTTTCTTTCATTGATTTTTTCTTTTGTTTTATTCTTCTTGATTTTATTTCTGCTTTAATGTTTATTATGTCCCTCCTTCTACTGACTTTGGGCCTCCTTTGTTCTTCTTTTTCTAGTTTGGTTAATTGTGAGTTCAGACTGCTCATATGGGATTGTTCTTTCCTGAGGTAGGCCTGTATTGCAGTATACTTCCCTGTCAGCACGGCCTTCACTGAGTCCCACAGATTTTGCTGTGTTGAATTATTGTTGTCATTTGTCTCCATATATTGCTTGATCTCTGTTTTTATTTGGTCATTGATCCATTGGTTATTTAGGATCATGTTGTGAAGCCTCGAGGTGTTTGTGGGATTATTCATTTTCTTTATGTAATTTATTTCTAGTTTCATACCTTTGTGGTATGAGAAGCTCATTGGTGCAATTTCAATCTTTTTGAATTTACCAAGACTCTTTTTTTGGCCTAGTATATGACCTATTCTTGAAAATGTTCCATGTGCACTTGAGATGAATGTATATATTCTGCTGCTTTTGGGTGTAGAGTTCTGTAGATGTCTGTTAGGTCCAACTGTTTTAATGTGTTGTTCAGTGCCTCTGTCTCCTTACTTATTTTCTGTCTGGTTGGTCTGTCCTTCAGAGTGAGTCAAGTGTTGAAGTCTCCTAGAATGTAAGCATTGCATTCTATTTCCCTTTTTAATTCTGTTTGTATTTGTTTCACATATGTAGGTGCTCCTGTGTTGGGTGCATAGATATTTATAACAGTTATATCTTCCTGTTGGATTGATCCTTTTATCATTATGTAATGTCCTTCTTTGTCTCTTGTGACTTTCTTTGTTTTGAAGTCTATTTTGTCTGAAACAAGTACTGCAACACCTGCTTTTTTCACTCTATTATTTGCATGAAATATCTTTTTCCATCCCTTCACTTTTAGACTGTGTATGTCTTTGGGTTTAAAGTGAGTCTCTTGTTGGCAGCATATACATGGGTTTTGTTTTTTTATCCTTTCAGTGACTTTATGTCTTTTGATTGGTGCACTCAGTCCATTTATTTTTAAGGTGAATATCAATAGGTATGTACTTATTGCCATTGCAGCTTTAGATTTGTGGTTACCAAAGGTTCAAGGTTAACCTCCTTACTATCTAAGAGTCTAACTTAATTCACTTAATATGCTATTACAAATACAATCTAAATGTTCTTTTACTTTTCTCCTCCTTTTTCTTCCTCCTCCATTCTTTATATATTAGGTATCATATTCTTTACTCTTTGTCTATCCCTTGATTGACTTTGGGGATTGTTAATTTAATTTTGCATTTGCTTAGGAATTAGCTGTTCTACTTTCTTTACTGTTGTTTTATTATCTCTGGTGACAGCTCTTAAACCTCAGGAACACTTCCATCTATAGCAGTCGCTCCAAAATAGACTGTAGAGATGGTTTGTGGGAGGTAAATTCTCTCAGCTTTTGCTTTTTTGGAAATTGTTTAATCCCTCCTTCAAATTTAAATGATAATCTTGCTGGATAAAGTAATCTTGGTTCAAGGCTCTTCTGCTTCATTTCATTAAATACATCATGCCACTCCTTTCTGGACTGTAAGGTTTCTACTGAGAAGTCTGATGGTAGCCTGATGGGTTTTCCTTTGTATGTGATCTTTTTTCTCTCTCTCCCTTCTTTTAAACATCTGTCTTTATCCTTGATCTTTGTCATTTTGATTATTATATGTCTTGATGTTGTCTTCCTTGGGTCCCTTGTGTTGGGATACCTGTGCACCTCCATGGCTTGAGAGACTATCTCCTTCCCTAGATTGGGGAAGTTTTCAGCAATCACCTCCTCAAAGACATTTTCTATTCCTTTTTCTCTCTTCTTCTTCTTCTGGTACCCCTATAATGTCAATATTGTTCCATTTGGATTGGTTACAGAGTTCTCTCAATATTTTTTCATTCTTAGAGATACTTTTTTGTCTCTGTATCTCAGCTTCTTTGTATTCCTCTTCTCTAATTTCTATTTCATTTATCGTTTCCTCCACCATAACTAATCTGCTTTTAATACCCTCCACTGTGCTTTCAGTCATTGGATCTCCAACCAGAATTCATTCCTGAGTTCTTGAATATCTTTCTGTACCTCCATGTGCATGTTAATGATTTTTATTTTCAACTCCCTTTCAGGAAGATTCATGAGGCTGATGTCATCTTTCTCAGGAGTTGTATTAATAATTTTACTCTGAACCAGGTTCCTTTGGCATTTCATATTTGTATATAGCACCCTCCACTTTCCAGAAGCTCTACTCTCTGGAGCTGCTCAGTCCCTGAAGCAATGTTGGGGGTCACAGGGGAGTGGTATTGGTGCCTGGGGGTGGAAAGAGCTATTTCCTGCTTCCGGGATGCTATGCCTCTCTCCACTGCCCAAGCCAGTGGGCCAAGCACACAGGTATAAGTCTCTGTGACTTGCATTTGTAGTTGCTATAGACAGATCTTCCTTCTGGCTGGCCTAATGCCAGGGTAGGGTTTGCTGGTTTGTGAGCCAGGTGGGGCTGACTGGGAGAAAGGTGCAGTAGGCTGCATATCATAGAGGGGGTTGTATTAATAATGAGTTTATCAATTGCTGTGTACAGGCTTAAATGCTAATTTGGACTCGATACGCAAGACACACCACCACAAGCCACAGCTGTTTAGTATACTTTCACTTTATTAAAAGAGGAAGAGGGAGATAAGGGAAAAGAGGGAGACACAGAAAAGTTTCAGGAAAACAACATAAAGGAAGAACAAGAAAGAAAGAAAGATTCAGTTGATCATACCACTAGGACCTCATCATCAGCACCGGAAAACAAATCATCAAGGGCAAGTCTCAGGGGAGGAAAACAAAAAGGAAGAACAAGACAGAAAGAAAGAATCAGTCTATCATACCACTAGGACCCCATCATCAGCACCAGAAAACAAATCATCACGGGCAAGTCCCAGGGGAGGACAACAAGGCAGCAGTACTCCAAGCCCATTCAGGGGAAGGCTGCTCGCAGTTTCTCTAAGCTGATATTTATGTTAGTTTAAACAAAAGAGGCTCAGTGCCAACGGGCGCATGCATGAGTCACGTACGGACCTGGATCTGGCCAGGAGCCGGGGCCACCTTCACTACTCACTGTTATAGAAATGTCCCGGGCACGTTTCCCAAGGTAGTTAGTTATCTTGGGCACATAGCCCAAGGACAAGTATCTCTGGCACGCAGCCCAGGGTTGTTGTTCCCTTCTCCCTGAGGAGTGGCCGTCTCCTCCGGGAAAGGGGTGCATACCTTGAGCCTGGTAAACTCATATAACCCAGAGCAGGCCTTAACATTTTATAATTTACAACAATTCGGTCCTAGGGCTGCTTGGGGGAATATGCGTAGTCTGTATTTGCATGTCTCAACACAAACATGGTATATATCTTTCTCATACAGCGATATATCCAACAGTTACAGAAGCACAAAACAATGAGGGTTATAATTATTAACAGAAGAGGGGTAAACATAGCTGAGAAATATTTGTAGGCCGTGGAACTTCCAAAGAAAGAGTCCCACCCGTGGTGATTAGAGTCCTGGGTTATAACATGAGAAAGATCTTTTAATTGGTTGGATGTTATAGTGGTAATCGATGCTCAGCTAGGGTTCTTTGATTATTAGCCAAATGACGAGATAACAATTGGGAATTCGGTAAGATGGTTGATAGAGTTAAATTCAGATATGCAGAGGGAGGTTGTAAGTGATGAGAAGTCCAGGAAAAAGCTTCATCATCCTTCAGATCGGGAGCTAGGTAGAAAACATCACCATTCTAGTGGGGCAACTTGAGACACTGCAGACATCCCTAGAAGGGAGAGGAAAGTCCCATGCTGTGTAATTCAGTCAGGTTAGAGCTAGGAAAACAGATGTGTTGGGGTTCTATCTCATATAAAACAGAAAAATTGCTTATTGGAAATGCAGTAAGAATACACAAGTTAGTTGAATGAGAAAGCAAACAGGGTTCCATTATACAAAGAAGGCCATTACAAATTAGCCCTCAGTCAGTAGATATACAGTTTGTAAGTAATATTACTATTGTCTATATGAGTGTCTTCTATCTGTAGTTGTAGAAAATAATTATCCTTAATAATAGGCAAAGTATGAAAAGAACATAAGGTTTTAACAACTTTAGGAAGGTAACAAATAACAGTGCATACACAGTATAAAGCAGTGCAATTAACAACAGGATATTCATGGCTATCCAAAAATTATTGGTAATAGAGAGCATAGTTCTCCAAGTCTTGGGAGAACTTTGCATAAGGAGATGTTGTGCATTTTCTTTTTGTATTAAAGTATACAATAATTATAAGGAACATTTAGTCCAATTGAATAAAGCAGTAATATTAGTCTCAATCAATCCAATATTGCTTAATACTAGAGTCAGTAAAGATATGTAACATCTATTTCTGATAAGCTAACGTTTGCTCATGGGGAATAATAGTGGTGGGTAACCATTTAGCATTTAAGGTCACAGCTTTGGATACGTATGATCCAGTATTTTTAAGGCGATGGGCTAAAGCTACTAAATCAATAGAATTAGCTACAACTCATCCAGAGCTAAGGCCATGTACAAGAATGTCATACAAAGCATGGCATTTATGGTTGCATTTAGGTAACGTGGGAAAATAAATGTTAAAATGTATTGCTCTCTGGGGTGCAGCAACAGAGATACTGGTACATGTCCTAGGGATGTGCACTATCTGAGGGGTAGTACTCTTCAAGGGTTGTTTTACTGAGACCCATATCCAATCTACCTGCTGGGAGCCATGCTACTCTAGCTGTGTAGCAAAGCTCAGGCTGGAGGAAGACCTCCCGTAAAGCAGGGGCCTTCACAGCTGGCTCCCCCTATTACCCACCTTGATTTTGTTATTCTCCATTATGCTATTGGCTTTGTTTTTGCTGGCATTGTTGCAAAGGGCTAAGCTAACCTTTGCTAAGCAGCACTGAAAGGAGGAGAACATAAACTTCCCAGAAGCTTTTCAGCACAGTGGTCCTGAAGAATGAAACACGCAGGGGCCAGATGGCAATCTTGGCATAGAATACTGAAACCTACTGTTAGTTAGTCAAACATTGACCACCCCATTTCCACTGAGATTACCCCCCTTTTTTATTATTACAATGCTAGTGAAACTAGTAATGGAAAGTTTTATAGAAATAGTTATGAGAGAATGTTGAATAGAATAACCCTGTCTGACAATCAATCTTCTCATGTTTTCTTCCCCCTGCTACTTCTATAGTTTTTCTTCTTCTTTCCTAATTATAGCCATTTACTAGAATTTGTGCCTTATATGTGAAATTACCAAATACCATAATTTTCCAGGAAGTAAAGATACCTCAAGACAAGTGCTGGGCTTGGAAGCCACAGGACATAAATCTGCAAAGAAGTAAAAATCTAACATTTTCAAAGAATATTGCTTCTCTCTCACTTACCAGCTTTACATCTCCCTGTATGGCCCCATAAGATGGCTGGTTAGCCAGAGACGGGTAAGATTCCTCAAGGGAGGAAAAACCTAAGACAGGCACAGTTGCAGGGGGGCCATCAGTTGAGAAAATGGGGGCCAACAGAGGTGAGGCTTAGAACCTCTTCCCCCCAGTTTTGAGAGAAATTGTCTACACCCGTGAATGTTTTGTTGCCATTGTTTGGCCTGGATTAATACCTAGTCTATAGGCACAGATCTAATCATCTACACTTGCCTTCTTACAGCACTAAATCATGCTTTCTATCTATATCTTGCATCTACCTACTATATCAACATTTTATTAGATTCACATATAAAGTATAAAAATCAAATGAATAATCATACATCATATTTGACTTGATTGTTTATAGTTTAAGGTTTGTAGTTAAAACAGAAACAGTTTCTATGTTTTGAATGCCCTTGCATTGTTCACCATGTAAGAACTTGTTTAGTCCCTGCAGTAGTGGAGTCATGGAGACCTCTGTAGCATATGTCAGGGAGATTTTGGTATCCACACAGAAGAAAGAGAAATGTAGATAAGAAGGAGAAATTTAGTTTGCTGCCTACTGTGCCCTATAAAGGTGTATAAGGTGAAGATATGAATTTATGATTTTAGATTGATTATAAATTTATTAAAGCTGCTAAGAATATTTTTGTGGGAAAGAATCCTAGCTAACTGTGGCACTAGGTGACCTGTATTTCACCCTGAGCTGATAGACTCCATAGTCGCTGCTACATACTGCACGCTCCTACAGTCACATGCACTACTTAGAAACTGCGTTGCATAGAAACGTAAAACACAATAGAGTCCATGTTGATAGGAGAAGTTTCGGTCAAGGAACAGAAAAACGATCACCTGTCTAACACTTGACCGACCATGAATAGATTAGAAAGAAAAAGAAAGGAAAATATTTGCCTATACGTATTAATCAACTGCCTATACCAATTAATCTACAGAACAATAAAAAATAATCATATCCTTGTGCAAAATGGTATAAATAAAGCTGTCATCGGCACTTTGTCGAGAGACCACCTCCATCTGACTCTGTGTCCTGTCTCTCCGTGCGCCGACTCCATCTCATCCTTTTGGGCTTCACACCCCCCCACTGGACCTGGACTCCGGCATCTACCCAAGATGTTCTATTTGTAATTGGAGTGGTGTTAGTACGGAGAATAAACTGAGAGCTGTTAACAGTTAAATTCAGATTATGCTTTGAATTATTACAGTATTTCATAGCCTGTAAAATGCTAGCTACAAAACTAGTATAAGTATTTGAATGAATGGAAATATTCACACTACAACAAGTAACATTAACTTTGGTTTTAAAAATAAAATTAATAGGTGGGGAGCTAGAAACTACTACGCAGTATCGGCTTTCCTTATTGCCTTTCCACACAGCAAATATTGCTATTTGCTGATACTGTTACATTTGCAATAGAACAGGGTTGGTTAGCACGACACTGGAAAGAATCTTGGGAGCGTGGTACAGTGAGGTTCTTCCATTAATACTGCCACTCAGCTCTGGTAACACTGTAGTGGGTTGGCAGTCCTAGTTGAGTCCAGGTGTCCATGCATTACTCATTGCAGGTGTCCACAGCAGAAGAGTCTATAATATAATCTAGTTCTGTAAAAACAATTGGTTAATAGGATACATTTCAGGTTGTTCTTGTCCAGGGAACATGACTACAACTACATTGTTGTCTCCTTGAGCTATAACCTCTCCAGCTCGTGGAGGGTCTGTAGCGTGTCTCTTTACCCATACTTTGTTTCTAGCAATGTAATCAGTAGAACCAAAGCCACCATATCTCATGGGGGGGTTAGGAGGAGTATCTATCTTTTCCCAGTGATCAGTAGTAGCCTAAGGGATTATTAGTATTTGTGTTATTCTGGTGCTGGGCAGGAAGTGTAGAGTCTCTTTAGAAACATTGTGTAGTAGAATTTTAATTTCTCCTACGTAGTCTGAGTCAATGATGCCAGCCATTATCTGGATCTCTTTCTGATCTAAACTGGCCCGGGGAGCTATCTGACCATAATATCCCTTGGGTATTTGGATGCCTAATCCAGTAGCTACAGTTTTAGTAATGGTGGGATCTAGCCATACTTATTCTATATTATTCAGGTAATAGCCTGCGGAAGCAGTAGTGCTAGCATAAGGAGCTTGAGCATTGGGATAGACAGCCCCTTAAAATGAGACCCATTATCACTTTGAATTTGCAAAGGGATACCATAATATAGAGCAATGATGTCTAGAGTCTTGATGGTATTGTTCTGAATGGCTCGCTTATATGCACAAGCTACTAGGACCCCTGAATATGTGTCCACACATGTACAGATGTATTTGCATCTCTTAGATAGAGGTAGGGGTCCAATATAATCTATTTGCCAAATTTGAACAGGTGCTTTGCCTTGCAAGAGTTCTCCAGTTATAACCTTGGGCAAAGGCTGGTGTTCATCTAGTTGGCAAGTTGTGCATAGTTATTTAACTCTTTTTAAGTCAGATAAAGGCACACCTATTCCGCGGTCCTGTGCCCACCTGTGCATAGCAGCGGAGCCTGCATGTCCTGTCTTGTGATGAATGCATCGTGCAAGTGCTAATGTTTCATCACTAATGGGAGTAGAACATTCCACTTCAGCTATAGTTGCTAAGCAATCCATATCAGCATTATACTCATGTTCAACCGAAGTCTTCTTAGCGTGAGCATTTACATGGAACACAGACAAGTTAGTGATTTTAGCAATTTTCCAAATATCTTTCCAAATATCGACTCCCCAAAGATCTTTGTCATAAATTTTCCATTAATCTTTTTCCCATTTTGGCATCCAAGTGTTTAATCCTTGGGCTACTGCCCAAGAGTCAGTAAAAATATGACATTCTTTATTTCTCTCAAAGTTCCTTGCCTGGTAGGCTGCTTGTAATTCAGCAAATTGGCTACTTTTCCCTTCACAACTGGTCTCTAAGACCATCTTAGTCACTGGATTATAAACTACTGCTTTCTAATATCTAGTATTGCCAATATATTTAGCTGAACTGTCAGTAAACCAGGCATGCTTTTTCTGCTCAGTTGAGAGGGAATTGTAGCCATAGTTATATACAATAGGGGAATTAACCCATTCTATTGCTTTTGGTTGAAAGTCATCTATGGTGGGCGCGTCTATTATTTGTTCTTGTAGAGCTAATATTCCAGATGGCTCAACTTTAGCTCTATTTTGAATATACCATTTCCACTTAATGATGCTGGATTCTTGAGCATGCCCAATTTTTTTTTGTATGATATATTCAAAATTTTATTTTTCTCATATCTGTGTTCCTGTAATGTATCTGTGACTTATTTTTTATTTTGATATAGTGAATATAACATAGAATTGACCATTTTAACCATTTTTTTTAGATAATTATTTTTTATTGAAGGGTAGTTGACACACAGTATTACATTAGTTTCAGGTGTACAACACAGTGATAAGACATTTATATACAAGATAATTCTAAGTACCAGCTATCACCATACCAAGTTGTTACAATATTTTGATTACATTCCTTATGCTATACATTACATCCCGGTTACTTATTTATTTTACAATTGGAAGTGTGTATTTTTTTTTTGTGAGGGCATCTCTCATATTTATTGATCAAATGGTTGTTAACAAAAATAAAGTTCTGTATAGGGGGGTCAATGCTCAATGCACAATCATTAATCCACCCCAAGCCTAATTTTTGTCAGACTCCAATCTTCTGAAGCATAAGGAACAAGTTCTTACATGGAGAACAAATTCTTACATAGTGAATAAGTTACATGGTGAACATTACAAGGGCAGTCATCACAGAAACTTTCGGTTTTGCTCATGCGTTATGAACTATAAACAGTTCAAATATGAATACTCATTTGATTTTTATACTTGATTTATATGTGGATACCACATTTCTCTCTTTATTATTATTATTTTTAATAAAATGCTGAAGTGGTAGGTAGATACAAGATAAAGGTAGAAAACATAGTTCAGTGTTGTAAGAGAGCAAATGTAGATGATCAGGTGTGTGCCTGTAGACTATGTGTTAATCCAAGCTAGACAAGGGCGATAAAACATTCACGGATGCAGAAGATTTCTCTCAGAATAGGTGGGGGAGGTTCTAAGCCTCACCTCTTTTGATCCCCAATTTCTCACCTGATGACCCCCCAGCGACTGTGCCTGTCTTAGGTTGTTCCTCCCTTGAGGAATCTTACCCGTCTCTGGCTAACCAGTAATCTTCCGGGGCCATACAGGGAAATGTAAAGTTGGTAAGTGAGAGAGAAGCCTTATTGTTTGAAAAGGTTAGCTTTTCACTTCTTTGCAGATTTATGCCCTGTGGCTTCTATGCCCAGCATTTGTCTTGAGGTATCTTTACCACTTGGAAGAATTATGATACTCGGTAAATTCGATATGAGGCATGAATTCTATTTAAGGGTTGTAATTAGGAAGAAAGAAGAAAAGCTATAGAAGTAGCAGGCGGAAGAAAACATGGGAAAATTGATTATTTCTTTGAAATATCTTCTTGTAGAGTAACTTCATCATGTATAGGTTTTAAACTACTAATTAAATTGCGCACACACATTAACATAATCGGAGTACAGTTATGTAACCAAAGCATACCTGTAATTACCAGCCATCTCCAGTGAAACCAAGAAAACCAGTTAGGCACCTTAGGCATTTGTGAAAACTTATCTATGATATGGTGGGTATTGTCCAACTGAACTTGAACTGTCTGAGAGAAATCAGACAAATTAAAACAACCCGTTCCTGGGGAATGTTCACATCCCATATGTTCTTTTAACAGTAAATAGTCTGTAGTTGTAAGATTTTGGAGTGCTACAATTTGCACTTCTCCTAATTCTTGGTTGATTTCCAACAGTATAGATCCAGTCAAATTTGTTGTTTTACTCTATGCACAGGCCAGCTTAGATATCTCCTTCTTCATTCCCATGGCAAGTCCAGGAACTGGTGGGATGAGTGCATCTAGCACCTGTAGCAGTGCATGGATATTTTTTGGGGTTTTTTGATGATCATCTTCTGGCATGAGTCTTCCAGGGAGTGCTGATGTTGTAAGTTCTTTTTCATATCGTATCTTAGTTCATTTTCGGGGTAGCCCAATTAGGCTTTGATCTTCTGTATAAACACAAACAGACCCCCTGCCTACACTTTTATATGCCCTTTATATCATTGTGTAGACCTCATTGGAGGTCACCACACAGGAACTGCTTTTTTTTTATCATTAATCTACACTTACATAACGAATATTTTGTTTACTAGGCTCTCCCCTATACCAGGTTCCCCCTATATACCCCTTTACAGTCACTGTCCATCAGTGTAGCAAAATGTTGTAGAATCACTACTTGTCTTCTCTGTGTTGTACAGCCCTCCCCTTTCTCCCACCCCCCCATTTTTCTTAATACCCCCCTTTTTCTCCCCCCCCTTATCCCTCCCTACCCACCCATCCTCCCCAGTCCTTTTCCCTTTGATACCTGTTGGTCCATTCTTGAGTTCTGTGATTCTGCTGCTGTTTTGTTCCTTCAGTTTTTCCTTTGTTCTTATACTCCACAGATGAGTGAAATCATTTGGTATTTCTCTTTCTCCGCTTGGCTTGTTTCACTGAGCATAATACTCTCCAGCTCCATCCATGTTGCTGCAAATGGTAGGATTTTCCCTTTTCTTATGGCTGAGTAGTATTCCATTGTGTATATGTACCACATCTTCTTTATCCATTCATTTATCAATGGACATTTAGGTTGCTTCCAATTCTTGGCTATTGTAAATAGTGCTGCGATAAACATAGGGGTGCATTGGTCTTTCTCATATTTGATTGCTGCATTCTTAGGGTAAATTCCTAGGAGTGCAATTCCTGGGTCAAATGGTATGTCTGTTTTGAGCATTTTGATGTACCTCCATACTGCTTTCCACAATGGTTGAACTAATTTACATTCCCACCAGCAGTGTAGGAGGGTTCCCCTTTCTCCACAGCCTCACCAACATTTGTTGTTGTTTGTCTTTTGGATGGCAGCCATCCTTACTGGTGTGAGGTGATACCTCATTGTAGTTTTAATTTGCATTTCTCTGATAATTAGCGATGTGGAGCATCTTTTGATGTGTCTGTTGGCCATCTGTATTTCTTTTATGGAGAACTGTCTGTTCAGTTCCTCTGCCCATTTTTTAATTGGGTTTTTTGTTTTTTGTTTGTTGAGGCGTGTGAGCTCTTTATATATTCTGGATGTCAAGCCTTTATCGGATGTGTCATTTTCAAATATATTCTCCCATACTGTAGGGTTCCTTTTTGTTCTATTGATGGTGTCTTTTGCTGTACAGAAGCTTTTCAGCTTAATATAGTCCCACTTGTTCATTTTTGCTGTTGTTTTCCTTGCCCGGGGAGATATGTTCAAGAAGAGGTCACTCATGTTTATGTGTAAGAGGTTTTTGCCTATGTTTTCTTCCAAGAGTTTAATGGTTTCATGACTTACATTCAGGTCTTTGATCCATTTTGAGTTTACTTTTTTATGTGGGGTTAGACAATGGTCCAGTTTCATTCTCCTACATGTAGCTGTCCAGTTTTGCCAGCACCATCTGTTGAAGAGACTGTCATTTCGCCATTGTATGTCCATGGCTCCTTTATCAAATATTAATTGACCATATATGTCTGGGTTAATATCTGGATTCTCTACTCTGTTCCATTGGTCTGTGGACCATTTTAACCATTTTAAAGTATACAATTTAGTGGCATTTAGTACATTCACAACATTAAGCAACCATCACCACTGTCTAGTTCCAGAACAGCTTCATCACCCCAGAAGGAAACCCTGTACCCATTATTTAGCTCATTTCTATGTATGGCTTGATATGGGGATGTAATTTGTTTTTTCCAGATGTACAGCAGTTTTTCCAATATGATTTATTGAACCTCCCATCCTTTTCCCCACAAATTCAAAGTGCTTTCTCTATCATATACCAAGTTTCCTATATATACTTAGGTTTGTTTAAGGGCTGTTTATTCTTCTCAGTTCCCTTACCCAGGGATTTTAGAAAAATGGATTTTTATTTATAAATACACTGCCAGGTTTCTTGCCAGCACCCGTTAGTTCTTTCTGTATATATGCACATTTTTTCCTAATAAATTATAACAGATCTCTGAATGCCTCTCGTGTGACCAGAATGATAGGAATTTCCAAAATTATATATTGGCTTCATTGAAATTTATTATATTTGATATGTTTAGGCTTAAAGTTATGTGTTCCTGTGCAGAGCAGTCTCACTCTATTATTAATAAATGCCCCTTGTTAGTAATTTTCATATGTTGAATTGAAATTTTGAATTTGGCAAGAGACTAGCTTTAATTAGGATTATTTTTAAGTGTTCAATTTTACTGCTGTTCCACACTAACCTACGCCAGTGTGATCATGCCCCATCTTTAGGTTCCTTTTGGTAGATACTGGTAGCAACAAAGAAATTTCAAGTAGGTGAGAACTAGCTACTTCTTACACCCTTATTAACAGATTATAATGAAAACAAATCTCAATCCAAATTCTGCTGCACATATGGACACACACGTAGAATTATCAACTAAATGATAACAAACAGGCACATGGCTGCTTTCAGAACCTGAGGAAATCCCATCTGTGAGACCTCAAGAGAGGCTCTGATCAACACCTGGCAGAAAAGGGATCACTTAAGGGAAAATTTGCCCCCTTCATTGAGCATGCGCAATTTTATGGGAAGCTGGATCACTCATAGTCCACTGCATGATTGGGTCTCAGGGCTACTTCATGATTAAGGGTTAATTGTTCAGTTTCAGTTAATGCCCAACATGCTGCCAATAATTGCTGTTCAAAAGGAGTACAATTTTGTCCGGCCTCAGGTAGTTTTTGGGCCCAGAATCCTAGAGGGACTCTTTTAGAATTTTGTTTTTGCCATAGGCTCCAATTTGCATATTCGGAGTCTCCTGTAACCATAAGCTCTAGGGGTCCCTCTCATATGGGCCGCAAATCTAAAGTGGCTTGAACTGCAACCTTAGCTGCCTCAAATGCTTGAGTTTGTTTGGATCCCCAGTCAAACTCATATTTCTTCCTAGTGACTCTATACAATGGTTGTAAAATCTGTCTCAAATGAGGAATATGATTTCTCCAACATCCAAAAAAGCCAATAAACTTTTGAGCTGCCTTTTTATTCTTGGGGGGGAACAAAGTCCAGAATTTTCTGTCGGGCTTTTGGCAATATGGCCCTGTGCCCAAAATTCCAGTGAATTCCCAAAAATGTGACCTCCTATGTTGGTCCTTGTATTTTGTCTGGATTGATTCCCAACCCTTCTGTTTCAGATGAGTTACAATTTGGTTTAAATAACACTGCACTAAATGCTCATCAGGACCTTGGATTAAAATATCATCTATATAATGAGTAATTAATAAACCAGAGTGAATTGGACATTTATCTAAATGTTCAACAAATGGGATTCAGATCTCAGCAGAGTTGTTTAGACTCAGCTAATGAAAGAACTTCCTGGTAAAATGACAATGTTTATAATAGCTACATTATCTGTCCACACATAGGCATTTCCCCTTTTTCATGAAGTTGGTCTATGGAGGAACATAGAAGGTATAAAAGATAAGAGAACTTGAGATCCTGACTGGAAGTAGTATCTAGGCAGAACACCCCTCTTTAAAATAAAAACTATTCTGATGGAACATTCAGTATGGAAGAACTGGTGAGTTCACTAGGAGAATTAGCCAGGTAAAGACTTTCTAAAGTACTTGTTTGGTACTGTAAGACCCAACGGCCTTATTCTGGTCTGCGCTTCCCCCCAGTGAGGAGACGAAGGCCACGGCAGATCGATGCAACAAGCAAGAGGTTTATTGTTATTCCAGCTAGCTGGGGTCCAAGTGTCTGCCCGACACAGCGGGTTTCAACAAGGACCCCAAGCACTCAGAACTAAGGGTTTATATAGCATTTTCAAAGCACTTAACCCACAGCTATACATTATTCCTGCAAGACATACATCTTGGGGTTAGGCAGGATAAGACCATTCTTCAATTGTCAGAGCAGACATACATCCTGGGGTTAGGCAACAGCAGGATAAGACCATTCCTCAATTGTCAGGGTGGTCCCGCATGAAAAGTTTGGTATGTAGGATTTACTGACCAAGGCTAACTGACCAAGGGTCACCGCTGCCTGATTCCAGTGCTCATGATTGATTAACTTGTTTTTCAAAGCCTTACCCAGTTCCAGTTTTTCTTTTTAAGTTACACACACACTCAGAAAATGGCTTCTAGGCCCTTAAGATGGCTACTCTTAAGCTAACCTATTTCTATTCTTACATTCCCCTCTTCTTCTTGTACCTATTTCAATCATGAAACTAGGAGTCATCTGTTTGGTCAACACTCTGATAGTTCTGCCTCAACACCATGATTTGCACAGTGCTAATACGTTCTTTGATAAAGGTAACTAAGCGGTTTAGGATGCAGGGGCCAAAAGTTAGAATCAATATTAAGATTATTAGTGGCCCTACTAGAGTAGAGATGAGGGTAGTGAACCATGGCGAGGAGTTAAACCAGGACTCAAACCACCCTTGGTTTTGTTCTCTTTCTCTTTTCCTTTTAGCTAAACCTTCTCTAATTTTGGCCATGGAGTCTTTTACTACTCCTGAATGATCTACGTAGAAGCAACATTCTTCTTTAAGGGCAGCGCACAGTCCGCCTTGTTGGAGGAATAACATGTCTAACCCTCTTCTATTTTGCAGGACTACTTCTGATAAAGAAGTTAAAGAGTCTTGCAGGGTGGATATGGATTTCTCTATTTCTTCTAAATCTGCATCTATGGCTTCTCTGAGACTGTGGTAATGCTGGTTCTGGAGAACTAGTGAGGATGCTCCTGTGGCTGCCCCTGCTGCCCCTAGGCCGAGGCCTAGTAAGAGGGAGATAGTCAGACTCACGGGTTCTCATTTGACTCAGGGCGAAGACTGGCTTAGTTGGGACAGGACTTCATCATAAGGATGGTAAATAAGGCGGGGTATTAATTGTACTAGAACACAAAAGTCAGATGTTTCTCTTAACTTCTGGGAATGAACACATGGAGTGACTCTGGTTTGGCAGACCCACCACCCGTTAGATGGGGGAATATAATAAATTGGGGTGGTGCTTATTACTTCTGTCTTGTTGCAGAGGGAGGTGTAAGTTTTAGGAACTTTCCCAATGCAGGTTCCTTGCCCACTTACAGAGGATAAAGTGAGTCTTGGTCCTTTCTGCTGTCATCTACACTGGGAGGTGTCAGAAGACTGGTTGAGAGCATTAACAAACGCTATACCTTCGTAGTAAGGGGGAGCAATATCATAGCATAACCAGCAGGAGCGAGTTAGCTTGGGACGGGAATTGTTGACAACTTGGAAAGCGCCTCTGATTAGACTAAGAAGCTGGGATGGCTGGCTTGCTATAGTGGGGGCTGGTGTCCAAGCTGGGCTCAGGCTCTGGGGAAGGGACTTAGGGGGCTGTATCACTTTGAGGGGCTATCTAGGAGTTTTGGGTGCTTCGGGTTTCAATAATTTATTTGGACCTAAGGCTATCTCGACTATTGGCTCAACTTTTAATTTGACTCGGATAAGGGTTCCAAAAGGAGGGGTCTGATAAAGATACAGGCCCCAGATTAACCCCGTCTGCCATCGGGTGTCTTTTTTCCCTTGTTCTGTGAACTGGAGCCTGAGCAGATTACAGTCTGGGCTGTACCTAGTTCGGGTACATGGTTTAACAAATGAGAGAGTGACGAGCTGGGGAGTTACTTGCTACTTCCACTCCCCATCATTGGTGGTAACACAACTCCAGCGTGCACAGTATCGGGACTCGGCCCCTCCGCACTGCTGCTTCTCTGGCCCTGTTCGAAACCCTGGGCACGCATAGAACCCATTTCGACTCACAGAGACTTGGCGCTGCTTTTCTCGCCAGTCTCCCCCTCCCATTCCAACCGGACAGAACTGAGGGGCACAGGGAAGAGGGGGGCCTGAATGCTGACTCCTGCCCTTCCCGCCTCTCTTTTCTAAGTCTGCTACTCTATCTAGGTTAAAGTACAGGTTAGGAAACCACGTGCCTAAGGGGGTCGTGTGGGAAGTGCGTTTGTATATTTCATGAGTTTCCCAGTTCTCTATTTCCCAGGTGAGCCGATAGGGGACATGGGGGTTAGGGTCGCTGAGTGCAATAGGGGAAAGGCACAATATATATAAGATGAGCAGCACAGTCTTAGCTTTTGTAAATTGTCTTTGTCCAGCTGACGTGGTCATCTTGGAATAGAGTTTTTGGGAACGGTGTGTGGGTCAGCTGAACGGCGCTGGTGTCTCCGGACGTGCACCTGGTCACTTTAGGGGTTTTCTGGTGATTTAAAGCTGGAGAGGATTCTCAGTAGACTGGGCTCTCCACGCGAGATGGTCGTCAGCCATCTCGGCTGAGATAACAGGTTTCACATGAGATGCGTGGATCCAGTGGCAATCCCGTCGACTTTGACTGCTGTCGGGGTGGTCAGCAACACTAAGTAGGGTCCTTTCCACCGTGGCTTGAGGGTCTGTGCTCGGTGCCGCCTTACAAACACAAAGTCTCCAACTTGGAACGGGTGGGCTGCTTCTGGAGTGCCAGGCTCGTAGATTGCTTTTAGTTGGGTCCACACTTCTCTTTGGAATGCCTGGAGAGCTTTCAACCTATTATATAAATCGCGGTTGTCAGTCTGGGTAACGGGGAGGGGGTCATGCAGGCAAGTAAGTGGGGTGGGGGAGCCATACAAGATTTTAAAGGGGGTTAGATTGAGATGAGTAGGGGTGTTCTGAGCTCAGAACAAGGCCAGGGGAAGGAGCATCATCCAGTCTGAGCTAGTCTCTATGGTCAATTTAGTTAAGGTCTCTTTTAGGGTTTGATTCATCCTTTCTACTTGCCCTGAACTCTGGGGTCTGTACATGCAATGTAATTTCCAATCGGTCCCCAAATACTTAGCAACTCCCTGACTTACCCGGGCGATGAAAGCGGGTCCATTGTCAGATCCTATTACCTTAGGTATCCCGAACCAAGGAAATATTTCTTCTAATATTTTCTTTATTACTACTGCAGCTGTTTCCTGCCTTGTTGGAAACGCTTTGACCCATCCTGAAAAGGTATCTACAAACACTAGGAGATACTTAAATTTATACTTCCCTGGTTTAATTTCAGTAAAGTCTATTTACCAAAACTTTCCAGGCCGGTTCCCCCTTGCCCGTTTTCTAGTCCATTTCTTCTTCCCAGGCGAGTTTGTTTCTTGACAAGGAACGCACGGCTTAACTATGGATTCAGCTATCTGCTGCAGGTTTGGCACATACCACCCAGAATTTAAAACAGTCTGAGTAAGTTTGTGTGCTTCTAAGTGTGTCCACTGATGCATCTGTTTGATTATGGCTTTGGCAGTTGCTTGGGGCAAGATGATTTTTCTATCTTCGGTGCACCAGGCTCTCTTCTGTTCATCAAAATAGTGAGTACGATCTTTGGAGATTAGTTCTAAATCTGCTGGGTTATATTGATAGGGTGGCAGGCTTGGCTCAGGCTGGGTTTCAGAGAGGAAGATTTCTACAGTCTTTGCGGCCGCTTCTCAGGCAGCTTGATCAGCCATATTATTGCCTATGGTGATGTAGGACTTCCCGTGTTTTGAGCAGGGCAATGAATTATACTTACTTTGGCTGGCTTGTGCAGAGCTTCTAAGAGTGCCGTGATTTCCGGCTTGTTTTTTATTTCTCTTCCTTCAGAGGTGAGGAGTCCTCTTTGTTGGTAAATGGCTCCATGCACATGTGCCATCGCAAAGGCATACCTGCTATCTGTATAGATGTTAATTTTCTTTCCGGACCCCAGTTGTAGTGCTCTCGTAAGAGCAATGAGCTCAGCTTTCTGTGCCAAGGTTCCCTCGGGGAGGGGCTGAGCCCACACTATCTTTTCTCCATCTACTACAGCCGCTCCTGCCTTATGCTTTCCTTGGTCTAGGTAGCTGCTTCCATCTGTGAACCAGGTGGCTTCAGCTTCTGGTAAAGGCAGGTCAGTCAAGTCTTTACGCCACCCATGGGCTTCGGCTAACACTTGCTGACAGTCATGCACCGGGGGTTCAAGATCAGGGCATGGCAGCAAAGTGGCCGGATTGAGACTGGTCAGCGGAGAGAATGTTACCCGGTCGGAGTTGAGCAACAGGGCTTAGTAGTGAGTTATCCGAGCATTTGTAAGCCACTGATGCAGGGGCTGCCGGATTATGCTTTCTAGTGTGTGCGGAGCAGTCATGGTTAGATTTTGCCCTAGGGTCAATTTGTCCGCATCTTTTACTAGTACTGCTGCTGCAGCGATTATTTTCAAGCATGCAGGCCAGCCGGCGGCTACTGGATCTAGTTTTTTAGACAGGTATGCTACGGGTCGTTTCCACGGTCCGAGCTTCTGAGTCAGCACTCCTTTGGCTATCCCCCTGTTTTCTGCCATGAACAGGTGGAAGGGTTTTGTCACATCGGGGAGTCCCAGAGCTGGGGCGGACATTAATGCCAACTTAATGGCATCAAACGCCTTCTGTTCTTTCTCTCCCCAAGAGAACAGTCCAGCTTTGGTGAGAGGGTAAAGGGGGGCTGCCATCTCTGCGAACCCGGGGATCCATAGCCTGCAAAATCCTGCGGTCCCCAGGAATTCTCTGACTTGCTTAGGGGTCTCAGGCGGGGGGATATGGAGAACAGTCTCTTCCCTTGCATCTGACAGCCACCTCTTCCCTTCTCGTAACACATAGCCCAGGTAGCTTACCTGTCGTTTGCAGATTTGTGCTTTCTTGGCTGATGCCCGATATCCTAGAGTTCCTAATTCTGCCAGAAGTTTCTCCGTCCCTTTCAGGCAATCTTCTCTCATTTCAGCTGCAAGCAGAAGATCATCAACATATTGCAACAAGGTTACCTGGGGGTTAGCTTCTCAATATAGTGCCAGGTCTTGGTTGAGAGCTTCATCGAAGAGGGTGGGGGAGTTTTTGAATCCCTGCGGGAGCCGGGTTGCCCCGTCACTCCTCCATCTGGGTCTCTCCTCCGTCTGGGTCTCTCCATTCAAAGGTGAAAAGCTCTTGACTCTTCTGTGCAAGTTGGAGGCAGAAGAAGGTGTCTTTTAAATCTAAAACGGTATAGCAGCCTCAGAGAGGTGGCAGGGAACTTAAAAGATTATAAGGATTAGGAACCCTGGGATGAATGTCCATTACCTGCTTGTTAACTTCTTGCAGGTCTTGGACTGGGCGGTGTTCATTTGTGCCTGGCTTCCTGACAGGAAGAAGGGGGGTGTTCCAGGCAGATTGACATCTGCGCAATATCCCCAACTGGAGGAATTGGGTGATATGGGGCCGGATTCCCTCTCTGGCTTCTCTCGGCATAGGGTACTGGCGAACGGCTACGGGGGTGGCTTGTGGTTTTAGTTCAACATAGACGGGTGGCCTATGTTTTGCCTTCCCGATTCCTGCTGTCTCTGCCCACGCCTGAGGGAACTTTCTTAGCCACAGGTTGAGGTCTCCCAAGCCTGGGCTCTCTTTTTCGAATTCAAAGAGTCTATACTCATCTTCTAACATCACAGTCAATATCTGGACGGGGTCCTCTGAGGGCCTTTTAAGCTGTGGCCCCTCTGGCAGGAAATGGATCTGGGCTTTCATTTTTGTGAGCAAGTCTCTTCCCAATAAAGGATATGGGCAATCCGGGATCACGAGGAAAGAGTGAGACACTAATCCTGTTCCCAGGTCTACCGTCCGTGCGGTGGTCCAAGAGTACAATTTATTTCCCGTGGCTCCCTGGACCCATGATTTCCGATTTGAGAGCAGTCCGTCAGCTTGTTGCAATACTGAGTGCTGTGCCCCGGTGTCTACTAAGAATCGAGTAGGTTTCCCCTCCACAGTTAGGGTTACCCTAGGTTTGGGGAGGGGCTCCAAACCCCATCCCCCCAATCACTGTTTTCATGCATGGTCAGAATCTTAGGGTGGGCAACGGGTTTTTCCCACTGCTGAGGTTTCTTTCTCTTGTTTAGGCATTCTCTGGCCCAATGTCCTTTCTCTTCGCAGTACGCACACTGATCCCTATCTAGCTGTTTTCTCCTGCCGCCTGGCCCTGGTTTAGGTTCTCTGGTCTCTCTCACAACAGTGGTGAGGATTTTATGGAGGTTGCGTTCTTGCTGTCTTTCTTTCCTCAGCTGTCTTTCCTCAGTCTCTTGCAGCTTCCTACCTTCTTTTTCCTCCTCAGTCTCTCTATTATGATACACTTTCTCTGCCACCTGTACTAAGTCTCTCAGGGTTTTGTCCTGCAGTCCTTCTAGCCTCTGCAATTAAATCCTGATGTCTTTACTAGATTGATCTATAAAAGCTACAATAACTGTGGCTTTATGTTCCTCACTGACTGGATCATACGGAGTGTACTGCCGAAAAGCTTCCATGAGTCTTTCTAAAAATGCTGAGGGGGATTCATCGGGTCCTTGAAGGACTCCCCTTACCTTAGCCAAATTGGTGGGGCGCCTGGCCGCTCCCCTGAGACCTGCCATCAGAGCCTGGTGGAAGACTTTCAGGTGCTCCTTACCTTCCGGGGTGTTGAAGTCCCGATCAGGTCTGGTCAGGGGGAACCCCTCCTCAATAATGGCTGGGTTCTGAGTGGGTTGCCCATCGGCCCCCGGTACATTCTTCTGGGCCTCTAGGAGGATCCAGTCTTTTTCTTCCGTGGTAAACAGGACCTGTAACAACTGGTTGCAGTCATCCCAAGTGGGCTGATGGGTGAAAAGTAAAGATTCAATCAGATTGATCAATCCTCTGGGATTTTCTGAAAAAGGGGAATTTTGGGCCTTCCAGTTGTATAGGTCTGAGGAAGAAAAAGGCCAATACTGTAGGAGTTGCTGGCCATCCTCAGAGGGGCGGCTGAGGGCTCGAAGGGGAAGTGCCACAGCGGCACCTGGCGAGGGGGCCCAGCGGCTCCTTATCCCTTTGGCTGGGCCAACGTTCTGCCCTCCGCTGGCCTGAGGGGTCGGAGGAGGTGGGGGAATGATGGGAACGGGAGGGACAGGAGGAACAGGAGAGGGGGGGGAAGGAATTAGGGACCGGGGGGTGGCGGCAGGTTGGGGAGGAGCGGTAGGAGGGTATGGAGGGGGAGAATCGAGGAGGAGGAGATCTGCATCTGGGGGTGAAGGCAGAACTTTCTTAGGTTCTTTTGGGTCTTTGTGGAGCGCAAAAACCTGTGAAGATGGGTGGGGTAAGAAGGGCTGAACCCAAGAGGGGGGTTCTGTGACTAAGCTTTCCCAAACAAGAATATAAGGAGTCTGGTCTTGGCGTGCACGGGATTCAGTATCAAAAACTTTCTTCTTGACTGCCTGTATAAGGGGTAGAGAGAAAGATCCCCCGGGAGGCCAGCCAACCTGAAAGGCCAGCCAATCGGCTGAGGCCAGAGTGTTCCATTTATCCTTTTTAACAAGAACAGACATATTATTTGCTCTACTCTTTACGTCCCCCCAGTGTCTTAAAGTCAAGTCTAAAGGAGTCGTCTGCGTCTGTCCCATTTCTTCCGTCAGCAACAAAACTAGGATAAACACAATAGCTAACAAACAGGCGCCTACAGAAAAGAATCTACCGCGGCTGTGGAGGCAAAACTGAAACTGAGTTGAGGGCCTGTTGGACTGCAGCGGCAGCCGACTTTCCTTACAGATGAGGACCTCGTCCTCCAGACGGGGGCAAGGGACGTCTCCCAAGACCCTTGGCCGGTGACCTGCCAGCGCGTCTGCCTAAGTCAATGCTGACCCAGACACAGATTGGAGCTCCCACAGGCTTTATACAGGTTTCAGGCTTGTTCACGAACAAAAACACTGGGTGCGCTCACCATCTGGCAAGGCACTTTCTGATTAAACACAGAACGTTCTTACAGGTTTGACAAGAGACACACGGATACAAACACAGTATTACCTGGCCAGGGCAAGCCTCCGATCCTTGGCTTGTCGTTCCTCTGGGGGTTGGCACGCGATCCTGGACGAGCCCCCAAATGTAAGACCCAACGGCCTTATTCTGGTCTGTGCTTCCCCCCAGTGAGGAGACGAAGGCCACGGCAGATCGATGCAACAAGCAAGAGGTTTATTGTTATTCCAGCTAGCTGGGGTCCAAGTGTCTGCCCGACACAGCGGGTTTCAACAAGGACCCCAAGCACTCAGAACTAAGGGTTTATATAGCATTTTCAAAGCACTTAACCCACAGCTATACATTATTCCTGCAAGACATACATCTTGGGGTTAGGCAGGATAAGACCATTCTTCAATTGTCAGAACGGACATACATCCTGGGGTTAGGGAAGAGCAGGATAAGACCATTCCTAAATTGTCAGGGCGGTCCCGCACGATAAGCTTGGTATGTAGGATTTACTGACCAAGGCTAACTGACCAAGGGTCATCGCTGCCTGATTCCAGTGCTCATGATTGATTAACTTGTTTTTCAAAGCCTTACCCAGTTCGTTTTTCTTTTTAAGTTACACACACACTCAGAAAATGGCTTCTGGGCCCTTAAGATGGCTACTCTTATGCTAACCTATTTCTATTCTTACAGTACACTGTAGTCTGTAAGTCAGCTCCTTACCTAGATGCAGTTGCTGGGCAGTTCCCTGAAAAGACTGTAAAGTATTTGACCTTGAAGATTTTCAAAAGTAAAAAAGGAAGCCTGAGATTTACTATGCGTGATGATGAGAATCAGGAAGAATTGTTCTGCTCTGTTTTATCCAATCGGTGATAGCTCATGTATCATAATGGTACAATTGCCTCCCACATGCAGGTACACACCACCTTGTTCAGTGCTTCATCATTTGCAGTTACTCACAGCACTATGTCTGATTTTTCTTGGCCTGATATAGTGTCTACTTAACCAGAACTCTAAAATAAAGTTGTCTTTTGGACATGTGATTGCTTATGACCCGTGATTGGATGGTTGCTGGGCAGAGCCTCATACCCCAAAATGCAGTTTCTATTTGTCACTAATATGTCTCAAAGACTACTATTAGAAATTAGGTCATTTGACTATCTAGTGCTTTTAATAATTCACCTCACTTTATTAAAATACAGAAACATTTTGATGGGGGGAAGTCTAATATCTTCATAGATAATTACAACTTGCTCATAAGAAGTGTCAGTAAAATTACACAGAAAGATATGCCTGATAATCACTTGATGAGGTTTTCCCTGGATAAGCAGCCAAAGACATACTATTTCTGGAAAATACTCTTGAGCCATATCATGAGTAAAACTTAGTGAAGCTTCAGGTTTTGATAAACAGATAAATATTCATAAATAAAAATAATTTCTTTTGAGACCACTAAGTGAAATATTTTCTAACCTGTAAATTCCTGGAAATTAGGCTAACTGAAGATCATCAGCTTCATTTTTTTCTCTTCTTTTTTCCTCTTTCCAATAGTAAGTAAATAAAATTAAGGAAGAATAGGCAAGAAAAAAATTGCTGAAGGACAAGGCTGGGGCGGAAGATGGCGGCGTGAGTAGAGCAGCGGAAATCTCCTCCCAAAACAACATATATCTATGAAAATATAACAAAGACAACCCTTCCTAGAATAAAGACCAGAGGACACAGGACAATATCCAGACCACATCCACACCTGAGAGAACCCAGCGCCTCGCGAAGGGGGTAAGATACAAGCCCCGGCCCCGCGGGAGCCGAGCGCCCCTCCCCCCAGCTCCCGGCGGGAGAAGAGCAGGCAGAGCGGGAGGGAGACGGAGCCCAGGGCTGCCGAACACCCAGCCCCAGCCATCCGGGCCAGAGTGTAGGGCCCTCGATACTGGGAAAACAGGGCAGCAAGAACAGTGAGCAGGCACTGGAGGCTGGGCGACAGAGGACATAAGAAAAGCGCGCGACCATTTTTTTTTTTTTGCTTTTTGCTGCTTTGTTTTGGCGAGCGCTGTTTGGAAGTCTTAAAGGGACAGGGACCCCAATATTAGGGAAACAGGACAGAAAGACCGGTGAGCAGAGGCCTGAGGCTGGCACCGGAGAATAAAGAAAAACGAACGACCACCTTTTTTTTTTAATTAAAAATTTTTTTTTTTTTTAATTAAAAAATTTTTTTTCTTGTTTTTTTTTGTGGTCGTTGTTTTGTTTTGGTGGGTGCTTTTTGGAAGTCTTAAAGGGGCAGGGCGGGCCACTTAATCCAGAGGTAGGGAATCCGGGACCTCTGGGCACCCTAACCCTTGGGCTGCAGGGAGCAGGGAGGCCCCTTACGGAGATAAATAGCCTCCCAGCAGCTCCTGCTCCAACGCGACTCCACCATTTTGGAGTAGCTGCCCGAGCCAGGCCACGCCCACAGCAACAGCGGAGATTAACTCCATAGCAGCCGGGCAGGAAGCAGAAACCCTGTCTGCGCGCAGCTGCGCAGCACAAGCCACTAGAGGCCGCTGTTCTCCCAGGAGAGGAGGGCCACAAACCAACAAGAAAGGAAGTCCTTCCAGCCGTCACTCGTCCCAGTTCTGCAGACTATTCCTATCACCATGAAAAGGCAAAGCTACAGGCAGACAAAGATCACAGAGACAACACCAGAGAAGGAGACAGACCTAACCAGTCTTCCTGACAAAGAATTCAAAATAAGAATCATAAACATGCTGACAGAGATGCAGAGAAATACGCAAGAAAAATGGGATGAAGTCCGGAAAGAGATCACAGATGCCAGAAAGGAGATCGCAGAAATGAAACAAACTCTGGAAGGGTTTATAAGCAGAATGGATAGAATGCAAGAGGCCATTGATGGAATTGAAATCAGAGAACAGGAACGCATGGAAGCTGACATAGAGAGAGACAAAAGGATCTCCAGGAATGAAACAATATTAAGAGAACTGTGTGACCAATCTAAAAGGAGCAATATCCGTATTATAGGGGTCCCAGAAGAAGAAGAGAGAGGCAAAGAGATGGAAAGTATCTTAGAAGAAATAATTGCTGAAAACTTCCCCACACTGGGGGAGGAAGTAATCAAACAGACCACGGAAATACACAGAACCCCCAACAGAAAGGATCCAAGAAGGGCAACACCAAGACACATAATAATTAAAATGGCAAAGATCAAGGACAAGGAAAGAGTGTTAAAGGCAGCTAGAGAGAAAAAGGTCACCTATAAAGGGAAACCCATCAGGCTAACGTCAGATTTCTCAACAGAAACCCTACAGGCCAGAAGAGAATGGCATGATATATTTAATACAATGAAACAGAAGGGCCTTGAACCAAGGATACTGTATCCAGCACGACTATCATTCAAATATGACGGTGGGATTAAACAATTCCCAGACAAACAAAAGCTGAGGGAATTTGCTTTCCACAAATCACCTCTACAGAACATCTTACAGGGACTGCTCTAGATGGGAGCACTCCTAGAAAGAGCACAGCACAAAACACCCAACATATGAAGAATCGAGGAGGAGGAACAAGAAGGGAGAGAAGAAAAGAATCTCCAGACAGTGTATATAACAGCTCAATAAGCGAGCTAAGTTAGGCAGTAAGATACTAAAGAGGCTAACCTTGAACCTTTGGTAACCACGAATTTAAAGCCTGCAATGGCAATAAGTACATATCTTTCAATAGTCACCCTAAATGTTAATGGGTTGAATGCACCAATCAAAAGACACAGAGTAACAGAATGGATAAAAAAGCAAGACCCATCTATATGCTGCTTACAAGAAACTCACCTCAAACCCAAAGACATGTACAGACTAAAAGTCAAGGGATGGAAAAACATATTTCAAGCAAACAACAGTGAGAAGAAAGCAGGGGTTGCAGTACTAATATCAGACAAAATAGACTTCAAAACAAAGAAAGTAACAAGAGATAAAGAAGGACACTACATAATGATAAAGGGCTCAGTCAAACAAGAGGATATAACCATTCTAAATATATATGCACCCAACACAGGAGCACCAGCATATGTGAAACAAATACTAACAGAACTAAAGGGGGATATAGACTGCAATGCATTCATTCTAGGAGACTTCAACACACCACTCACCCCAAAGGATAGATCCACTGGGCAGAAAATAAGTAAGGACACGGAAGCACTGAACAACACAGTAGAGCAGATGGACCTAATAGACATCTATAGAACTCTACATCCAAAAGCAGCGGGATATACATTCTTCACAAGTTCACATGGAACATTCTCCAGAATAGACCACATACTAGGCCACAAAAAGAGCCTCAGAAAATTCCAAAAGATTGAAATCCTACCAACCAACTTTTCAGACCACAAAGGCATAAAACTAGAAATAAACTGTACAAAGAAAGCAAAGAGGCTCACAAACACATGGAGGCTTAACAACACGCTCCTAAATAATCAATGGATCAATGACCAAATCAAAATGGAGATCCAGCAATATATGGAAACAAATGACAACAACAACACTAAGCCCCAACTTCTGTGGGACACAGCAAAAGCAGTCTTAAGAGGAAAGTATATAGCAATCCAAGCATATTTAAAAAAGGAAGAGCAATCCCAAATGAATGGTCTAATGTCACAATTATTGAAATTGGAAAAAGAAGAACAGATGAGGCCTAAGGTCAGCAGAAGGAGGGACATAATAAAGATCAGAGAAGAAATAAATAAAATTGAGAAGAATAAAACAATAGCAAAAATCAATGAAACCAAGAGCTGGTTCTTCGAGAAAATAAACAAAATAGATAAGCCTCTAGCCAGACTTATTAAGAGGAAAAGAGAGTCAACACAAATCAACAGTATCAGAAACGAGAAAGGAAAAATCACGACGGACCCCACGGAAATGCAAAGAATTATTGGAGAATACTATGAAAACCTATATGCTAACAAGCTGGGAATCCTAGGAGAAATGGACAACTTCCTAGAAAAATATAACCTTCCAAGATTGACCCAGGAAGAAACAGAAAATCTAAACAGACCAATTACCAGCAATGAAATTGAAGAGGTAATCAAAAAACTACCAAAGAACAAAACCCCCGGGCCAGATGAATTTACCTCGGAATTTTATCAGACATACAGGGAAGACATAATACCCATTCTCCTTAAAGTCTTCCAAAAAATAGAGGAGGAGGGGATACTCCCAAACTCATTCTATGAAGCTAACATCACCCTAATACCAAAACCAGGCAAAGACCCCACCAAAAAAGAAAACTACAGACCAATATCCCTGATAAACGTAGATGCAAAAATACTCAACAAAATATTAGCAAACCGAATTCAAAAATACATCAAAAGGATCATACACCATGACCAAGTGGGATTCATTACAGGGATGCAAGGATGGTACAACATTCGAAAGTCCATCAACATCATCCACCACATCAACAAAAAGAAAGACAAAAACCACATGATCATCTCCATAGATGCTGAAAAAGCATTTGACAAAGTTCAACATCCATTCATGTTAAAAACTCTCAGCAAAATGGGAATAGAGGGCAAGTACCTCAACATAATAAAGGCCATCTATGATAAACCCACAGCCAACATTATATTGAACAGCGAGAAGCTGAAAGCATTTCCTCTGAGATCGGGAACTAGACAGGGATGCCCACTCTCCCCACTGTTATTTAACATAGTACTGGAGGTCCTAGCCACGGCAATCAGACAAAATAAAGAAATACAAGGAATCCAGATTGGTAAAGAAGAAGTTAAACTGTCACTATTTGCAGATGACATGATACTGTACATAAAAAACCCTAAAGACTCCACCCCAAAACTACTAGAACTGATATCGGAATACAGCAAAGTTGCAGGATACAAAATCAACACACAGAAATCTGTGGCTTTCCTATATACTAACAATGAACCAACAGAGAGAGAAATCAGGAAAACAACTCCATTCACAATTGCATCAAAAAAAATAAAATACCTAGGAATAAACCTAACCAAAGAAGTGAAAGACTTATACTCTGAAAACTACAAGTCACTCTTAAGAGAAATTAAAGGGGACACTAACAGATGGAAACTCATCCCATGCTCGTGGCTAGGAAGAATTAATATCGTTAAAATGGCCATCCTGCCCAAAGCAATATACAGATTTGATGCAATCCCTATGAAACTACCAGCAACATTCTTCAATGAACTGGAACAAATAATTCAAAAATTCATATGGAAACACCAAAGACCCCGAATAGCCAAAGCAATCCTGAGAAAGAAGAATAAAGTAGGGGGGATCTCACTCCCCAACTTCAAGCTCTACTATAAAGCCATAGTAATCAAGACAGTTTGGTACTGGCACAAGAGCAGAGCCACAGACCAATGGAACAGACTAGAGAATCCAGACATTAACCCAGACATATATGGTCAATTAATATTTGATAAAGGAGCCATGGACATACAATGGCGAAATGACAGTCTCTTCAACAGGTGGTGCTGGCAAAACTGGACAGCTACATGTAGGAGAATGAAACTGGACCATTGTCTAACCCCATATACAAAAGTAAACTCAAAATGGATCAAAGACCTGAATGTAAGCCAGGAAACCATTAAACTCCTGGAAGAAAACATAGGCGAAAACCTCTTAGACATAAACATGAGTGACCTCTTCTTGAACATATCTCCCCGGGCAAGGAAAACAACAGCAAAAATGAGTAAGTGGGACTATATTAAGCTGAAAAGCTTCTGTACAGCAAAAGACACCATCAATAGAACAAGAAGGATCCCTACAGTATGGGAGAATATATTTGAAAATGACACATCCGATAAAGGCTTGACGTCCAGAATATATAAGGAGCTCTCACGCCTCAACAAACAAAAAACAAATAACCCAATTAAAAAATGGGCAGAGGAACTGAACAGACAGTTCTCCAAAAAAGAAATACAGATGGCCAACAGACACATGAAAAGATGCTCCACATCGCTAATTATCAGAGAAATGCAAATTAAAACTACAATGAGGTATCACCTCACACCAGTAAGGATGGCTGCCATCCAAAAGACAAACAACAACAAATGTTGGCGAGGCTGTGGAGAAAGGGGAACCCTCCTACACTGCTGGTGGGAATGTAAGTTAGTTCAACCATTGTGGAAAGCAGTATGGAGGTACATCAAAATGCTCAAAACAGACTTACCATTTGACCCAGGAATTCCACTCCTAGGAATTTACCCTAAGAATGCAGCAATCAAGTTTGAGAAAGACAGATGCACCCCTATGTTTATTGCAGCACTATTCACAATAGCCAAGAATTGGAAGCAACCTAAATGTCCATTGATAGATGAATGGATAAAGAAGATGTGGTACATATACACAATGGAATACTACTCAGCTATAAGAAAAGGGCAAATCCAATCATTTGCAGCAACATGGATGGAGCTGGAGGGTATTATGCTCAGTGAAACAAGCCAAGCGGAGAAAGAGAAATACCAAATGATTTCACTTATCTGTGGAATATAAGAACAAAGGAAAAACTGAAGGAACAAAACAGCAGCAGAATCACAGAACTCAAGAATGGACTAACAGGTACCAAAGGGAAAGGGACTGGGGAGGATGGGTGGGTAGGGAGGGATAAGGGGGGGAGAAGTAGGGGGGTATTAAGATTAACATGCATGGGGGGGTAGGAGAAAAGGGAGGGCTGTACAACACAGAGAAGGCAAGTAGTGATTCTACAACATTTTGCTATGCTGATGGACAGTGACTGTAAAGGGGTTTATAGGGGAGACCTGGTATAGGGGAGAGCCTAGTAAACATAATATTCGTCATGTAAGTGTAGATTAGTGATAGCAAAAAAAAAAAAAAAAAAAAAAGGGCAGTTCCTGTGTGGTAACCTCCAACGAGTTCTACACAAGGGTATAAAGGGCATATAAAAGTGTAGGCAAAGGGTCTTTTTGTGTTTATACAGAGGATCAAAGCCTAATTGGGCTACCCCGAAAATGAACTAAGATACGATATGAAAAAGAACTTCCAACATCTGCACCCTCTGGAAGACTCATGCCAGAAGATGATCATCAAAAAACCCCAACAAAGATCCACGCACTGCTACAGCTGTAGATGCACTCATCCCACCAGTTCCTGGACCTCCCATGGGAATGAGGAAGGAGATATCTAAGCTGGCCTGTGCATACAGTAAAACAACAAAATTGGACTGGATCTATACTGTTGGAACTCAACCAAGAATTTGGAGAAGTGCAAATTGTAGCGCTCCAAAGTCTTACAACTACAAACTATTTATTGTTAAAAGAACATATGGCATGTGAACAGTCCCCAGGAATGGGTTGTTTTAATTTGTCTGATTTCTCTCAGACTGCTCAAGTTCATTTGGACAATATCCACCATATCATAGATAAGTTTTCACAAATGCCTAAGGTGCCTAACTGGTTTTCTTGGTTTCACTGCAGATGGCTGGTAATTACAGATATGCTTTGGTTATGTAACTATACTCCTATTATGTTAATGTGTGTGTGCAATTTAAGTAGTAGCTTAAAACCTATACATGCTGAAGTTACTCTACAAGAAGATATATCAAAGAAATAATCAATCTTCCCATGTTTTCTTCCGCCTGCTACTTCTATAGCTTTTCTTCTTCCTTCCTAATTACAACCCTTAAATAGAATTCGTGCCTCATATCAAATTTACCGAGTATCATAATTCTTCCAAGTGGTAAAGATACCTCAAGACAAATGCTGGGCATAGAAGCCACAGGGCATAAATATGCAAAGAAGTAAAAAGCTAACTTTTTCAAACAATAAGGCTTCTCTCTCACTTACCAACTTCACATTTCCCTGTATGGCCCCGGAAGATGACTGGTTAGCCAGAGTCGGGTAAGATTCCTCAAGGGAGGAACAACCTAAGACAGGCACAGTCGCAGGGGGGCCATCAGGTGAGAAATTGGGGATCAACAGAGGTGAGGCTTAGAACCTCACCCCCCCGTTCTGAGAGAAATCTTCTGCATATGTGGATGTTTTATTGCCCTGGTCTAGCTTGGATTAACACATAGTCTACAGGCACACACCTGATCATCTACATGTGCTCTCTTACAACACTAAACTATGTTTTCTACCTTTATCTTGTATCTACCTACCACTTCAGCATTTTATTAAAAATAATAATAATAAAGAGAGAAATGTGGTATCCACATATAAATCAAGTATAAAAACCAAATGAGTATTCATATTTGAACTGACTGTTTATAGTTCATAATGCATGAGCAAAACCGAAAGTTTCTGTGATGACTGCCCTTGTACTGTTCACTATGTAATTTATTCATTATGTAAGAATTTGTTCTACATGTAAAAACTTGTTTGTTATGCCTCAGAAGATTGGAGACTGACAAAAATTAGGCTTGGGGTGGAATAATGATTGTGCATTGAGCATTGACTCCCCTATACAGAATTTTATTGTCGTTAACAACCATTTGATCAATAAATATGAGAGATGCCCTCACAAAAAAAAAAAAAAAAAGGACAGACTTCCAATGGTAAAATAAATTAGTAACCGGGATGTAATGTATAGCATAAGGAATATAGTCAAGATATTGTAACAGCCTGGTAGGGTGATAGCTGGAACCTAGAATTATGTATATAAATGTTCTACCACTGTGTTGTACACTTGAAACTCATGTAATGTAATACTGTGTGTCAACTACCCTTCAATAAAAAATAATAATTAAAAAAAAAAAATTGCTGAAGGAGTTTGGCATATTCCTTCAAATATACATATCTCACTGAAAATTGGAGTCTGTTCCAGTGTCCTAAAATGTGGATTCTTTCTTGAGAAAGGAAAATCTCAAAAAATAGTACTATGCTCTGAAAAAATACCTCCTTTGTCTTTGTCTCCATCACTCTTACGTAAAGGATTATTTATATTCATTATAGCACAGCTGAATAGGGTTTTTCATGTTTGAAAGCCTTTTCAATTTTCTCAAGCAAATTTTTGTACTAGAAAATAGTGTTATTTAAACAAAGAGAAAGTATCATCAGCTCTCTCAAGAGGAAGCCAAAGGAATCTTAAGGGAGATGTTCTTTTGAGGAGCATTTCAAGATTACAGGCTAGGATATGCAAATGAAAGTGTATTAAAATGTGGTCAATGAGGGAGTTCACAAGAGAAAAAGTACAGACTTCAGAAGGGTATCCATGCCTTTAAGTCCACTCCACTTAAACAAATATGTTCTTAATATTTTAGCTGTTTTCCTCTTTCATTCTTATAGAGTACACCATACATTCCCTATGATCACATTTTATATGTGTGTAGCAATTATTCTCCTTCACTAGACTATAAGATCCAAGAAAACAGAAATTATATGCCTTTTACCACTATCTATATTCTCCGTACCAAGCATTGTGCCTGGCAAATGGTAAATGCTGAATAAATATTGAATGGATCCACCACATTCCAAACATGGGTATAAGTGTTCCGAGGGAAATTGAGATGTATAAGACCCAGACCCTCTCTTCATGGAGTTTCTGGCATAGTGTGGGAGAGTGGGGTGCACAGAGGAGTGGGGTTATAAATAAGAACCAGAAATTACTAACCAAAAACAGAGAAATTTAGGTGCTTTAAGAGAGGTATAAATGGGGATTTTTAAAAGGTGCTAGCATAACAGTGTTGATTTAACCATGAAAGTTTTCATGAAGAAAAGCGAATTTGATAAAGGCCTCTACCACAGGATTATATGCAAAAAAGAAGATATTACAGGAAGAAGTAGCAGAATAAGCAAATGCTGTTTGTGAAAAAAAGAAAGGTCAGTTTGAGCAGTAAGAAACTCAGTTTGGCTGTAGTGTTGTCACGTTAGGGAAGTAGTGGGAGACAAAGCTCTAAAGGTAGATGATACTGTATTTAAGGATGCCATTGACTGTCATAGAGTGCATTTTGTGACTTGTTGGGCAATAGCCACTAAAACTTTTCAAAGAGCTCATTTTAGAAAAAAATCAGTAAACAGATAAATATTCATAAATAAAAATGGAGTAGGAAAAGATAAGAGACAGAGAGACAAATTAAGTACTAATGGCCTAGATAGAAACAATGCAAATTTTAAAAAATGAGATGGCTATGAGAAATAATGCAGTTGCAGAAAATAGTAATAATAATATCATTTATAACTAATGTTCATTGAACACTTACTGTGTACAAGACACTGTGTTAAATATACAGCACCTCAAATAATTCTCAAACTGCTTCTATAAGTTAAGCACTATGATTATTCCCATTTTACCAATGACGAAAATGAGGATCAGAGAGGTTTAGTGATAAACCCAAACTCACACAACTATTAATTGAAAGAGCAGGATTTTTAAGTCCTGGGTCATCTGACTCATAAACATACATTATTCCCCCATAGTATCTTATGTCTCCCTTAGGAACTCATTTGGAAGTGGAGAATAAGTGACAATGAATCAGTATCTTCAAGACTTTAATATAACCTGGGAAAATATTGGTGAACCTGATAGCAATAAGGAAATCTAGAGAAGAATCTGGTTTGAAGTTTTGAGTGATGTTGCTTTTGTTTGAGATATGTTGGTTTTTCTAGTCCAATATTTTTATTTACTGAAATTATTTCATTCAGTAAATACTGAGCTCTTTATGTCTTTCATAGTCCTTAGTTCTAGCACATAGCAAGTAAACAAACACAAGAATGTAAGACTTCATGGACTTCACATTCTAGTAGGAAAAATATATGAAAACAAAATAAGTATGTAAAAAACATAATGTATATTAGTTATGATTGATAATGAATAAAATAAATTCTGGAGGGAGATAAGGAGTATTGGAGAAGACCTGCAGTTTTAAATAGGAAGAATGGAGAAAGCCTCATGACAAGATAGCATTCAGAGAAAGATTTGAAGAAAATGAAGAGTGAAAGAGGTACATAACTAGGCTAAAGCATTTCAGACACAGGGATGTACCAACTTAATGGCTTTGAGGTAGCAATGTTCCTGATCTGTTCACCTAACAGCAATAATGGCAAAGTGGCTGGAGCGGAGTACAAGATGAAGAGTCTTAGGAGGTGAATTCAGAAAAGTAACTAGTAGCCAGATCATGTAGGATATTGTAAGATCTTTTATTTTTCCCTCTGATATGAAAAGTCATTAGGGGATTTTATCAAAGAGATGACATGATTTGATAAAATATCACATTTTAAATTAATATACATATTAAAGATGAATCCAGTTTCATATGGAGAATTTTGAGGTAATGAAACATTCAAGAGAAGAGGTCTTATGTGTAGTTGGAGAGAGAGCTACAGCTTAGATGATAAATGTCTTTGACTGGGATACAAGAGATGAATATTCGATGGAAGTTGGACATATATTTGTAAACTTCTAATGTCTAATCAATTACATTAGCAGGTGATGACTTATATAAATATTTTAAAGGAGGTTGAAAACCCAGGCTTTTGACTTTTTAGTCTGCCACTTAGTTTTGTCTGTCATTTAATCAAAATCACTACCTGTGGAAGTATTTCAAAAATGTATTTCATTTTGGGAGCTGAACAATCTCTAATCTTAACCACTCTTTCAATATTCATTGTTATTCTTTGTGCTTCCCTAGGGGTGTTTTATAACTCTATCTCTATACTTTTCCTTATCTGAGAAATCTCAAGCATTAACTTCCTCAATCAGAATACATAATTCAAATCATTTATCAGGTCTTTTAATTAAAGTGAGCACCATATCTTTGAACAAAGTATGCTAGTTTATTTCCCAGGCAATTGAGGCAAAATCATAACAATAATGGTTACTTCAGGACAAGAATCAAACATACTTCAAACCACATGAATTTGATTATCCAAAGCAGGATGTTTCATATTTTCTATTTTATTTTTGTTCTTCCCACGTAACTTTAAAGTCAGTTAAGTCCTCCTGGACATCCCAGCCTTGAGACAACTATCCAAGTCCCTAAGCTAAAATTTGTTTACCTCAGAACAAAGGTCACACACCAAGCTCAGTCAACTTTCTGGGGATTTTGATTCTCTGTACTGGCAGCTATGGTTTATTGCCTTGGATAATTGAGAGGTGACTAAATGATCCATGTAAATGGAAGTATTTAAAGAGAGGCTGGTTGCCCACTTATTTTCAAACATCTGGGAAGAATTTGGATCAAATCAGTGACCCTAAATGATAGTTCAAGGACAAATGTTGGGTTGGTTATATCTGACTATATGAGGGAACTTTGAAAAAAATAAAAATTTCAGTCCCTATGTACCAAATCAGAATCTCTGGAAGAGACACCAGGAAAGCAATGGAAAGCTGTCTTTTTTTAAACTTCCCCTACATGAGTCTGACAATGATGTTTGCGAAACAATGTTCTGAATCAGCGCTTTTCAAGTTTAATATGCATAAGAATCACCTGTGGTTCTTGTTAAACTCAGATTGTAATTCAGCAGGTCCAAGTTGGGGCCTTATCTTCATTTCTAACAAGGTTTCTAGTAATGCTGCTCATGATCACATTTTGAGTAGCAACTGGCTAGATTACCTCTCAGGTTCCCTCTACTTATACTTTCCTGTGATTCTAAAGTGTCTTATGGAAATTGTGCCTTATCATCCTTAATCACATCAGAACTTTCTGTTCAAATTAATAGAGTCTGAATACACATAGGCATATTCTTTTTTTGCAAAAAGTGCCAGACAATAATTGGCTTTTTTTTTTCACTTGCAGCTCTACCTTTGTTTCCCACTTTTTAGCTTTCAGCATGTAACTGAAAAAGTCCCAGAAAACAGATCTACCCAAGTTAATCATCTTTGAAGAGTTGTGGACCCGCTGAATACTAAAACAAATATTTCTTCTATGTGAACCAAAGAAAAAAAAGAAAAGCAGCTTACTAAACTCTGGTTAAGAGAAGGCAATCATCATATAGAAATCTGAAAAGTTGCTATATGGCCCATTCATAATCCAAATGGGAGAGGACCAACTGTCATGATAACCCAGAAGGCTTTATAAGAGAGTAAACAAGAGGGGAAAATTATAAGGGCTTGTCATCTGCTCTTGCACACTAGACTTTCACGTAGTTATTACAGCCAGATCCAAAACAAACATGCAGATAGTTCTTTGAAAAGCCACCAAATCATGTGCAGACATTCAGACCAATTCAGTAAAAAGAAAGTTATTTTATACTCAGTTTTTCCAACCCATTGATGATCAGTCTTTTAGAAAGAGTAGCAGTTGATTATAAATTCAGGTTTTGAACCACCATTTGACAAAGACAGCTTCTCCAGAAAGAACCATGCCTGCTAATGACACATGTGCTGGACCATATGGGGACAATACAGATTTTTGATACTTTATCTATGCAGTGACATACACTGTCATTCTTGTGCCAGGTCTCATAGGGAACATATTAGCTTTGTGGGTATTTTATGGCTATATGAAAGAAACCAAACTAGCTGTGAAATTCATGATGAACTTAGCCATTGCTGACTTACTACAAGTTCTCTCCCTTCCACTGAGGATCTTTTACTACTTGAATCATGACTGGCCATTTGGGCCTGGCCTCTGCATGTTCTGTTTCTACCTGAAGTATGTCAACATGTATGCAAGCATCTACTTTTTGGTCTGCATCAGTGTGCAACAATTTTGGTTTCTCATGTATCCCTTTCACTTCCATGATTGCAAACAGAAATATGACCTACATATCAGCATTGCTGGCTGGCTGATAATCTGCCTTGCCTGTCTGGTCTTTCCTCTCCTCAGAACCAGTGATGAGACCCCAGGCAACAGAACCAAATGCTTTGTTGATCTTCCTACCAGGAATGTCAATCTGGCCCAGTCTGTTGCCATGATGACCATTGGAGAGTTAATTGGGTTTGTCACTCCTCTCCTGATTGTTCTTTATTGTACCTGGAAGACAGTTTTATCACTGCAAGATAAGTACCCTGTGACCCAAGACCTCGGAGAGAAAAAGAAAGCTTTGAAAATGATTCTAACTTGTGCAGGAGTATTCTTAATTTGCTTTGCATCTTATCACTTCAGTTTTCCTTTAGATTTTCTGGTCAAGTCCAATGAAATTAAAAGTTGTCTAGCCAGAAAAGTGATTCTAATATTTCATTCTGTTGCCCTCTGTCTTGCTAGTCTGAATTCCTGTCTTGACCCAGACATATACTACTTCACCACTAATGAGTTCAGGAGACGGCTTTCGAGACAAGATTTGCATGATAGTATCCAACTCCATGCAAAATATCTTGTGAGCAACCATACCACTTCTACCCTGACAACTGAATTATGCTAAATTAAAAAAAAACTGCACATAGCCATTAATGCAAGTACATCAGAATATGTTGGTAATATGCTAAGCCACTGGGAAGTAATCACAGGAAGTACTCACACAGCTTTTCAGTTATGCTCTATTTTACCTAAATGAGGAATTCACATCTTCATAACAGAATTTATTTAGAGCATTATACTTTACCATCCTTGATGTTGACATGTCCAGGCAGTAATTTGTCAAGTCTTCTAGACTTAACCTATAGCATTTCAGTGCCATCCTATAAACATATGCTCTCAGCTAGAGCCAGCAGTTTTGTCTGTGAACCTAAGACACAGAGAGACTATTAACTTGGAGTCACCATAACCACATAGTTTTGTTACAATGGACACTTGAATCCCATTGTATTTAGAGGCAATACAGTTGCCTACTTATACTGGCAGTCACAGTTTATATTCCAATATCATATTGTTGTTTTTTATTTTAAGTAAGGTGGGCAATATATTTTTTGGAGAAAACAAATTGCTATAAACATGGGCCCATTTTATCTCTCGTTTGTAATTTACAATTGGGTTTGAAGACTCAGATACCTATTTCCTCTATTTCAGAATCAATATGAAACATATTTGTCATACCAGTTCATAGAATGAGAATCTGAAGTCAGGCTTCTGGTATGTTTAAAATAATGACAAGAAACATATTCACACATAGTAACTCTCTATGACTATGTAAGATGCTCTATTGAATCTACCCAGGGAGGTAGTTTGTCAAAGTCCACACAAACTGACCCAAATTGTCAGGAGACAGCAGATAGGTAAAATCACAGTTCTGATTCTTGAACTATTTCGAAAGAACACCTCTGAAGATGTATGGAGCTACCTAACACAGAGTTTCCACCATGCTACTAGAGTGACACTGAAGTACCTCTGACCAGTTACTGCACTTTCTGAGCCTATGGAAGAAGGAAGAAGTAGAGCACTAATTAATTACTAAGCTTAGGACTGAGCAAAGAGATGAAATACAGTTGGATACACCTCTTAAAAACCTCATTGTGTTGTATTATACTTCAAGTTAGGTGGCGCAGGTCAAGCTACCATCACAAGTTAGAGCAGGGTTTGGAGGCAGCCAGCCAGGCATGTGGACCCTAGAGTCTTCAGTAATTTACCCCAGTCAAGCCATTCTGAGGCCTGCACAGCCTACCTCCCAGCAACTGGGGAAGGCAATTCTTCCACCTTTTGAGAAAAGCACAGATGATTAATTTTGGCAGCATTGGACACCCCTTAAAATGCTTTGTCTGCTACCTGTTTGGTACTGGTATGCAGGAAATAGCTCCAGAATATGAGTAGTAATTAAACCTAAGGTCTTAATTCATTTTGCAAATACATTATAGCAGAAAGCTCTAACTTAAAAAAATGATCTACTTAAAATCTGTGTACTGTATAATGAAGACACATTGTATGTCTCATCTAGAAGGAATGTGTGAAAATCAATCAAGGACATCATCATATTTAGAGGAAGGGAGTTGTGTTAAGCACACAGTTATGAAATAATGTGTTTAGGGGGAAAACTCATAAAATCAAAATGAATTCTAATATCTAAGATGAGTGTAAAATTTTCTGTTTTCTCTGACAAGTATTGATTTTGCTTGTGCTTTCTTATTAAAATAATATCCTATTAAAAGACTGATTTTGTGCTGCTAGCAATAGTGTATATATTTATCTTCTAATTATTAACTGCAAAGTACATATTTTGATGTTTTAAATAAATTCTAAATGAGTGTTATATTATGGCTTTAAAAAGGTAACTGTGTCTGCTCTGTTTCCTTTAAAATTATTTGTGTTTGAATATAATTTAGTGTTGTAATGGAACCACAAGTAATAACTTTGTGAGTCCTTATAAGAGTCTTATCTACTCTTTAGATGTTTACTATTTTCTAGATTAGCATGGATTATACTTCTTAGGGCCACTTAGGGAGAGCAGTGATTTAATTTTATTAACATAGTAATTTTACTTTAAACATATCTATTTTTTAAGGGGAGGGGAAAGAAATATTTCTAGGAGATTACTGAACTTTTGAAAGGAATGGTTGAGGTTAGAGCCCATTCATTAGGAAGTCTAAAAGCCCTTGCAGATCATCTACACAATTCAAGTAGATAAGTGTCCAGTATTCTTATATTCTTATGTTGCTTAGCTAAGACCACCCCTTATCCCCAGGCCTGCCCATTTAGGTTTACATTCACTGCTGTGACTTTATCTATCCCTCTTCCTCATCAATATATTTGTCTTCTGTCCTATTCCTTGTTCTTCTAGTCAGTGTTCTTGAGACAGGGACAGTGGGTATAGTCAGAGTAGGGTGAGGGCCTCCGGGAAAAGCAGGGTGGAATATTTACAGTCAGAGCAATGTAACAATGGGCAAAGAAGTCCCCAGTGAAACTCTGTTAAGCATTATGCAAAGTCAAGGTCACACCAATTCTCTAGGGAAAGATACCTAAGAATATAGACATCTTCAGTGAGAACAGTTAAAGGTCAAAAGGCCAGAAGCAACTTGGCCTGGAATGTTTGAGTGTTCTGTAAGGGTATCAGCATAACCTGTGACTCTGCTGTCAGCCCTAACAATCAGACTTTGACCCAGCCCACCTTGACCGGGCAGGTGATGCAAGTCCACACCCCTAAGTTTTTTTCATGTTCTCGAAAAATCCTCAACTGCCTATAAAACCCCCTAGACAATGCACCACTACGGGCTCTCTTGTCCCCTCCTGGCATGAGCCGGGAGCTCTATTCTCTCACTTTATTTCTAAATTAAAGCCTTTACTTTGCTCTCCTACCTTGAGTGTTTGTGAAGCTCATTCTTTGGCTTCATGAACAAGAACCCCGGCATCATTCTGATCAATTTATTCCCACTAAGGTAAAAGGGATATATGAATTCTAGGCCCTAGGGATAAACTTAATTCAAAGTGTTAATTCTTCACTTTTAATGGAGGGACTAAAGACACTGAAGCAGACTGAAGGGGAAGATATTTTGAAGGAAGTGGGTCTTACAGCAATGCCTCTCAGCCCTTCATATGGTAAGTGATCACCTACTTTGCCAGCTGTAATGAAGATGCTAAATTCTAATAAATGTTAGAATAAATCCACAAACACTGCTATCAGTTTCTCAGATGTTTCCTTGTTTTCATTTCCTTTTTGACTTTTTCCCTTCCAAATCTGGACCTGATTGTCAGGGAGAAGTCTAAAACTAGGAGAGAAGTGCTGATGCTCATCCAGACAGCACCCTCCTCTCTGAGCTTCTCGTTTACTTGAAAAACCTTATCTCTGAATCTCCCATTTATCACTCTGTGGGTTCAGTGAAATCAGGGTACAAATAGTAAACACCCTTAACTGCAGTAATATACAATTCAAGATAAATAAACTCACATATTTCCTATACATAGTTATTTGAATTCTGATTCTAAAATATGCACATAATTATTCTAACAAGAGAGATTTTGAATGCAGGATGATTTCCATTTTATTGTTATTGTCATTTATTGCTATTGTTATTATATTCAAATGGTTTATGTCTTTTCTTTGACACTTAGTTAAGCAGCTCATTCTCTTAACCTGTAATTCCATGAAAAGAAACCATCTACCCTAGGAGCAAGGAATCAAGCTACCTTGGTCTGAAAGGATGCATGGTACTCTCAGGAAACTCCACTTTTATGTCATCCTTTTGCTTTTACTCCCAAGATACTGTGAAAATTTTGCACTTGAAATTCATTTATATCTATAGTTTATAATATGCATTTTAGTAATAAAGATGGTATCCATAATTACATAGAAATGTTCTGCGTCCAGAAGCCAATGTATAAGTAATAAATTTTTCAGTAAATTGATATACTTCAGGATATTTGTTAGTGTTCTCACACATGTGGATAAAAGTCCCATGATGTTCTACTCTCCCTTTTTCTCTCTGGTAGAGGTGCATTCTGTTCTCAAGTGAAAAGCTTAGCTACTTCTTCAACCTATCTTCTCCCACTAACCATTCTTCCCATTGACATATTTTTACTATTCACACCTTGAGATTATTCTCCAGTATCACTTGTCTAACAAGTTTATTTGGATGACTTAAAGTCCTGTATTTGCTAGAGTATAGTCTGTGGGCAGAAAATGAAATGAGGTGACAGAGAGGGAATGTTTTCTTTTAGTCTCAAGGGTTAAGGCATGACAGTCTGATTTGTCTTGTGGATTGGCAGGGAAAATATCCCATCTTCCCCTGTCTTGTGGATTGGTAGGGAGAAAAACTTCCCCTCCCCCCCTGCTTCTCCCAAAATAAATCTATTAAAAAAAAAAGTGAAATCACTAAAATGATCTCTGGCCTGCCTTTCATTCTAGTTCTTTAGCAATTTCCTCTTCATCTCACTGATCTCCATAGTGCTTTGAGGATGTCCAGATATATTCTTAATAGCTAAGTTGTTCAGATTTATACATTTTGGCTGTTGCAGAAAGATTTTCTTAGGACGTGGTAAAAGCTTTCCTAATGAGAAATTTCTGGTATTTTGGTAGATCTCAATAAAATGATAGGATATAAAAATGAGAACTGTCCCCTTCAAGTGTCCTTGAATTGTATGTAGGTCTCCTCTGTGCCTTCCTGAAGCTAGCCCAGAAATAATTTAACTGCCTTGACTACCATATTTTTGTGGGGGAAGGGGTGAGAGAGAAACTTTCAAGTAAATATGGCTCTTTTAACTTACTTATTCCTCAGTTATTAAAGGATGTGATGTGTGTTTGAGGGACAGGAAGTGAGTAGTAATTTTCTTGAACCTCACAGACCATTTCCTCAGCAGAACTTCCTTAGCCTTAATCACTTATTTGATTTTGCCAAGATCATATTTATTCTTCTGTTGTTTGTTGACTAACTTCTCTTCATCCAACTCCTTAATATACATCTTCTGATTCATCTATGGGCATAGCTCTTATTTAAGGCCTTGTGTTTGCCTTCTTGGGTCTCTTCAAAGATTAATAGGGCAACTTCTCTGTGGTGGGGAAGAAGGCTGTCATTAGGCTTATCACCCTGGTCCCAGTGTTTTCTTTTTTTAGGAGCTTCAGAAGTACAGCTGAGAGGCATACCTAGGGTCTTTTGCTCTTCAAGTTTTATTATACTATGAAAAAGTCCTAATATATTCAAAAGAAGAACAATTAGTATAATGAACCTTATGTACCCATTATGCAGCTCCAACCATCAACGCATACCGAATCTTCTTTCCTCTATACCTGCACCCACTATCCTTATTCCAGATTATATTAAAGTATGTTTCATACATTATATAATTCAATTTTTAAATATTTTCATATCATAGTACCATTTTAATGACGTGTTCAATATATGATCAAAAGGGGGCAAGGAATAAGAACTGATTTTAGATATTTTACCCTTCATTTTTATGCCATCATACACTTTTGAAATAACTTCAAACACTAAATTCCAAAAAATAGAATTACCTTTTGATCAATATGAACAAGTTCCAACTCATGTAAAAATGTCTATTAACCTGACTCTGTTTACCTTAAATGAGCATTCTACTGCAGAAGTGTTGATGGAGACACGTTGAATTCAGTTCAGAAATTCCTTGGGCCAAATTTATTATGGCTTCCATAAGAAGGCATCCAGTACAATTCAGCTCCACTAAATGTAAAAACCACTGCTGACAACTTTATTCACCACATTTTGGTCAAATGGTCTGCTAAACAATGTTTCTAGTGCACTAGTAAGCTGTATTTATCTAAATATACACTCTGAAATTAGTTTCTGAGTCTTATGTCATAGTTATGTGAATTCTGTGAATAATGTTTATAGTTAGATGACTAGATTTCTCTAAAATTTCCCTCAGACATTTCACAGTTTCTTCATTTGAATCTATCCTGACAAGCTATATTAACTGGAGTATGGTTCAACTGTGGTTAGTACAACTGTGACTTAAACCAGATAGAAATATGTTTCTCTCTCATGTAAAAGTTCTAGGAAGTAGGTGGCTCTTTTTTGCAAAGTATCTGGATATCCAGGCTCTTGTAACTCCAACATTTCTTGGATGTTTCATTAATCAGACTGATGCAAGGTATTTCATCACATGCATTATATAGCTAGTAGGACTGGGGAAATGGGGGAGACACAACTTTTCCTTTTAAGAGGGTGACTAGAAATTGTGAAAGTCCTTTCTCCTCATAATGCACTTGCTAAACAGCAGCTACATGGCCCTGCCACAATGTAAGAGAGACCAGAAAATATAGTCTTTACTCTGTTTGACATATGCTAAGCTCAAAATTCTTCAATTATGGAAAAAAATGGACAAATAATGGGTAGCAGGATATAAGTTCCATCATTCTACTGATATCAGAATTACTAGGGTTGTCATTTTGCTCTAATTCCATATAAACCATAAACCCCTGCAGTCGCTTAGATGTTCATTCCATTTTATAAAACCACTACATCCCTCTAATGGAACAGCAACCTCTCTTCTCCCTTGGGATTATCACAGCCATCCAATAGCAAAAGGAGAAGCAATCACTAAAAATACGTTATGGTGGTGGTTGGTACTTTGGGAGTGGATGGACAATGTTTAACACCTGTAACACGGGGGATCAAATAGGAGTATATGAGAAGTGATTGCATTGGTCAATGTTCTACATACACATTTTTAATTTTTTCCCAGAGATGCAGTTACAGTTCCCTTTTTTGACCTCCTGTAAATGAGTCAACTCAGGTTCAGAGCATAGAATTGCCCTCAAAATTGATCGGTCCGAAGAATTAAAGTTACTTCAAATAACGCTTTGAAGTATCTGTTCCCTATGCCAAGAATGTTCTAACAGCTATTTTGTCCCTTCTTTCAGTTAAACTCCTTTAGTTCTCAAAGATGGCCACCCCACCTAAAGAGCTCTCCACATCTATCGACACAAGTTCACTGCTAATAAATTATCTTGATGTTTCTTATGATTTCTTATAATTTGTAATTACTTCATTTATTTGTTTATTGTAGATATGCCCTACTTGAATATAACATTTGTTCACTTTTGTGTTTTCAAAGCCTTTATCATTACGTACAAATAGTCAATACTCAAAAAATGTATTGGGAAAGTGATGTCAGCAACAGGGCAGCATAAGACATTGCACCTTTCAATTAGACATTTAGACCTCTACACACAAATAAGAGTACCTTTGTGGGAGTTTTGACTTTGTACCTTGCTCCAAAGGACCCAAGAGGAATCTTGCCCACCAGTACAGATGGCATGAAAAAGACAAACCTCCATATAGTCACAGAAGCAGCAGAGCTAGTGTGACTGCCTGGACCCCTCTTGCCATTGTTGGGTAAGAATTGGGTTAGTGCTAAATTGGGAAGACTGTCACCCAAAAAGAGAGCTTGCAGAAGTCCATCCTCCTGAAGGGAGAATCCAACATATATTGAGAGAAAAAAAGAAAGAAAAATATGAGTTTGGTGACAATAGAGGTGTTAAGAAAAACTTTGTCAGTGCTGTCCCACCCCCAAGAAGGTGTTAATTGGGATTGGTTTATTTTTCACAAGCAACCACTTCTGTGAAGAAAAAGGAGGCAGTGAGAAAGGGCTTGCTTACTTCAGCTAAGTGGTATGCTTCTGGAGAAACCAATTTCTCTCCAGCAGTACCTGAGTTCAAAGGTGAAAATTGCACTGGGGGTGAAGGAACATATCTAAAAGGGGGAAGATGAAGATGGCAGTATGAGTAGGACAGTGGGAATCTACTCCCCAAAACATATATATTTTTGAAAATACAACAAATACAACTAATCCTAAAAGGGAGACCAGAAGACAAAGGACAACAGCCAGACTACATCCACACCTGCGAGAACCCAGCACCTGGTGAAAGGGGTAAGATACAAGCCCCGGCCCAGCGGGACCAAAGCGCCCCTCATCCCAGCTCCCAGTGGGAGGAGAAAGGTTGGAGTGGGGAGGGAGAGGGAGCCTAGGACTGCTAAACACCCAGCCCTAGCCATACGCAGCAGAGTGCAGACACAGTGCATGCATGGAGTGCTGGAAACTAGGGAAACAGGACAGCAAGACCTTTGAGCTGGTCCCGAAGCTGGCACCCCTGTGACAAAGAAAACCGAGTGCTTTTTGAAAGTCTTAAAGGGACAGGGACGCCACAGGTGGACGGAAGCATCCTGGGTCACAGTCCAGCAGCTGGAAATTCCAGGGAACTCCAGGCACACTAACCCCCTGGGCAACAGCTCTGACACCCCTCACAGAGGTAAACAGCCAAACAGCACCCTGTCCATTACCCCTCTGGGGTCTTGCCATAGCAGAGCAGCAGCCTGAGGATGGCCACGTCCACAGCAAGGGAGCTTCCTACATACCAGCCGGGCAAGATACAGAGACCCAGTCTACACGCAATTGCCCAACACAAGTCACTAGGGGTCGCAGTTGTCCCTGTAAAGAAAGGCCAGGAGCCAAGTGGAAAGAAGCTTGACTCTCCCAGCTGACAAAGTCAATAGCTCACCACTGCACCTATTAACATGAAAAGGCAAAAAAATTTGATCCAGACAAGACTAACCCAGACAGCTTCAGCATCTGCTACATCTCCCCCTGAGAAGGAACCTGGGGAGATAGATTTAACAAGTTTTCCTGAAAAAGAATTCAAAACAAAAGTCATAACCATGCTGATGGACTTGCAGAGAAATATGCAAGAACTAAGAAAGGAGAATACAGAAATAAAACAAGCTCTGGAAGGACTTCAAAACAGAATGGACGAGATGCAAGAGACCATTAATGGACTAGAAAACAGAGAACAGGAACGCAGAGAAGCTGATGCAGAGAGAGATAAAAGGATCTCCAGGAATGAAAGAATTTTAAGAGAGATGAGTGACCAATCAAAACAGAACAATATCTCCATTATAGGGGTACCAGAAGAAGGAGAGAGAGAAAAAGGGATAGAAAGTGTCTTTGAAGAAATAATTGCTGAAAATTTCCCCAAACTAGGGGAGGAAATGGCCTCTCAGACTACAGAGGTACACAGAACTCCCATGACAAGGGATCCAAGGAGGGGAACACCAAGACACATAATAATTAAAATGGCAAAGATGAAAGACAAGGAGAAAGTATTAAAGGCAGCCAGAGAGGGAAAAAAAGGTCACCTACAAAGGAAAACCCATCAGGCTATCATCAGACTTCTCAACAGAAACCCTACAGGCCAGAAGAGAATGGCATGATATACTTAATGCAATGACACAGAAGGGCCTTGAACCAAGATTACTGTATCCAGCATGATTATCATTTAAATATGAAGGAGGAATAAAACAATTCCCAGACAAGCAAAAGTTGAGGGAATTTGCCTCCCACAAACCACCTCAACAGGGCATCTTACAGGGACTTCTCTAGATAGGAGCACTCCTAAAAAGAGCACAGAACAAAACACCCAACATATATAGAAGGGAGGAGGAGGAATAAGAAGGGAGAGAAATAAAGAATCATCAGACCGTGTTTATAATAGCTCAATAAGAGAGTTAAGTTAGACAGTAAGATAGTAAAGAAGCTAACCTTGAACCTGTGGTAACCAAAAACTTAAAGCCTGAAATGGCAATAAGTACATACCTTTCAATAATCACCCTAAATGTAAATGGACTGAATGCACCAATCAAAAGACACAGAGTAATAGAATGGATAAAAAAGCAAGACCCATCCATATGCTGCTTACAAGAGACTCACCTCAAACCCAGAGATGTGCACAGACTTAAAGTCAAGGGATGGAAAAAGATACTTCATGCAAACAACAGAGAGAAAAAAGCAGGTGTTACAATACTAGTATCAAACAAAATAGACTTCAAAATAAAGAAAGTAACAAAATATAAAGGACATTACATAATGATAAAGGGCTCAGTCCAAGAAGAGGATATAACCATTATAAATATATATGCACCCAATACAGGAGCACCAATATATGTGAAACAAATACTAACAGAATTAAAGGAGGAAATAGAATGCAATGCATTCAGTTTGGGAGACTTCAGCACACCAATCACTACAAAGAACAGATCCACCAGACAGAAAATAAGTAAGGACACAGAGGCACTGAACAACACACTAGAATAGATTGATCTAATAGACATCTACAGAACTCTATATCCAAAAGCAACAGGATACACATTCTTCTCAAGTGCACATGGAACATTCTCCAGAGCAGACCACATATTAGGCCACAAAAAGAGCCTCAATAAATTCCAAAAGATTGAAATCCCACCAAAAACTTTTCAGACCACAAAGGCATAAAACTAGAATAAACTGTACAAAGAACGCAAAAAGGCTCACAAACACATGTAGGCTTAACAACACGCTCCTAAACAATCAATGGATCAATGACCAAATCAAAATGGAGATCCAGCAATATATGGAAACAAATAACAACAACAGAAAGCCCCAACTACTGTGGGATACAGCAAAATCAGTCTTAAGACGAAAGTAAATAGCAATCCAGGCATATTTAAAGAAGGAAGAACAATCCCAAATGAATGGGCTAATGTCACAATTATCGAAATTGGAAAAAGAAGAACAAATGAGGCCTAAGGTCACCAAAAGGAGGAACATAATAAAGATCAGAGAAGAAATAAAAAAAATTGAGAAGAATAAAACATAGCAAAAATCAATGAAACCAAGAGCTGGTTCTTCGAGAGAATAAACAAAATAGATAAGCCTCTAGCCAGACTTATTAAAAGGAAAAGAGAGTCAAAACAAATCAACAGAATCAGAAACGAGAAAGGAAAAATAATGACGGACAACACAGAAATACAAAGAATTATTAGAGAGTACTATGAAAACCTATATGCTAACAAGCTGGGAAAACTAGGAGAAATGGACAACTTCCTAGAAAAATACAACCTTCCAAGTCTGACCCAGAAAGAAACAGAAAATCTAAACAGATCAATTACCAGCAATGAAATTGAAGCGGTAATCAAAATACTACTAAAGAACAAAACCCCCGGGCCAGATGGATTTACCTCGGAATTTTATCAGACATACAGAGAAGACATAATACCCATCCTCCTTAAAGTTTTCCAAAAAATAGAAGAGGAGGGAATACTCCCAAACTCATTCTATGAAGCCAACATCACCCTAATACCAAAACCAGGCAAAGTCCCCACCAAAAAAGAAAACTACAGACCAATATCCCTGATGAATGTAGATGCAAAAATACTCAACAAAATGTTAACAAACTGAATTAAAAAATACATGACCAAGTGGGGTTCATCCCAGGGATACAAGGATGGTACAACATTCGAAAATCCATCAACATCATCCACCATATCAACAAAAAGAAAGACAAAAACCACATGATCATCTCCATAGATGCTGAAAAAGCATTCGACGAAATTCAACATCCATTCATGATAAAAACTCTCAACAAAATGGGTATAGAGGGCAAGTACCTCAACATAATAAAGGCCATATATGATAAACCCACACCCAACAACATACTGAACAGCAAGAAGCTGAAAGCTTTTCCTCTGTGATCAGGAACAAGACAGGGATGCCCACTATCCCCACTGTTATTCAACATAGTACTGGAGATCCTAACCATGGCAATTAGACAAAACAAAGAAATATAAGGAATCCAGATTGGGAAAGAAGAAGTCAAACTGTCACTATTTGCAGATGACATCATATTGTACATAGAAAACCCTAAAGACTCTACTCCAAACCTACTAGAACTGATAGTGGAACATAGCAAAGTTGCAGGATACAAAATTAACACACAGGAATCTGTGGCTTTCCTATACACTAACAATGAACCAATAGAAAGAGAAATCAGGAAGACAATTCCATTCACAATAGCATCAAAAAGAATAAAATACCTAGGAATAAACCTAACCAAGGAAGTGAAAGACCTATATCCTGAAAACTATAAGACACTCCTAAGAGAAATTAAAGAGGTCACTAACAAATGGAAACTCATCCCATGCTCTTGGCTAGGAATAATTAATATCGTCAAAATGGCCATCCTGCCCAAAGCAATATACAGATTCAATGCAATCCCTATCAAATTACCAACAGCTTTCTTCAATGAACTGGAACAAATAGTTCAAAAATTCATATGGAAACACCAAAGACCCCGAATAGCTAAAGCATTCCTGAGAAGGAAGAATAAAGTGGGGGGGAGATCTCACTCCCCAACTTCAAGCTCTATTATAAAGCCATAGTAATCAAGACAATTTGGTACAGGCACAAGAACAGAGCCACAGACCAATGGAACAGAATAGAGTCTCCAAACATTAACCCAAACATATATGGTCAACTAATATTCGATAAAGGGGCCATGGACATCCAATGGGGAAATGACAGTCTCTTCAACAGATGGTGATGGCAAAACTGGACAGCTACATGTAAGGGAATGGAACTGGATCACTGTCTAACCCCATACACAAAAGTAAATTTGAAATGGATCAAAGACTTGAATGTAAGTCATGAAACCATAAAACTCTTAGAAGAGAACATAGGCAAAAATCTCTTAGACATAAACATGAGTGACCTCTTCTTGAACATATCTCCCCGGGCAAGGGAAACAAACGCAAAAATGAGCAAATGGTACAATATCAAGAACAGAAGAAAATTGAAAGAACAAAACAGCAGCAGAAGTACAGAACCCAAGAATGGACTAATAGTTACCAAAGGGAAAGGGACTGTGGAGGACGGGTGGGAAGGGAGGGATAAGGGCAGGAAGAAAAGAAAGGGGACATTATGATTAGCATTTATAGTGTTGGGAGGGCACAGGGAGGGCTGTACAACACAGAGAAGATAAGTAGTGATTTTACAGCATCTTACTATGTTGAAGGACAGTGACTGTGAACTTGGTGACAAGCACTGATTTTACAGCATCTATGTTGATGGAGAGTGACTGTGAACAGGGATGTGGGGGGAACTTGGTGAAGGGTGAGCATAGTAAACATAATGTCCTTAATATAATTGTAGATCAATGATACCAAAATAAAAAAAATAAATAAAAAGGGGCAGATTAAGATTTCAAATGGCTTTGAAGGGGTTTTGCTCAGCAGAAATTACATCCATGTGCCTCTGGTAGTGACCCTCCTGGAGATTTACCTACTAAGTCTGCTGGCTTCCCAAATGCACAAGGTGCCCTAGATATCTCCCAATTTTTCTGCCAACTCCTTATGTGTGCCTCAAAATGCGTGAAGGAGAGCAACTTCTTGTATACAGAGAGCATGTTCAGTAAACAGATAACTATTGGGGCAAGGAAGAAATCACAGACTTGAGCTAGAGTACCACCTTCTAGAATATAAAAAAGAGGTTTATAATAATAAGCCTTATGAATTGTAACAACCAAGTAAGACATAAAACCTTAGTTAAGGAGGTATCTGCTACTTCAAATGTGAAAGCAGAAACACAGCTACAGACAATAAAAAATAAGGAAATATGGAATCATAAAAGCAAAATGATAATTCTCCAGCAAGTGAACTCAAAGCCATGGAATATTGCCATCTAACAGAGAATTCAAAATAGAATTTATGAAGAAATTCAATGAGCTACAAAACAACTCAGAAATAATTCAAGAGAATCAGAAATAAAATTAATGAAGAGAAAGAGTTCTTTACCAAAGAGATAGTAATTATAGAAAAGAACCAAACAGAAATTCTGTAGGCCAAAAATTCAACAAATAAGATGAAGAATGGAATAGAGAACATCTGTAGTGGACTAGACTAGATGGAAGAAAAAAATAAGTGACTTGGGGTATAGGAATTTAGAAATACAATTAGAAGATGAGAGAGAACTAAGATTCTAAAGTAATGAAGAAATCCTAACTGAGTGCTGTGGGAATGAGAAATATAATTATTAGAATAATTTGGCTTCAGGAAGGAGAAAAGAGTGGGAGGAAAAAGTTTAAAGAAATAGTAGTTGAGAACTTCAAAAACCTGATGAAAGGCTTGGACATACAGTTCCATGGAACTAAGAACACCCTATTATTTCCATGCAAAAGACTTTATCCAAGATGCATAATAATGAAATTGTCAAAAATAATGATGAAGAAAATCTTAAAGGCCACCAGGGAGAAAAGAAAGTAACCTTCAAAGTTAGGCTACAAACAGATTTATCAGCAGAAACTCTACAGGCCAGGAGAGAATGGAATGATATATTCAGTGTGTCAAAAGACAAAATTTTCCATCCAAGAAAACTTAATCTGGCAATGGTATCCTTCAGATAACAAAATTAGAAATAGATTTCCAAGATAAACACTTAGGAGGTTTGCCATCACTAGACCTGACTTGCAAGAAAGGAAAGTTCTTCAAGCTGAAATGAAATGAAAGAGGAGAGAACACTTCCAGACTCATTCTAAAGGGCCAGTATTTCCCTGATACAAAAGCCAAATAATGACACTTTTTTCAAGAAAATAAAACTGTAGATCAATATTCATGATGAACATAGAGGCAAAAATTCTCAACAACATATTAGCAAACTGAATTCAAGAACTCACTTAAAGGATTATATATCATGAACAAGTGGGATTTATCCCTGGGTGCAAGGACCATTCAACATACTGTTGTCCAAAATTATGATACAAAATATTAATAAAATGAAAGATAGAATTCATATAATCACTAATGAAGAAGAAGCATTTGACAAAGTACAGCATCCCTTAATGATAAAAACTTGAACCAATGGGGTACAGGAAGAACATACCTCAATGTAATAAAGGCTATATACAACAAATCCACAGCTGACATTATACTCAATGGAGAAAAATGGAAAGCTTTTTTGCTAAGATCAGGAACAAGAGAAGAGTGCGCACTGTCTTCATTCCTATTCAACATAGCACTGGAAATGCTAGCTAGCTAAAATTAGTCAGGCAAGGCAAAGAAATAAAGGCATTTGAATCAGAAAGGTAGAAGTAAAATTAGCACTATTTGCAGATGATATGACCTTGTATGTGGAAAGCCCCAGACTCAAGTAAAAATATGTTGGATCCAATTTAAAAATTCCATAAAGTCACAGGACATGAAATAAATACACAGAACTCAAGTGCTTCTCTATACACTAACAATGAGGTATCTGAAAAAGAAATAAAAACATCTCATTCATGATAGCATTAAAAATAATAAAGTATCTAGAAATAAATTTATCTGAGGAAGTGAAAGATCTGTAAATGTAAAATGTAAGACTTTGCTGAAAGGAGCCAAAGACAAAAACTTTTATAAATAAAAGGACATCCTGTTTTCATGTATTAGGAGAGTTAATGTTGTCAAAATGTCCATATTATCCAAAACCATGTATAGGTTCAATGCAATCCCTATCAAAGTACCAATGCCATTTTCAAACAACTAGCAAAAATAATCCTAAAATTTATATGGAACACAAAAGACCTTGTATAGCCAAAGCAATTATGAGAAACAATAACATAACTAGAAGTATCATACTTCCTGATTTCAAATTATAATACAATACTACGGTAATTAAATTTTTATGATACTGGCATAAAAATAGACTACATAGACCGATGCAACAGAAGAGCCCAGAATTAAATCCCTGTGAATATGGTCAATTAATATTTGATAAAGGAGCCAGGAGTATCCAAAAAGTAACTGAAACAGATCAAAAACTTAAACATAAGACCTGAAAGTATAAAAGTCCTAGACAAAGACATGGGGAAGAAGTTCCCTGACATTGGTCTTGGCAATTATTTTTTGTATATAACAACAAAAAACCAAACAACAAAAGAAAAATCAAATAAGACTACAACAAATTATAAAAAGTTCTACAAATCAAAGCAGTCAACAAAATGAAAAGGAATATAAGAAAATTTTGTAAATTATGTATTGGATAGGTGTTAATATTAAAAATTTATAAAGCACTCATACAACTCAATAACAAAAAACAATCTGATTAAAATATAGGTAGAGGAAATAAATAGATATTTTCCAAAAAAGGCATACAAATGGTGAACAGGTACATGAAAACATGTTCCACAACCTAATCAGAGAAATGCAAATCAAAACAAGGATGAAATATCACCTCACACCTAAGAATGGCAATTATCAAGGAGAAAACATAGTAAGTGTTGGTAAGGATGTGCAGAAAAAGAAACATTTATGCACTGTAAGTGGGATTTTGCACTGGTTCAGCCACTATGGAGAATAGTATAGAGGTTTCTAAAAAAATTAAGAACATAGCCACCATATAACCCAGCAATCCCTTTTCTGAGTTCATATGCAAAGGAAATGAAAACAGGTTATTGAAGAGACATATGCCCTCCTATGTTTATTGAACCATTATTTACAATAGCTGAGATATTTAAACAACCTAAGTATTTGTCAACAGATGAATGGATGAAGACATGGTGTATATATGAAATGTAATACTATTCAGCCATGAAAAAATTGAAATTCTGCCATGCAACAATGTGGATGTACCTTGAGGACATTATGCCAAGTGAGATTTCAGCCAGAGAAAGACAAACACTGTGGTGTTTTATATGTGGAATCTAAAAAATTGGAAATAAAATAGAGCATAAAATGGTGGAACCAGGAGCTGGGGGGAGGGAAATTGGAGAAATGTTTATGGGCACATACTTGCAACTAGTAGATAAATTAGTCCTGGAGACCCAATAATACACAGTATAGTGAATACAGACAACACAAATGTATTATGCACTTTAAACATACTAACAGACTAGATCTTAATTGTTCCTACCACAAGAAGAAATGATAATTATGTGATGCAGCAGAAATGTTAGTTATGCTACAATGCCATTCATATTGTAATGTAAAAGTATCAAATCAATATGCTGTACACCTTAAACTTACACAATTTTCTATGTCTAATATGTTTCTATAAAATATATATGTGTGTTGAATGGAAGAGTAGATGACGGTCAATAAGTTGAGCTTTGTTGTTAGAGCATTCTACTGTTTAGAATTCTGTATCAACTGACAACTTTTGATTTATAGAATAAAATAACAGTTCAGATTTGTGATATTTTACATAAAGACCTTACAAGGTCTTCAGACACCATCAAAATCAGCTTAAAGGAAATATGTTCAGCTTATTCATTTTATTATTTGTACTTCCTTGTTTTGGCATAGTATAATAACGAGTGTATCTGGTCTGTCCCTTGTCCTTAGCACAGAACTTCAAGTACCCTTTGTATTTCCTAAATCATAGAAGTGTATTTGTTATGCTGATAGGTAAGTCGTGGAGGGGGGGCAGTCCTTAGATAGCTTCAGGTTGTTTCAGTCACCAGAAAGATCAACCATGTGATCAGAGGAAAGGGGCTGGGAAATAGAGGTCAAGCATATGGCCAATGATTCAGTCATCCATGGGTACATAATGCAACCTGGAAAAAAAATTCTGGACATTGAGGTTTGGAGAAGAGGTAGAAGAAGCTTCCTGGTTGGTGAACATAACAATGTACTGGAAAGTTGGCAGTCCCTGACTCCTCTGGTACAGAAGCTTCTATACTTAGGAATCTCTCAGACCTTGCCCTATTCATCTCTACATCTGGATGTGCATATGTATCATTATAATAAAATGACACTTGTCCTGAATTCTGTGAGTCATTCTAGACAATATAGCCTGTGGACATTGTGGAAAGCCCCAAATTTGAACCCAGCTGGACAGATTTGGGGATGGCTTGGGCACATCTGAAACTTCTAGCTGGTTTCTTAAGTGGTAGCAGTCTTACGAAGGACTTGTCCTTGTTGGGGGTCTGTGTTACTTCCCAGTAGTGTCAGAATTGAAATGAATTGTAGGAAACCCCTTTGGTGTCAGAAAATTTGTGTCAGAGCAATACTGGGAATCTTTGTATCACTGTTTACACTCTCAAACAAATAAGACTTTGAATAGCAAGACCATCCCTTTTAACCTGTTTGTAAAAGCTAATAGAGAGCTAATACTATATTCATTCTTAGGTAAATAATCTAACACAAGGAGCAAAATTTGAAAAGATCTAGTTGATTTGATCATAGCCAGTCAAGTCAATGATATAATACAAACAATGATACAAGTGAATGATATAATACAAGTCAGTGATATAATAAAACAGAATCAGTAGCTTTACCAGTAACCAGTAGTTAACTAAAACTACCAGTTGATCTAGTGATATTTAAAAATCCAAATTTGTTTTTTGCAGTAGACACAGCTCTGAATCAAAATACTTGTCATTCAAAAGAGGGTGACACTTAAATTTTGTATACTTCAAAAATTTAATATCCCCTTAGTGAAAATGAGACCATTGTCTTGGTTTTAATCTGTTTAAGCATAGTTTCATTAAAGCCCACATCTGAGAAAATATATGTTCTAGATAATGAGGCCAGGAAGAACTTCATGCTTGTACCTACCAATAGGAAATATAAACCCAAACAAAAAGAGAGGACGGCGTTTCTTAAAGATGTGGCCCAGGAGGGAAATTCACCAGTTCTCTGCCAGTCCATTTAATCTGGTAGTTGCTCCCACATAACCTTGCCAGAGACATCTAAAAACCACTAAAAAATTCCAGTTAATGCAAGGTAGGGATCAAGGAGCATTCTTGTTCTTTCTTTACAAGCCATAATTGTAACCGCTCATTTCTGAATGGATATGAAATATTCCACATTTTATCTCTTATTTTACCTGTCACAACCATGTCGTATTCAGGGTTTGTTTCCTGGACCTAACCTGGTAGAGATGGGGAAATTTCCACCACTACCTTTGCCACTATCCAGTTCAGCTTCTGAGTTGAATAAGGCAATCATTTGCTAACAAATTTAAACTGAGACCGTTAGCTCCAAACCTTTGACTTATACATAATAACTTTGGAAATATAATTTGGATTTCATTCAGCAGTATGATAAATAGTTCATGCCTTAAAAGGGGTTTGGGAAAAAATATATAGTCAGAATAAGATGGACCTAAGGTTAATCGCTTTTCAGTTTTTGTTGTCTTTCAGTAAGCCTCATCACAACCTGTGTCACAGACTGTATTTTAGACCTTTCATTTGCAGAGACCTCTGGGAATGAATAAACACATTCTTCTAAAACATCTGTCATAAGTATAAAGAGCTTAGAGAAGAAATGTGTGTTTGGTAGGTTAGAGGTGATGTAAGGATCATTAGAATTGCTGGAAAAGTGTATTTAGAAAATTAATTTCTAATAATATAATACACGTAATATAAATAATTTGCAAAGCTGTTTTCTTCTTTTTCTGGCTATGAAAGTAAAACAAAGCAAAAGACATGATATTTAATGTGAGTTACAATGTGCTGTATTTTCATCATTAGCTAGGATAGAAAAGTTGTGGAAATCCACTTGTCTTTAATCTTGCATTAATTAGTTAAATCTTGATTGAATGACATGTAATATGCTTTGCATTCATTAGGGATATGACTTATCCCACAGTAATCTTAAAAAAGCTGTCTCTACTTTTTTTTACCTCCCATTACTTCTCAGACCATCATAATCTGGTTCCTTACTTCCCAATTCTATTTTTTATCTATCTATTAAAAATTTTTTGAACACCAACTAGTGCCAGCAACTAGATTGGTACTGAAGTTTATTGTCTGGATGACATTCAGTCAAAATTAAGTATATTTATAGATATAATTTTGTTTAATTTTCAAGATAAAATATATTTTATTCTAAAATTGCTATTGCTTTTATACACTTATAGTCATATTACATAATTTAATCCATTGTTAAACTTCAGATAACATTAGAAAAGGAGAAAATATTGCTTTTGTCTATTTATTAAGGAGAGGCATGAACTTAAAATGAGGCTAACAAAGATGTCATTGAAGTGAGTTATTGAGTCTCTGATCCTGAGGGTAAGTTTCCTTAGGAGTAAAATTTTTTTTCTATCTGTTCTCCTAGGCCTGTGTTTAAGCAAAAAATTTGTGGTAGATACCTGGATCAAGCAATAAGAAACCAGGTTATATGAACAAATTATATGAAGATTTTTCTTATTTCAGCATCTCTTTATTACAGGAAAGAAAATTAAAATTTAGGAAAGCTTTTAAACTATCAACTACAGATCAATTATCCTTGATATAATACTTTTGTCCTTGGACAATGTACTATAGGTGACCCTCCACAACCTGACTAAAGTAAAACTTTAGTATCCTAAGAAAACAAGATCCCAGACTCAAAAAGACATGTGCACCCCTGCGTTTATTGCAGCACTATTTACAATAGCCAAGATATGGAAACAACCTAAGTGTCTATCAATAGATGAATGGATAAAGAAGATGTGGTGCATATACACAATGGAATATTATTCAGCCATAAGAAGAAAACTTATCCTACCATTGGCAACAACATAGATGGAGCTAAAGGGTATTATGCTCAGTGAAATAAGCCAGGTAGAGAAAGACAAGTACCCAATGATTTCACTCATTTGTTGGGTTTAACAATGAAGAAAACTGAAGGAACAAAACAGCAGCAGACTCACAGACTCCACGAAGGGACTAGCGGTTACCAAATGGAAGGGTGTGGGGAGTGTTGCTGGGGAGGAAAACAGAAGGAGATTAAGGGGCATTATGATTAGCACACATAATCTAAAGGGGTCACGGGGAAAGCAGTATAGCACAGAGAAGACAAATAGTGACTCTATAGCTAGCATCTTACTATGCTGATGGACAGTGACTTCAATGGGGTGTGTGTGGGGGACTTGATAATATGGGTGAATGTAATAAACACAATGTTGCTCATACGAAACCTTTATAAGTTTGTGTATCAATGATACCTTAATAAAAATTTTTTAAAATAAAGCCAATTTGTTTAGAGTAGCCATTTTAAAGGACAAACTGCTTGGTTGCATTTCAAGGGAAAGAGAGGGGGACTATTCCCCCTGCCTCAGCCTGCAGACTGGAGACCCAAAGACTGCAAGGATGTTTACCAAATAGGTCAAAGCTCAAGATAAGATGTGCTGCAATGTACATGTTCCCCTTGAAAATATCCCCTTCCCTTTCCCATGATAAAAAGCTAACCTAACAGGAAGAGGATAGTGACTTCAGTAGAGTAACTACCCAAATATCACCCATCACTCCTTAATAACCCCTTAATAAAACTCATTTCCTCACCAAACTGGGCTTGTTTGAGTTACTTTTGGACCTGTTGGATCCCCACAACTCAGGGGAAGGTGCTTCTTTTATGTTTCCCCAGACAAATAAATTAATCTTGCTGAACTGCTATTATACTATGAACAGATTTACTTTTTATCCTTATGAAATTCAACTGTCTGTCTCTGGGGCTCAGTTTTTCCAAGTATAAACTTGGGTTAATGGACTATGATTTCTAAGGACTCTTCCAGTCTTAAAGTTTTGTGGTTCTATAAAATCATGTCTATTACCTAGAAAATTAGAAATGCTACTGAAAGTCTTCTCTATACTGTGATATATGAGGGTAAAGACATTCCTATCATCTAAGGCCTCAATAGTTGAAGAAACCACAAAGTTACTCTAGATTGTAAAACACTAATGCAAAGTTAAGCAGTGTAGCCAAAGCTTATAAGACAGGCATTTCATAGGTTAGTGTTTTATTTCATAATTAGCAACTTATAATGCAATTTATAACTGCCTCTGATGAACATAGATACAAAAATCTTCAACAAAATAGCATACCAAATTCAAAAATGCATCACAAGGATCATATGCCATGATCACATGGAATTTATTCCAGGAATGCAAGTTTGATGTAACAACCACAAATCAATCAACATTATAAACCACATTAAGAAAATTAAAGGTAAAAATCATATGATTATCTTAATATATGCAGAAAAAGCATTTGTCAAAAATTAATATCTCTTAATAATAAAACCTCTCAACAAAGTGGGTATAGAGGGAATGTAACTCAACATAATATAGACCATATATGATAAAATAGTGAGAATTTAAAAGCTTTTTCTCTAAGATCAGGAAAAAGACTAAGATGCTCACTGCCACTGCCTTTATTTAACAGAGTTTTAGAAGTCCTAGCACAGCAACAGGTAAGAAAAAGAAAAGCTATCTAAATTGGAAAAGAAGTAAAACTGTCACTAGTAGCAGATGACATGATACCATATATAGAAAATCCTAAAGACTTCACCAAAAAACTGTTAGAACTAATGATGGAATTCAGTAAAATTGCAGGATACAAACTTGAGATACAAAAATCTCTTGAGTTTCAAACACTAACAACAAGCTTTATTAAGCAACAGAAATAAAGAAAGCAAATTCATTTACGGTTGTATTATTAAAAAGAATGGAATTCCTAGGAAAAAAACCTTATCAAGGATGGGAAAGACATATACACTGAAAACTATATGACATAGATGAAGGAAATCGAAAGACATGAATAAAATCAGAATATATTTCATGCTCATTGATTGTAAGAACTGACATTATTAAAATACCCATGGTATCTAAAGTAATCTACAGATTTAATGCAATCCCTATCAAAAGTGCAATGTAATTTTACACAGAAAGCAAACAATCCTAAAATTTGTATTGAACCACAGAAAAAAAACCCCAAATAGTCAAAGGAATCTTGAGGAAGAGGACAAAGTCATAAGCATAATATGCCCTGATTTAAAACTATCCTACAAAGCTATAGTAATCAAAACCATACTGTATTGGCATAAAAACAGAAACATTGGTCAGTAGAAGAGAACAGAGAGCCCACAAAAAACCCTCACATTATGGTTAATTGCTTTACAACAAAGGATCCAAGAATATACAGTGGTAAAAGTCAGTCTTTTAATAAATGGTGCTTGGAAAAGAGGACTGCTACATGCAAGACAATGAAACTGGGCCACTATAGTACAGCTCATAACAAATAAATCTGCTTAAAAATGAGCAGAGGTGGGAAATGATGGTGGCATGAGAAGTGAGGCAGAAATCTCCTCCCAAAACCGCATATAACACAAAAATATAACAAATCAAACTAACCCTGAAAGAGAGACCAGAAAGAATACTGTAACAGATGGCTTACATCTGGGGAAAAGAGAAGAACTCAGGGAAAAGGGTAAAGTAGAAAAGGCACAACCCGGTGGGACACAGCACTCCCTCCACCCCAGCTCACTGGCAGGATGAAAAGAAAGGGAGTAGGGAGGGAATAGAAGCCCAGGACTGCTAAATACCCACTCTTGGAGATCTACTAAGGGACAACAAAACCACATTACATGGTACTCTGGACATTAGAGGGGATCGAAAGTAAAGACAGGTGGAATACTCAGAGAGACTAAGATTTCAGCCCTTCTGGAGGAGAGATACCCACAACTGGCTGCTCTGGGAAAAAAGAAAGGCGGGCACTTTGAAAGACTTCCCAACAGTGAAAAGGCTGCTAAAGGGGAAAGGATTACACAGAGCTTGTTGCTCAGAAGGGCAGTAACAGGTGGAAAAATCATCCTGGAATACTCATCCAAGCAGTTTGGGAAAATTCAGGAGCTTCAGACTCTCCATTCACCTGGCTGGCAAAGCAGCCCTCAGGCTACCCCCACTGAGATACGAAGGCTGCCACTACTTCCACCCTTCTGGCACTGGCTCACAAATCTGCTGTCTCTGCCATTGTGCCAGGCCAGCTGGAGGGCAGCCCCACCTATGGCAGCTACAGGGGTGTAACACAGATGCTTCTCTCTGTTGGCCCATTAGCCCTGGCAGGGGAGACAGTTACTGCAGTTGGGAAGCAGGAAAGAGCTCTTTCCTACTGCCAGGCACAGGTACCAATCACCTGTGACTCTGCCACCACTCCAGGGGCTAGGCAGCTCTGGAAAATAGAGGGTGCAGCCTACAAAAAGATATTCTTCCATATTATTCAGTAGGAATATGAAGTGGCAAAGAACCTTGTTCAATCCAAAATCCCACAAACACTAACCAAAAAGAGGGCTCAGTGAAACTGAAATTGTCAATACTCTTGGTAAAGATTTTAAACTAAAAATTATAAATATGCTCATGGAGGTACAGAAAAATATGCAAGATCTCAGGGATGACTTCAAGAAACAGAAACTTTGAAAAATACAGTATTCAAAATGAAATATAAAATGAAAGGATTTAAAAGCAGACTAGAAAAGGTAGAGGAGATGGCAAATGGAATGGAAATTAGAGAACACAAATACAAAGAAGCTGCAGCACAGAGAGAAAAAAGGATCTGTAGGAATGAAAGAATATTAAGAGAACTGTGTGAACAATCCAAACAGAATAATATTTGCATTATAGGGGAACCAAAAGAAGAAGAGAGAGCAAAAATAACAGAAAGTGTCTTTCAGGAAATAATTGCAGAAAACTTCCCCAATTTCGGGAATGAAATAGTCTCTCAGGCCATGGAAGTGCACAGATCTCCCAACACAGGAAAACCAAGGAAGACAACACAAAGGCATATAATGATTAAAATGTCAAAGTTCAAGGACAAGGACAGTGAATTACAAGCATCCAGAGAGAGAAAAAATATCACATACAAAGGGAAATTCACCAGGCTATCATCAGACTTCTCAGCAGAAACCTTAAAGGCCAGAATGGAGTGGCATGATATATTTAATTCAATGAAACAGAAGGGCCTCTTACCAAGAATACTCTACAGGGCAAGATTATCACTTAAATTTGAAGCATGGATTAAATGATTTCCAGATAAGCAATAAAGTTGAGGGAATTTACTTCCCACAAACCATGTCTACAGTATATTTTGGAGGGACTGTTCTAGGTGTAAATGCTCCTAAGGATAAACAGAAGTCACCAGAGAAAATAAAACCACAGTAAAAGAAGTGATGAATTAATTACTAAACAAATGCAAACTTAAATCAACTACCCACAAAGTCAGTCAAGGGATACACAAAGAGTACAGACTATGACACCTAACATATAAAGAGTGGAGGAGGAAAACAAAGAAGGGAGAAAAAAAAAGCACATTTAGATTGTTTGCAACAGTGTAATAAATGAGTTAATTTAGATTGTTGATAGTAAATAAGCTACCCTTGAACCTTTGGTAACCATGAATGTAAACCATGAAATGGAAATAAGTACATATATATCAATAATCACCCTAAATGCAAATGGCTGAATGTACCAATCAAAATACATAGAGCTATAGAATGGATAAAAAATGACCCATCTATTCATAGCCTATAAGAGACACACTTCAAAACCAAAGACATACACAGAGTGAGTGGAGTGTTGAAGTCTCCTAGAATGAATGCATTGCATTCTATTTCTCCTTAATTCTGTTAGTGTTTGTTTCACATATGTAGGTGCTCCTGTGTTGGAAGCATAGATATTTATAATGGTTATATCTTCTTGTTGGATTGACCCCTTTAACATTATGTAACGTCCTTCTCTGTCTCTTGTTACTTTCTTTGTTTAAAGTCTATTTTGTCTGATACTAGTACTTCAACTCCTGCTTTTTTCTATTAGTTGCATGTAATATCCTTTTCTATCCCTTCACTTTTAGTCTGTGTATGTTTTTGGGTTTAAAGTGAGTCTCTTGTAGGCAGCATATAGGTAGGTCTTGTTTTTTTATCCATTCAGTGACTCTTTGTCTTTTCATTGCTGCATTCAGTCCATTAACATTTAGGGTGATTATCGATAGGTATGTACTTATTCCCATTGCAGGCTTTAGATTCATGTTTACCAAAGGTGGTTTACTTCTTTACTATCTAATTGTCTAACTTCACTCACTTAATATGCTATTATAAACAAAATCTAAGAGTTCCTTTCTTTTTCTCCTCCTTTTCCTTCCTCCTTCATTCTTTATGTATTAGGTATCATATTTTGTACTCTTTGTCTATCCCTTGATTGACTTTGGGGATAGTTAATTTGATTTTGCATTTGCTTAGTAATTAGCTGTTCTACTTTCTTTAGTGTGGTTTTATTTCCTCTGGTAACAGCTATTAAACCTTAAGAAAACTTCCATCTTTAGCAGTACCTCCAAAATACACTGTAGAGATGGTTTGTGGGAGGTAAATTCTCTCAGCTTTTGCTTATCTGGAAATTGCTTATTCCCTCCTTCAAATTTAAATGTTAATCTCGCCAGATAAAGTAATCTTGGTTCCAGGCCCTTCTGCTTCATGGCATTAAATACATCATGCCACTCCCTTCTGGCCTGTAAAGTTTCTGCTGAGAAGTCTGATGTTAGCCTGATGGGCTTTCCTTTGTATGTGATCTTATTTCTCTCTCTGCTGTTTTTAATTGTCTGTCCTTATACTTGATCTTTGCCATTTTAATTATTATAGGTCTTGGTGTTGTTCTCCTTGGGTCCCTTGTGTTGGAAGATCTGTGTACTTCCATGGCCTGAGACACTATCTCCTTCCCCAGATTGGGGAAGTTTTCAGCAATTACCTCCTCAAAGACACTTTCTATCACTTTCTCTCTTCTTCTTCTTTTGGTACCCCTATAATGCGAATACTTTTCCATTTGGATTGGTCACACAATTCTCTCAATATTCTTTCATTTTTAGAGATGCTTTTTTTCTCTGTGTGCCTCAGCTTCTTTGTATTCCTCTTCTCTAGTTGCTATTTCATTTATCGTCTCCTCCACTGTATCCAATCTGCATTTAATACCCTCCAGTTTGTTCTTCAATGATTGGATCTCCAACCAGAATTCATTCCTGAGTTCTTGAATGTCTTTCCATAACACCATTAGCATGTTAATGATTTTTATTTTGAACTCCCTTTCAGGAAGTGTCATGAGGTCCATGTCATCTTTCTCAGAAATTATATTAATTTTACTCTGTACCAGTTTCCTTTGGCATTTCATATTTGTGTATGGCCCCCTATAGTGTCCGGAAGTTCTACTCTCTGGATCTGCTCAGCCACTGAAGCAATGTTGGGGTTCACAGGGGAGTGGTATTGGTGCCTAGGGGGAGGAAAGAGCTGTTTCCTGCTTCCCAGCTGCTATGCCTGTCTCCACTGCCTAAATCAGTGGGCCGAGCAAACAGGTATAAGCATTTTTCCCAGAGCAGCCAGATATGGATCCCTGCTTTCCAGAAGTGGCTGGAATCTCAGTCTGTCCAGGAATTCTGCCTGTCTTAGCTTTCCAACCCGTAATCATGAGAGTATCAAAAGCACCATGAAATGTAAGTTTGTGCTACCAGAGCTGATCTCCAGAGTTAGGTATTCAGCAGTCCCGGACCTCCACTCCCTCCCTGCTCAGTTTCTCTTCCTCCTGCCGGTGAGCTGGGGTGGGGGAAGGGCTTGGGTCCTGCCATGCCACAGCTTTGGTATGTTACCCTGTTACATGAGGTCTGCTCTTTACTCCAGGTGTATGCAGTGTGCACTGTCCTCTTTCCTGTTGCTCTCTCAGGATTAGTTGTATTAATTATATTTTCGTATTATATGTGATTTTAGGAGGAAGCCTCTGTCTCACCTCTCACGCTGCCATCATTTTTTTTTTAGGTTTTTTTTGAGGAACCTCCATGTTGTTTCTATAGTGGCAGACCAATTGACATTTCCACCAAGAAAGTAGGAAGGTTCTATTTTCTCACATCCTCTCCAACACTTGTTATTTCTTGTATTTTAGATAGTGACAATTCTGACTGGTGTGAGGTAGTGTCTCATTGTAATTTTGATTTGCATTTCTCTGATGATTAGTGATGTGGAACATGTTTTCATGTGTCTCTTGGCCATCTGTATGTCTCTGGACAAATGTCTATTCTGGACCTCTGCCCATTTTTAATTGGGTTATTTGTTTTTGTGTTATATGAGTCTTTTATATATATTTGAATATTAATCCATTAACAGATATTTCATTTGCAAATATATTCTCCCATTCAATAGGTTGTCCTTTCATTTGTTTAATGGTTTCTTTCACTGTGTATGTTTTTATTTTGATGCAGTCCCATTTGTTCATTTTGCTTTGTTTCTCTTACCTGAGGAGACATATCTAAAAAACATTTACTAATGCTGATGTTCTAGAGTGTACTGTGTATGTTTCCTCCTAAGCATTTTATGTTTTCAGGTCTTAGATTGAGGTCTTTAATCAATTTCAAGTTTATTGTAGTGTGTGGTTACTTAATGATCCAGTTTCATTTCTTTTGCATTTAGCTTAGTAGTTTTCTCATCACCATTTATTAAAGAGATGTTTTCCCATCGTATATTTTTTCCTCTTTGTCATAGAGTAATAGACCATACAATTGAGGGTTTATTTTGGGACTATCTACTCTTCCATTGATCTATGGGTTTCTTTTTGTGCCAGTAATGTACTGCTTTGATTATGGTAGATTAATAGCATAGTTTGAAATCAGGGAGCATGAGACCTCTAGCTTTGTTCTTCTTTTTCAATAATACTTTAGCTATCTGGGGACTTTTGTGGTTCCATGCAAATTCTAAGATTATTGACTCTAGTTTTGTAAAAAATGTTGGTATTTTGATAAAGATTGCAATGAATCTATACAGTGCTTTTGGTAGTATTGCCATTTTAACAGTATTAATTCTTCCTTCCTATCCATGAGCATGTTATATTTTTCCATTTCCTTATGCCTTCCTCAATTTCATCCATCAATGTTTTGTATTTTTCTGAGTTCAGATCTTTGACCTCGTTGGTGAGATTTACTCCTAGGTATTTTATTTTATTCTCTTTTATGGCATTGTAAATGGGATTTTTTTCTTAATTTCGCTCTCTACTAGTTCATTATTTTTATATAGAAATGCAAAAAAAATTCTGTACATTGATTTTGTATCATAAAATTTACTGAAGTCGTTTTTTAATTCTAAAAGATATTTGGTGGAGTCTTTAAGGTTTCTATATATAGCATCATGTTATCTGCAAATAATGACAATTTTACTTCTTCCTTACCAGTTTGGATGCCTACTATTTCTTTTTTCTAGTTTGATTGCTATGGCTAGGTCTTCCAGTACTATGCTGAATAAAGGTGGTGATTGTCTTCATATGAGAGGAAAGTCTTAGTTTTTTTTACTATTGAGTACGATGTTATCTGTGGGTTATCATATATATGGCCTTTCTTATGTTGCCATATATGCCCTCATGGCCATTTTGTTAAGTGTTTTTAATCATGAATGGATACTGAACATTATCAAATGCTTTTTCAATATCCATTAAGATTAACACATGGTTTTTATCTTTCCTTTTGTTAATGTGCTACACCAAGTTGACTGGTTGTGCATATTGTACCATTTCTGCATCCCTGGAAAAAAATCCTAGTTGGTCATGGTGAATTACCTTTTTAATGTATTTTAAAATTTGATTTGCTAATATTTTGTATAGGAGTTTTGCATATATGTTCATCAGATATATAGGTTTATAATTTCATGCATTGTAGTGCCTTTGCCTGATTTTGGTACCAGGGTGATGCTGGCTTTGTAGAATGAGCTTGGAAGATTTACTTCACTTCAGTTTTTTGGAATTGTGTGAGTAGGGTAGGTATGAATTCTTTAAATGTTTGGTAGAATTCTTCTGTTCAGCCATATGATATAGGACTTTGGGTTGTTGGCAGTTTTTGATTACTGATTCAATTTCATTAGTACTAATTGCTCTGTTCAGATTTTCCATTTCTTCCTGATTCCGTCATAGAAAATTGTATGCTTCTAGGCATTCATCCATTTCTTCTAAGTTGTCCTAAGTGTTGGAATATACTTTTTACACAGTAATCTCTTATAATTATATTTCTGTGATGTCAGTTCTAACTTATCTTTAATTTCAGGTTTTATTTATTTGAGTCCTCCATTTTTTCTTGATGAATCTAACAACAGGTTTATCAGTTTTACTTTTCAAAGAAGCAGCTCTTAGATTCATTGATCTTTTTATTGTTTTATTCACACTATTTAATTTATGTCCACTTTGTTCTTTGTTATCTCCTTCCTTCTACTAACTTTGAGCTTTGTTTTTCCTTAGTTTAGTTCCTGTGTCGGGTTAGGTTGTTTGAGGAGTTTATTGCTTCTTATTGTAGGCCTTTATACCTATAAATTTCCCTTCTATGGATTGCTTTTCATGCATTCCAAAGATTTTGGAACATTGCATTTCTACTTTCATTATTCTCCAATTATTTTTTTATTTCCTCTTTGATTTATCTGCACTGGTTGGTTAGTAGCATGCTGTTTAATCTCCACATCTTTGTTCTTTTACTAATTTTTTCCGGTAATTAATTTCATACACTTTCATTTGGTTATGGTTGGGAAAGGTGCTTGGTATCATTTCAGTCTCCTTAAATGTATTGAGACTTTTTTGTGGCCTAACTTGTGATCTATTCTGGAGAATGTTCCTTGTATACTTGAAAATAATGAGTAGTCTACTGTTTTATGATGCAGTGTTCTGAATATGTCTACTAGGTCCATTTGGTCTAATGTGTTGTTCAAAGCCACTGTTTCCTTATGATTTTGTTTGGATGCCCTATCCATTGATATAAGCAGAGTGCTAAAGTCACTTAATATTATTGCATTACTGTCAATTTCTCTCTTTATGTCTGTTAATTTTTGCTTAGTATATTTAGGTGCCCCTCTGTTGGGTGCATCAATATTTATAATTATAACTGATTTCTGCATTGTTATTAATAATTATATAATATATTTGTCTTTTGATACAGTCTTTGTTTTAAACTCTATCTTGTCTTATAAAAGTACTGCTATTACAGCTATCTTTTTTCTATTTTCGTGGAATACCTTTTTCCATACCTTTAGCTTCAGTCTGTCTACGTCTTTAGGTCTAAAGTGAGTCTCTTGTTGGCAGCAAATAAATTTGTCTTAACTTTTTATCCATTCAGCCACCCCATTTCTTTTGACTGGAACATTAAATAATTTACATTTAAAGTAATTATTGATAGGTTTGTACTTATTGCCATTTTGTTAAATGTTTCCCGGTTGTTTTTGTCTTTCTTCTCTGATCCTCTCTTCCTTTCTCCCTTGTGCATTATGACTTTTTAAACTGTTATGTTCAGACTCATTTCTGTGTGTGTATCTGTTATAGGTATTTGGTTTGTAGTTACCATGGGGCACCTATATGACATCCAATATATATAGTAACTTATGATAAATTCATGGTCACTTAAGTTCAAAAGCATTCTAACGGCATTACATTTTTATTCTACTTCCTCACATTTTATGTATGTAAATTACACTTTTTATTTAGTGATTCCCTTAACTAATTCTTAGATGTAATTTATTTTACAACTTTTTTATCTTCTCACTAGCTTTGGAGTGATTGATCTACTACCTTTCTATATGTTTGCTTTTACTACTGACATTTCTCCTTTTATATTTGCTTCTAATTAGGGTTTTTTCTTTTTCTCTCTAGGAAGTCCACTTAATAATTTTTGTAATGCTAGTTTAGTAGTGGTGAACTTTTATAACATACTTATCTGTGAAGACTAACTCCTGTTCCATTCTTAATGAAAATCTTTCTGGATAGAGTATTCTAGGTTGAAATTTAATTTTTCTTTCAGCACTTTGAATATATCATGCCACAACCTTCTGGCCTACAGAGTTCCTGCTGAAAAATCAGCTGATACCCTTTTGGTATCCCTTATAGACCACTTGTTGGTTTTCTCTTGCTGGTTCTCTTGCTGCTGTTTTTAAAATTCTCTCTTTGTCTTTCATCTCTGAGACTTTAATGATTAAGTGTGTCTTGATGAAGCCCTATTGGATTCATCTTGTTTTGGGTTCTCTTTGCTTCCTGTGCCTTGATGTTTGGCTTCTTCACTAGGTTAGGGAACTTTTCAGCTATTGTTTCTTCAAATAAGTTTTCTACCCCTTTCTCCCCCTCTTCTACTTCAGGTACAAATATAAAGCTAATGTTTGAATGTTTGATATTTCCCCAGAGCTCCTTTAACCTATCCTCAATTCTTTGTATTCTTTTTCCTTTCTGTTCTTTAGTTTGATTCTTCTGTTCTTTCTGTTCTTTAGCTTTCCATTGTTCTGTCTTCCAAATCATGGGACTGTCCTTCTGTATATTCTAATCTGCTGCTGGTTCCCTATAGTATATTTTTAAATTTCATTTATTTTATTTCTCTTCTCCAGTTGGTTTTTTTAATATAATTTCTACATTTTTTTTGTAGCTATCACTGGGTTCATCCACTCTTCTCTCAATTCTGGTTATCATCCTTATAACCACTCCTTTGAACACTATCTGGTAGACTGTTTAATTTTGTTTCATTTAGTTTCTTTTCTGAACCTTTTTCTTGTTATTTTATTTCATGCATATACTTCTGTCTCCTCATTTTGTTTGATTGTCTGTGCTTAATTCTATGAACGAATGTAAAAGGCTACCTCTCTCAGTGTTAAAGGATTGGCCTTGTTCAGAAAAGATGGCCTGGATAGAATGCATGTCCCTGGTGGTTTTAGCTGTTGGATGGAGGCCTTATGAGCATGAGATGGCAGTGGATTCTGCAAAGTTGCAGGATATAAAATAAATGCACAGAAATTTGTTGCATTCTTTTACACTAATGATGAACTAGCAGAAAGAGAAATCAGGAAAACAATTCCATTCACAATTGCATCAAAAAGATAAAATATCTGGGAATAAACCTAACCAAGGAAGTGAAAGACCTATACCCTGAAAACTACAAGACACTCTTAAAAGAAATTAAAGAACACACTATTGAATGGAAAATCATCCAATGCTCTTGGGTAGGAAGAATTAATCTTGTCATAATGGTCATCTTGCCTTAAGCAATCTACATATTCAATGCAATCCCTATCAAAATACCGATAGCATTCTTCAATGAACAGGAACAAATTGTTCTACAATTCATATTGAACCAAAAAAGACCCCAAATAGTCAAAGCAAGCATGAGAAAGAAAAGCAAATCAGGGGAGATTAAGTTCCCCAACTTTGAGCTCTACTACAAAGCCACAGTAATCAAGACAATTTGATACTGGCACAAGAACAGACCCATAGATCAATGGAACAGAAAGGAGAAACCAGATATAAACCCACATATATATGGCCAATTAATATATGATAAATGAGGCATGGACATACAATGGGGAAATGACAGCCTCTTCAAGAACCGGTACTAAGAATACTGGACAGTTACATATAAGAGAATGAAACTGGATTACTGTCTAACTCCATACACAAAAGTAAACTAAAAATGGATCAAAGACCTGAATGTAAGTCATGAAACCATAAAACTCTTAGAAGAAACTATAGGCAAAACTCTCTTGAATATAAACATGAGCAACTTCTTCATGAATATATCTCATCGGGCAAGGGAAACAAAAGCAAGAATGAACATGTGGGACTATATCTAACTGAAAAGCTTCTGTACAGCAAAGGACACCATCAGTAAAACAAAAAGGCATCCTACAGTATGGGAGAATACATTCATAAATGACATATCTGATAAGGGGTTGACATGCAAAATATATAAAGAACTCACGTGTCTCAACAACCAAAAAAGCAAATAACCCGATTCAAAAATGTGTAGAGGATCTGAACAGACACTTCTCCAAAGAAAAAATTCAGATGGCCAACATGCACATGAAAAGATGCTCCATATCACTAGTCATCAGAGAAATGCAAATTAAAACCACTGTGAGATATTACCTCACACGGGCTAGGATGGCCAACACCAAAAAGACTAGGAACAACAAATGTTGGTGAGGATGTGGAGAAAGGGGAACCCTCCTACACTGCTGGTGGGAATGTAAATTAGTTCAACCATTGTGGAAAGCAGTATGGAGGTGCCTCAAAAAACTAGAAATAAAAATACAATTTGACCCAGGGATTCCACTCTTAGGAATTTTCCCTAAGAATACAGGACCCCAGATTCAAAAGACATATGAACCCCTTTGTTTATTGCAGCATTATTTACAATAGCCACAATATGTAAGCAACCTACATGTCCATTAGTAGATGAATGGATAAAGAAGCTGTGGTACATATACACAGTGGAATATTATTCAGCCATAAGAAGAAAACAAATCCTACCATTTCCAACAACATGGATGGAGCTAGAGTATTATTCTCAGTGAAGTAAGCCAGGCAGAGTAAGACAGGTACCTAATGATTTCAATCATCTGTAGAGCATAAACTGCTAGATAGCAAAAACTGAAGGAACAAAACAGTAGTTGACTCACAAATTCCAAGAATGAATTAACAGTTACCAAAGGGAAAAGGACTGGGGAAGGTCAGTGGGAAGGTAGGGATAAGGGGGTTAAGGGGCATTGTGATTAGCACCCATGATATTGGGGGTCACAGGGAAGGTAGTATAGCACAGAGAAGACAAGTAGTGACTCTATAGCATCTTACTATGCTGATGGACAGTGACTGTAATGGGTATATGGTGGGGACTTGATAACAGGGGGAATGTGGTAACCACAATGTTGCTCATGTGAAATCTGAGCATAAGATTGTATATCAATGATACCTTAATAAAAATAAAAACTGTTAGAAGACATTTTACATATGCTTTATGGTAAATACAAAGAAAAACCTATAGTAGATACACAAGAAATAAAGAACAAGATATCAAAGCATACCACTACAGACAATCATCAAATAACGAAGGAAGGCTCCAAGAAACAAAGAAAGAAACAAATAAACAAAATTCCCAGCCACAAAACAGTTTAAAAAATGGAAATAGAAGTCCTTAGCTATCAATAATTATAGTAAATGCAAATGGACAACACTCTCCAATCAAAAGACATAGAGTTTATGACAACATGGATGCACCTTGAATGCATTATGCTAAGTGAAATAAATCAGATGGAGAAAGACAATTACTGAATGGTATCAATTATATGTGCAATCTTTAAAACTAAAGAACAGACTTCTAGATACAGAGGCAGATTGCTGGTTGCCAGAGGTTGGAGGGGGAGGAGGGCAGTTGAATTATATGAAGGTTGTAAAGATGTACAGATTCCCAGTTATAAAACAATTAAGTCATGGCTATAATATTCCGTCATGATGACTATAGTTAATAATGCTGTATTGCCTATTTGAAAGTTGCTAAGATAGTGAATCTTAAAAGTTATCACAAGAAAACAATTATTGTGACAATGTGTGGTGACAGATAACCTATATAAAAATATAGTGGCTGAATAGATTAAAAAATAAGAATCAGCTGTAAACTAACTATAGGAGACTCACTTTACATCTAAAGACACACATAGAATAAAAGTGAAGGGGTAGAAAAAGGTAGTCTATGCAAATAACCAAAAGACAGTAGGAGTGATATATTTACATAAGAAAATAAAATAAAGAACCACTCTAGGTTCAAGGAAGTTCATTATATAATAAAAAGATCAATTACATAAAATGGTATAACAATTATAAATATATATGCATACAATATCAAAGCACCTATATATAAAAATCAAGCACTCACATATCTGAAGGGAAAAGTAGGCATCAATATAATAAAATTAGGAGAATTCAATACCCATTTTTAATAATGGCTACATCATCCAGACAGAAAATCAATAAGGAAATAGCAGAACTCAATAATACTATAGACCAAATGGACATAACAGACATATACAGAATATTTCAATGAACACCAGCAGAATATTCATGCTCCTGAAGCACACATGGAACATTCTCCAGGATAGATCACATGCTAGAACACAAAACAAGTCTTAACAAATTTTTAAAAATTGAAATCATTGTGTCTGCTTTTTAATCACAATGCAATGAAACTAGAAATCAATAACAGAAAGAAAATGATAAAATTCACAAATTAGTGGAAATTAACACAGTCTTATACAACCATTTTGTCAAAGAAGAAATCAAAAAGAAAATTATGTAATATCTAAAGATAAATGAAAATGAAAACACAACATGCCAAAACTTATGGGATGAAGCAAAAGCAGTACTAAGAGGGACATTTATAGCATTAAATAATTTTATTAAAAAAGAAGAGAGATTTCAAATTAACAATGTGATTTTAAAGTGGGAGAAACTAGAGAAAGAATAGACTATAAACAAAATTAAAAGAAAGGAATAATAAAATGCAAGTTGAAATAAATGAAATAGAAAAGAGAAAAGCAACAGAAAAATTGACAAATACAGGAGTTAGGTTTTTGAAAATATGAACAATATGATAAAATTCTCAGGTAGACTAACATAAAAAGAAGTCTCAAATAAATAAATTCAGAAATGAAGTAGGAAACATTATGAGTGATACCACAGAAATAAAAAGAACAGAAGGCACTATTATGAAATATATCTACAAGTATGGAATATCATACCTAAAATATGGCATAATCTACAAGAAATTAATAAATTCCTAGAAATGCAATCTACCAACAATGAATCAAGAATGTATAGAAAACTTAACAGACAAATAATGAATAAGAATATTTAAGTACTAAAAGACCTTCTAATGAAGAAAAGCAAAGGATAAGATGGCTTCATTGGTGAATGTCAATATAAAGAATTAATTTTTCTCAAACTCTTCCAAAAATTAATAAAGAGGGAACCCTTCCAAACTCATTCTATGAGGCAGCATCACCCTGATACCAAAGCCAGACAAAAGCAACACATGAAAAGCAATCTACAGGCTAATATCCCTGATGATTATAGATGCAAAGTTACCAACAGATACTAGCAAACTAAATTCAACAGTACATTAGAAAGGTCATACAAGATAATTAAGTAGGATTTATCCCTAGAATGCAAGGATGTTTCAACACATGAAACTCAATGTGATGCATCACAGATACAAAATGAAAGAAAAAACACATAATCATCTCCATAATGCATAAAAGCATTTGAATTTAAAAAATTACAGGATAAAGTTTTTCAACAAATTAGGTGTATATAGAACCTACTTTCAACACATTAAAGCCATTATAAAAAGTGCACAATGGTAAAAAGCTGAAAAATTTCCCCCTAAGACCAGATGCAAAGATGTCCACTCTTGCCAGTTCTATTCAACATAGTTCTGAAAGTTCTAGTCAGAGAAATTAGGTAAGAAAAAGAAGTTAAAGGCATGTAAATTGGAAAGGAAGAATTAAAATTATCCGTAGATGACATAGTCATATAGTAGAGAATCCTAAAACCTCCACCAAAAACTGTTAGAACTAATCAACTAATTCAGTAAAGTAGCAGGACACAAAATCAATATATAAAACTCAATTGATGTAATATACTAATAACAACCTATCTGGAAAATAAATTAAGATAATCCCATTTAAAACAGCATCAAAAATATTAAAATTTAGGAATAAAGTTCTCCTAGGAAGTGAAATACTTGTACACTGTAAACCATAAACACTGAAGGATTAAATAAAGGAAGACACAAATAAATGGTAGGATGGCCCTCATCCATATTGGAAAAATTAATATTGTTAAAATATCTGTATTATTCAAAGCAATCTACATATCCAATGTAATCTCTTTTAAAATTTCAGTGACATTTTTTAAAGGTCCTAAAGTTAATTTGTAATTACAAAAGACCCTAAATACCCAACACAATCTTGTGCAAGAAAAAGAAAGCTGGAGTTATCAAAATATATTAGATATATGATATAGTAGTTCAAAGTATATTAGAAAGGTACAGTAATCAAGACATATTGACCAATGGAACAAAACAGAGAGGCCAGAAATAAAGCTATGTTACAGTTAACTGATCTTTGGCAAGGGCGTCAAGAATACACAGTAGGGGAAGAATAGTCTTTTCACTAAGTGATGTTGGGAACATGAAAAAGAATGAAATAGTAACCTTATCATATGCCATAGAGAAAAACAAAATAAAAATAGAGTAAAAACTTAATTATAAGACTAGAAACAACAAAACTCTTGGAATAAAGCATAGAGAAAAAGCTTCTTGACCTTGGGCTTGGTAAAGATTTCTTAGATATGACACCAAAAACACAGGCCATAAAAGCAAAACTCAGTAAGAAGGAAAACACTAAACTAAAAAGCTTCTGCACAGCAAAGGAAACAATAAAAAAAAGCAAAATTAACTATGGAATGGGAGAAGATATTTACAAAGTATGCATCTGTTAAGGGGTTAATATCTAAAATATATAGTAATCCTACAGCACAATAATGAAAATAACCCACCAAAACAACTTAAAAATGGATATATGACCTGAGTAGTCATTTCTCCACAGTAGACATACCAATGGCCAACACATATATGAAAAGGTGCTCAACTTTGCTCATCATCAGGGAAATACAAATCAAAACCACAAAGAAATATCATCTTATTCCTGTTAAGAAGGACATTATATAAAGAAAAAAAGGTGATCATGAGGATGCAGAGAAAACATGTACACTGTTGGTGGCAATGTAGATTGGTACAACTACTATGGAAAACAGTATGGAGGGTCCTTAAAAACTTAAAAATAGACCTAACATATGATCCAGAATCACACTTCTGAGTATATATCCAAAAGAATCAAAATCATTACCTTGACAAGATATCTGTACTCCTGTATTCACTGCAGCATTAATCACATTAGCCAAGGTATGGTAGTAACCTAAGTGTCTGTCAATGGATGAATTAATAAAGAAAATGTGGTATATATACACAAGGGAATATTATTCAGTCTTTAAAAAAGAAGGAAATCCTACCATTCATGACAACATGGATGAACCTGGAAGTCATTATGCTAAGTAAAATAAGCTAGACAGAGAAAGACAAATACTGCATGGTATCATTTTCTTGTGGAATGTAAAAAACATAAAACTTATAGAAGCAAAGAGTAGAAAAGTGGTTTTTGGGCATGGGAGGGTGGGGGAAATCAGCAGAGTTTGGTTAAAGTTTACAAACTTTCAGTTATAAGATGAATAAAGTCTTAATATCTAATGTATAACATAATGACTATACTTGATAACACCGTATTACAGAATTGAAATTTTCTAAGAGAGTAGAACTTATATGTGCGGGGAGCCAGCCAATAATTAAATCATAAGACTTCTGGGAAAAATAAACTCTTGTGTGCTTTCCTGTTACCAGCTCGGAACATATGGTGGTTAGAGCTCCTTGCCAAAATAAGCATATGTGTGTGAAAACACCCTGCTTTGATCTAACTGCAGCTGCATAGGCCTCCCCTTTGTTCCTGTGCAGCTACATGCCCCTCCCTTTTCCTGTTTCTTACCCTATAAAACCCCACGTATCTCAAGAATAAACGAGACTTGATCAGAACACTGTCTTGTCTCCTTTTCTCATGTCTCTTGTCCCATCCATTCCCACTCCCCTCCTCAGGTCCACGTTGACTTAGCCGCGGGTCGGGACAAGTGGCGCCCAACATGGGGCCCGAGTACGGGGGATGCCATGAGGAACGCTGTGCAGTGTGTCGGCCGATGAAGCATATAGAAGCAGGAGGACATCCACCCGGTGCTCGCCTGAACCTTGGTAAGTGCACACGCGATCATGGGACAAGCAGTTAGTCAGCAAGAGCTGTTTACTTGTGGATTGAAAAAGACTTTAAAGGCACGAGGAGTAAGGGTTTCAGTCAAAGACTTGTTAAAATTTTTTGACCATATAAAAGATGTCTGTCCTTGGTTTCCTAACGAAGGAACTATTAATGAGTCCTGGTGGAAGCACGTGGGTGATGCTCTTAAGGATTACTATGACACATTCGGCCCCGAAAAAGTCTCCATAACCGTTTTTTTCTTATTGGAATCTCATAGATGAGATCCTATCCCAGAGACATAGAGACCCTATAGTAGCAGAAGCCATTCGAGCCAGAGAACAGGTCCTGCAAAAAGAAAGTAAAGCCACCTTAAGCCCAGTTTTAGAGGATGAAAAACCAGTCCTGGAAGAAGACCTAATGTCCTTTGATAGTAGTGACGAAAGTCACCATGCCCTTGATATTAAGTTCACTAGTAAAACAAAAAGGGGCTCTGACAAAGCCTCTAGATCTGAAATCCCCAAAAAGGGACACAAAGAAGAGAAAAACACTAATCAGATAGGCAAAAGCCCACCATTGAAAGACACCCATAAAAGGAGCATAAAAACTGTTGTTAAGGCTGTCGCAAAAGATTTGAATGACAATGATGAAAGTGATTTAGAAGAAGAGGTGGCTAAATATAATAAAGATGACTGGCCAAAATTTCCACCTCCCTCTTATCTAGCCTTGCCTAGTGCACCTCCTTTTACTGCATTAGTTACCAATCCTCATCAGCAATTATTGGACAAAATATAATCGATAAAAGAGCAAATAAAATTAGGAAAAGAGCATCAAGATTTAATTCGACAATTGGAAGCATTGAAAATAGGAAGAGTAGAGAAAAGTAGCTCCGAAATTAAACCTGAAAATCAGACCACACCACCAGAGCACCTTAAACCTCCAATAAAGGGAGCTGCTCTGAAAGCCCAAATTAGACAAGATAATCTGTCTGTCCCTTCAGAGACAGAAGCCTTTCCCATTACAGAGACCACAGATGCCCAAGGACAGGCGTGGAGGCACCATAATGGCTTTGATTTTAAAGTCATCAAAGAAATCAAATTAGCCGTTGCACAGTACGGTGCTACTGCCCCCTACAGCATGGCCATAGTAGAATCAGTAGCGGAAAATTGGCTTACTCCCAGAGATTGGAGATCTCTCGCCCGCACTACACTGTCAGGTGGCGACTATCTCTTGTGGAAATCAGAATTCGTTGAGAACTGTCGCAATACTGCGCGACGCAATGCACAGGTAAATAATGGGTGGACTTATGATATGTTAACAGGTGAAGGCAATTTTTCCACCAATGACCAACAGATGCAATATGATGCAGGATTGTACGCTCAGATTCAAGTAGCAGCTACTAAGGCTTGGAGAAAGATACCAGTAAAAGGAGATGCTAGTGCCTCGCTCACAGGCATAAAACAAGGTCCAGATGAGTCATTTGCTGATTTTCCATTGCCTCCTTACTGCAGCGGGAAGGATATTTGGGAGTACAGAGGCAGGCACAGATTTTGTCAAACAACTTGCATACGAGAATGCTAATGCAGCCTGCCAGGCAGCCGTACGCCCTTATAGGAAAAAGACTGACCTCTCAGGGTACATTCGCCTTTGTTTCAGACATAGGCTCTGCATATCAGCAGGGCTTAGCCATGGCAGCTGCTATGCAAGGCCGCACTGTCAGAGAATTTCTATCCGCTCAAACAAACAAGATCAAATGTTTTAATTGTGGACAGACAGGACATTATGCCAGAAATTGTAGTGAAGCCCCTAAGAGAGAAACTAAAAAAGCCCCTGGGCTCTGTCCCAAATGCAAGAGAGGCAACCATTGGGCAAATGAATGCTGATCTAAAACAGATTATGCCGGCCATCCCCTGAACACCAACCTTACTCAGAACCAGGGAAATGGGAAACGGGGCCCGCCCCAGGCCCTGGAAAAATGGGGCCAGAGAGTCAGTTTTTTAGCACAAGCTGCCAGCAGCGACAATCCATCTCAACACTCCTCAGAGCCACAGTAGGGAGTGCAGGATTGGACCTCTGTTCCACCGCCTACACAGTATTGACCCCCGACATGGGAGTTCAAGCCTTGCCCACAGGCATTTATGGCCCCCTACCTGCAGATACTTTTGGATTAATTGTAGGACGTAGCAGTAGTACAATGGAAGGACTGATGATCCACCCCGGTGTTATTGACAGTGACTATACTGGAGAAATCGAAGTCATGGCTTCTTCACCAAAAAATATAAATACGATCCCTAATGGAAGTGCTTTGCTCAGTTGTTGCTCCTCCCATTACTAAATACCAATAATGAATCCCTTAATCCCCATTGAGGAAGCCGAGGATTCGGGTCCTCAGACGCATTTTGGGTTAAAGAAATCACAAATGAGAAGCCGCTTTTAACACTATTGTTAGATGAAAAACAATTTCAAGGGCTAGTAGACACCGGTGCAGATGTTACCATAATAAAGAAGGATGATTGGCCTCAGTCTTGGTGGCTTGAAGACTCCCTAACTCATTTGAAAGGTATAGGACAAAGCAATAATCCCAAAAGAAGTACTAAGCTTCTCTCTTGGAGAGATAAGGAAGGTAACAGTGGAACTATTCAACCATTTGTTATACCTGGACTACCCATTAATTTGTGGGGCAGAGATTTATTGTCTCAGATGAGCATGGTCATCGGTAGTCCTTATGAAGTAGTGACCCTACAGATGTTTAAGCAGGGATACCTTCCAGGACAAGGCTTAGGGAAAACTTCCAGTGGAATTACCCAACCGTTACAACCCCCAATTAACCTTGCCTGAAAAGGACTAGGACATTTTTCATGAAGGCCATTGGCTGTCCTGCCGCCCATGCTGACAAAATCACCTGGATTACAGATGATCCAGTATGGGTGGGCCAATGGCCCCTTTCAAAAGAAAAACTACAAGCTGCCGAGCAGTTGGTGCAGGAACAACTTCAGGCAGGCCATATTGTCCCTAGCAATTCGCCATGGAATACACCTATATTTGTTATAAAGAAAAAATCAGGAAGATGGAGGTTATTGCAAGATTTAAGTGCGGTAAATAAAACTATGGTAGTCATGGGAGCCTTACAGCCAGGGCTTCCCTCACCCACTGCTATCCCCCTCGGTCACTACAAAATTGTCATAGACCTAAAAGATTGTTTCTTTACCATCCCGCTCCATCCCGATGATCAAAAAAGATTTGCCTCAGCCTCCCCTCCATTAACTTTAAAGCCCTGATGAAAAGATTTCAATGGAGAGTTTTGCCTCAAGGGATGTCGAATAGTCCAACTCTTTGTCAATCCTTTGTTGATGCAACCTTACAAGAAATACTCTCTAAATGGCAACAAACGTATTTAGTACATTATATGGATGATATACTGTTAGCAGGAGAAAAGGAAGATGAAGTCCTGCAATGTTATTCTCACCTGAGCATTGCTCTTCACGAAGCAGGTTTACAAATTGCACCTGAAAAGGTTCAATTACAAGATCCTTATACCTATTTAGGTTTTCAGATGAAAGGAGCTTTTATTACATCTCCTAAGCCCCTCCTACGTCTTGATCACCTCACCACACTTAATGATTTTCAGAAATTGTTAGGAGATATAAATTGGCTTGTACCGTACCTAAAGATATCTAAAAGTGACTTGAAACCCTTATATGATATTCTCAAAGGAGACAGCCAACCCACATCTCCCCGATACCTTACCCCGAACAGCCTAGAAGCCATTAATATTGTTCAACAAGCTATTAGTAATCAGACCATTACCTTTATAGATTATAGTAAGCCACTTATCTATATCTTCTGCAAAACTAAACTTACTCCTATAGCTGTCTTTTGGCAGACCGCCCCACTCCTTTGGGTCCACCTCCCTGTCTCCCCCAAAAAGGTCATAATGCCTTATTATGAAGCCATTGCAGACTTAATTATCCTAGGCAGATCTCAGAGTGCGCAATATTTTGGCAAAGACCCTGACACGATTATTCAACCCTATTCAAAGGAACAAGTTGATTGGTTCAGGCAAACCACTGAGACATGGCCTATTTCCCTTGCAGCATTTTCAGGACACTGTGACAATCATTACCCTCCAAGTAAGCTAATTGATTTTGCTCAAAACATGAATTCATTTTTCCCCAAATAACCTCAAGTAAACCCTTGCAAGATGCTCTCTTAATTTATTACAGACGGATCTTCTAATGGTACCGCCGCGTATATTTGTGGCTCAAACTGAGTAACATTCCCTGTTCCCAATTCCTCTGCTCAAATTGTGGAACTCAATGCAGTTGTTGCTGTTTTTTCTGCTTTTCCAAACAATGCCTTTAATCTTTACACTGACAGTGCCTATATTTTTTACTCCATCCTGCAATTAGAGACTTGTAGCCAACTGAAATCAACTTCAACTGTTGAAACGCTCTTCCTGCAATTGCAAACACTGATAAGACGCAGAGTAGAACCTTTTTTCATAGGCCATTTATGCGCTCATTCCAATTTACCCTGTCCTCTAGCAGAAGGCAACCAGACAGCAGACATAGCCACCAAAATTTGCTGTCTGATCCATTCTAAAGATCCTATCATTTCAGCAAGAAAGGCCCACGCGCTACATCATTTGAATGCCCATACTCTTCGGCTTATGTTCAAAATCACCAGAGAGCAAGCTAGAGACATCACCAAGTCTTGTCCTTCTTGCTCCCTCCACCGTACAGTGCCACAACTCGGTGTAAACCCCCGTGGGCTAATGCCCAATGCCCTTTGGCAAATGGATGTGACACCCATCCCAGAATTTGGCCCTCTTAAATATGTTCATGTCTCTATTGACACCTATAGTGGCTTAATTTTCGCCACACTACAAACAGGGGAAGCCACAAAACATGTAATAGCTCATGTACTAACTGCCATAGCCAACATGGGAACGCCCCAGCAAATTAAGACTGATAATGGGCCCGGTTACAGTAGCCACAACTTTGAACAATTTTGCCAAAATCTCCACATATCTCACAAAACCGGTATACCATACAATCCTCAAGGACAAAGAATTGTAGAATGAGCTAATCTCACCCTTAAAACTACCATTAATAAAATAAAAAAGGGGGAATGGTATCCAGTCAAAGGATCCCCCAGGAACATTCTACACCATGCCCTCTTTATTTTAAATTTTTTATCTTTAGACAGCACAGGGCAATCAGCAGCACAAGGGTTCTGGCATGCAAATACACAAAAACAGTTCGCTCAAGTAAAATGGAAAGATCCCCTGACCAATTCTTGGCATGGCCCAGACCCTGTGCTCATATGGGGATGAGGATCTGTCTGTATATATTCTAAAGACATGAGTTCAGCCAGATGGCTACCAGAACGACTTGTTAAACAAGTAGATCATTACATCCCCCAAACTTCACCTTTACAGAGTGATGACGGACTGTGAGCCCTGGCTCTTAACCACAGCCTTAGTCATTGCCTTCATCTCAGGCATCGGGCTTGCTGCCTCCACGCCTCCCCAGTGGACCCTTGTACAGCAGACTATTCTTGTTACCACTTACTGGATCCTTGTTGGCGTCTTCGCACTTCTTAACTGTGCCTTATAAAAGGATGAAGCCCATCAACTCTCACGTTTTCACCTTATTCGCGGTAAGTATACTATTCCCTCTCTATTGTCAGGGGGGGTTTCAATCACCCCCTAACAAAGAACAGATCTATGTGCAGCTATTTGGACAACCATGTGATTGTAAGGGAGGAATACAGGATTTAGAACCCAGTATAGAAGGACATAAACAAGTAACATCTCAAGGGACAAAATACTTAGCTGGACCCCAATTGACCACCCGAGGACCCATAGATTGTCAGGATAAGACAGCATATCTCACAGCAGTTATCTCTGCAGGAGGATATTCCTCTAGCGGAGTATGGAAGCAATTCTCTTGGAAATGCATTAAAAAGCCTTCTGTAACACCAACTGCTGACAAGAAATCAATACCCTGTAATTGCAATGCCACCGGCACATTTACAGTCCAGGATCAAATGCATAGTAGTTGCTATAACTCTGTCCAGAGCTGTCATCATAAAAACTAGACTTATCTGACAGCCATTCTGAAGACAACCCGCCGGGGCGCTGTACAGACCCATTCCCATAACTCACCACTTTCAGCTAGTTGTGCAGGGATGTCAGGGAAACCTGTTTGTTGGAAGGTCTTGTCACCTATTCATGGAGGAGGTCCATCGGATAGGGCCCGTGAACAACTCGTGCAACAGCGTATAGAGCAACTCATAGAGTATATGTATCCTTCCTTAAAATACCACCCTTTAGCTCTCCCTAAACCCAGAGGAATAAATTTAGATACTCAAACAGCTATTCTACTTGAAAATACCCACCAATTACTCAACCAGACTAATCCCACCCTCGCAGCAGATTGCTGGCTCTGTATGACTTGGGGGACACCTATGCCCCTAGCCATCTTAACCGCTAATATATCCTCAGTGTCATCCAACATGTCCTCCTCAGACAACTGTTCTTTGAGCCTCCCTTTTAAAGTTCAACGTCTTTCAAATGAGAATTTAACCTGCTTATACCAGAGCTATCAAAATAACTCTCATGATATAGATGTGGGGAATATCACATTCTCCAACTGTACCACCAATTACAACACTTCTGACCATTGTTTCCTGTGCCCCCCTAAAGGACAAGTATTTGTGTGTGGAAATAATTTAGCCTACACCGCACTGCCCGGCAATTGGACAGGGCAGTGCACTACTGCAATCCTCCTCCCAGATATAAATATTGTGTCTGGAAATGTCACAATTCCACTACCCTCTTTTGATTATCTTCCTAAAAGACACAAGCGAGCAGTTACTTTCATCCCCTTGCTAATAGGTTTAGGTGTCACTGGAGCATTTGCTACAGGAACTGCAGGACTGGGCGTATCTCTACATAAATATAACCAATTATCTCTTCAGTTAATTGATGATGTTCAAGCTATTTCAGGTACTCTACAATATCTTCAAGACTAAATTGATTCACTAGCAGAAGTAGTCCTACAAAACAGGCATGGCCTAGATCTGCTTACTGCTGAACAAGGCGGAATCTGCTTAGCCCTGGAAGAAAAGTGTTGTTTTTATGCTAATAAATCCGGAATAGTTCGAGACAAAATTAAGAAGCTACAAGAAGACCTTATAAAAAGAAAAAAAAATTGTTTGAGAACCCCCTGTGGACTGGGTTAAATGGGCTCCTCCCCTACCTTCTCCCCATACTAGGACCCTTGCTCAGCTTGCTTCTCCTCCTATCTCTCAGCCCTTTTTTGTTCCAGAAGCTTATGTCCTTTGTAAAAAAATCAAGTAAACGCAATCCTGGCTCACCCCATTCAGGTCCATTATCACCGCCTAGAACAAGAAGAAAATGCGTGTATGTTCTCCACATGAGCTTGTGCCATACAATATGGTGCCGCCTTCCTGCGCATTACTACACAACCTAAGACAGGCGCAAGACCTAGCTGTCTTGGCAGCCAATGACGGGTAAGATGTAGTAGATGCCAGTATGTTTCTCTGCAAGTGATCTCACGACTGGTTAGCCAAAGACAGGTAAGATTCCTAGAGGAAGGAACAACCTAAAACAGGCACAGTCGCATGGAGATCCCATCACGCAGTCTCTTTCTTCTTCTCCTTTTTAATTTTAAATAAAGAAGGGGGACCTGTGGGGAGCCGGCCAATAATTAAATCATAAGACTTCTGGGAGAAAGAAACTCTTGTGTGCTTTCCTGTTACCAGCTCGGAACATAAGGCGGTTAGAGCTCCTTGCCAAAATAAGCATATGTGTGAGAAAACACCCTGCTTTGATCTAACTGCAGCTGCATACGCCTCCCTTTTGTTCCTGTGCAGCTGCATGCCCCTCCCTTTTCCTGTTTCTTACCCTATAAAACCCCACGTATCTCAAGAATAAACGAGACTTGATCAGAAAACTGTCTTGTCTCCTTTTCTCGTGTCTCTTGCCCATCCATTCACACTCCCCTCCTCAGGTCCACGTTGACTTACCCGCGGGTCGGGACATATATGTTGTCACTAAAAAATGTAAATATGTGAGATGATGGATATCTTTATTAACTCAATGGGGGAAATCCTTTCACCATGTATATATTCATCAAGTCATCATATTATATGCTTAACTACCTTACAACTTTGTCAATTATGCCTCAATAAAACTGAAAAAATAACAACAACAAAACATTGCACTAGAGGTTATAGGCAGGATAATTAAGTAAACAAAAGAAAAAAAAAGTCATTCAGATAGGAAAGGAATAAGTTAAACTATCTCTCCTTATGGAGAGCATGATCTTTTATGTAGAAAATTCCAAGGAATCAAAAGGAAACCCATTAGAGTTAATAAAACATTCATTTCAGTTGTGGAATACAAGATGTATGTGCACAATTTAATTTTCTTTCTGTACATTAGCAATGAAACACCTGAAAATGAAATTTAGACAATAATTCGTAGAGCATCAAGAAGAAAATATTTAGAGATAAATTTAGCAAATAAAAGCAAGTTTTGTATACCAAGAACTAGTAACTATCATTGAATATTATTAAAGAAGACCTATGTAGATGGAAATATATCCCATGATACTGAATTGGAAAAATTGATGCTGTCGACATGGCAATAGTCCTAAAATTAATCTACAGATTCAACACAATTCTTATCAGACTCTAGTTGATTTCTTTAAAATAAAATGTTAAGTTTATTGTAAAATGAATAAGGAAAAATTTAGGACCAAAAATATATAAAACAATCTTGAGAAAGCTGAACATGGTTGAAGGCTTCACATTTTCCCATTTCAGAAAAATACATAGCTATATTAATAAAGACTGTGGTATGCTAGCATGAGAATAGATATATAGAACAATAGAATAGAATTTAGAGTAGAAATAATTCTGCACATTTATGGCCAATTGATTTTCAAAATATGGGCCAAGACAATTCAATGGAGGAAAAAGTCTTTTCAAAAATTTTTGCTGGGAGAACTAAATATCTGAATGCAAAAGAATGAAGTTGAATCTTTATCTTCTACCAAATACAAAAATTAATTTAAGATGGATGAAATATTTAAATGCAAGAGATAAAATTGTATAACTATTAGAAGAAAACATTGGAGTAAATACTTTTGATCTTGTATTAGGCAATAGTTTTTAAATATGACACAAAGGAAAGAAAACAAACAATAGATAAAGTGTACTTCATTAAAACTAAAACTTTTGTGCTTTGAAGGACAGTATCAATAAAGTGAAAAGACAATCCATCCAAAGAATGGGAGAAATTATTTGCAAATTGTACATCTGAGAAAGGATTAGTATGCCAAGTATTTAAATAACGTACAACTGAACAGTAAAACATTTAATAATTCACAATGGGCAATTTATTTAAATAGATACTTCTCCAAAGAAGACATACAAATGGCCAGCAAGCACATGAAAAATACTATCATTATTTATTTGGAAACATAAATCTAAATCACAATGAGATACCATGTACTACCTACTAAGACAGCTATAATAAAAAAGAAGTAATAGGAAGAGTTCACAAAGATGCAAAGACATCAGAACCCTCATGCATTTCTGGTGGGAATGTGAAATGACACAGCCACTTTGGAAAACAATCTGACAGTTCTTCAGAAAGTTCCACATAGAATTACCATACAACCCAACAATTACCTAAGAGAATTGAAAATATGCCTGCAGAAAAATTTGTACATGAATGTTCATTTATAGATAAATAAAATGTGATATATCTACACAATGTAATACTATTTGGTCATAAAGAGAAATAAAATACTGATACATACTACAACAGGGATGAACTTTGAAAATGGTACACCTAAGAAAGAAGCCAGACTGAAAAAGCCACATATTATATGGGTCCAGTTATATGAAATGTCCAGAATAGGCAAATCCATTGAAACAAAAAGTAGTTTAGTGGTTTCTAGGGCCTGGAGATATGAAATGGAGAATGACTGCTAAATGATATAGAGTTTCTTTTTGGGGTGATGAAAAGTTTCCAGAATTAGATAACAGTGATTATTACACAATTTCGTCAGTATACTAAAAACCACAAAAAAATTAAATGTGGAAGTGTAAACTGTAGTGTTGCTTATAAAGTAATTATTATCAGAATTATTGAACTCTGGCCCTCCTTCATTCATTCCCTGCCTAAATATTTTGTGAGCATCTATGAATGTCTGACAATGTTAGACCTTGAGAATGCCGATCCTAGTTGTTTCTGAGCATCCAACCAAATCTCTATTACACTCTGTAGTGGATACTACTTATTAACATGAGGCCTTATCTGTTAAGCTGATTTTGGGTTGGCATAATGAGTAACAGATTCCTTGACCAAGACACCTACAGGAAGAATTAATATCTGGGTGGTATTTTCAGAGTACAGACTCATTTAGCATTCAGAAACAGGAACATCTTCCTTCAACTTTATAAAAGTACCTAACTACAATCTTGTATCTACCTACCACTTCAGCATTTTATTAAAAATAATAATAATAAAGAAAGAAATGTGGTATCCATGTATAAATCAAGTATAAAAATCAAATGAGTATTCATATTTGAACTGACTGTTTATAGTTCATAATGCATGAGCAAAACCGAAAGTTTCTGTGATGACTGCCCTTGTACTGTTCACCATGTAACTTATTCACTATGTAAGAATTTGTTCTCCATGTAAGAACTTGTTCGTTATGCTTCAGAAGATTGGAGACTGACGAAAATTAGGCTTGGGGTGGATTGATGATTGTGCATTGAGCATTGACTCCCCTATACAGAATTTTATTGTTGTTAACAACCATTTGATCAATAAATATGAGAGATGCCCTCACAAAAAAAAAAAAGTACACACTTCCAATTGTAAAATAAATAAGTAATCGGGATGTAATGTACAGCATAAGGAATATAGTCAAAATATTGTAACAACTTGGTATGGTGATAGCTGGTACCTAGAATTATCATGTATATAAATGTTGAATCACTGTGTTGTACACCTGAAACTAATGTAATACTGTGTGTTAACTACCCTTCAATAAAAAATAATTATCTACAAAAAAAAAAATGTACCTAACTACATTAAAGAGTTTCCTTCCCTCTTTAATTTCTAGTAACCACAATGTTGCTCATGTAACTGTATATTAATGATACCAAAATAAAATAAATAAATAAAAAACTTAAGAAGTTAAAAAAATGAATACTTTATGATTCACAAAATGCTCTCTTAGATGTTTACTCATATAAGTCTAAAAAAAACTATGTGGTCAACATAATGGTAATTATCACATTCAAACCTGAATAATCTAAGTCTCTGAGAAGCTAAGAAACTCACCTAAAAATTGTCACTTTACTAGCAAGTAGCAGAGCTGGCACTAGAATCCATGTTTTCTGGTTATGAAATTATGATTCTTTTCTCCATACCACTAATTCCCTTTTTTGGGGAGAAGAATTTCATAAACTTGTAGATTCCAAAAAACTGGAGACTGGCAAAACCTTGCTCACATTTTATTTTGTCAAGTTAAGAGGTTAAACATAAAAAACTGTTCTGTACTAACCCCCAAAATTAGGAAGAACATAAACACAGAAGATAGGACAAGTATTCAAATTAAACACTTATAACTTTATAAAACATTTGCCATATTGTCCTAATTTTCTGATTTTGCTTTGGATTAATGAAGTCTTCCTCATGGGCAGTTACAGACCACGTACTTCTGGGAGACAGCTAGTTCCATGTTTTGGAAGACTTGCCTTGTATTTCATTGTTAGAATGATGATTGAAGCTCCTTTATTTGCAATGTCATCCTGAACTTAGGTGGCAATAATGTTCATATCTCCATTCATTCACTCTGATTTGGCCAAACAAAATCACTCTTGTTTGAAGGTAAAAAGCATATACATATTTTTAATTTTGGTATCATTAATCTACAATTACATAAGGAACTTTATGTTTACTAGACCCCCCCTTCATCAAGTCCCACCCACATACCCCATTAATCACTGTCCATCAGCATAGTGAGATGCTGTAATATCACTTGTCTTCTTTGTGTTGCACAGCCCTCCCCATGCCCACCCCACATTATACATGCTAATCATAAGGCCCCCTTTCTTCTTCCCCCGCATTCTCCCTCCCTTCTCACCCATCCTCCCCAGTCCCTTTTCCTTTGGTAACTGTTAGTCCTTTCTTGGGTTCTGAGAGTCTGCTGCTGTTTTATTCCTTCAGTTTTTCTTCATTCTTATACTCCACATATGAGTGAAATCATTTGGTACTTGTCTTTCTTCACCTGGCTTATTTCACTGAGCATAATACCCTCTAGCTACATCCATGTTGTTGCAAATGGTAGGATTTGTTTTCTTCTTATGGCTGAATAATATTCCATTATGTATATGTACCCATCTTTTTTATCCATTCATCTACTGATGGACACTTAGGTTGCTTCCATTTCTTGGCTACTGTAAATAGTGCTGCGATAAACATAGGGGTGCATCTGTCTTTTTCAAACTGTGCTGCTGTATTCTTAGGGTAAATTCCTAGAAGTGGGATTTCTGAGTCAAATGGTATTTCTATATTGAGCTTTTTGAGGAATCTCCATACTGATTTTCACAATGATTGAACTAATTTACATTCCCACCAGCAGTGTAGGAGGGTTCCCCTTTCTCCACAACCTTGCCAACATTTGTTGTTGTTTGTTTCTTGGATGGTGGCTATCCTTACTGGTGTGAGGTGATATCTTATTGTGGTTTTAATTTGCATTTCTCTGATGACTAGCAATGTGGAGGATCTTTTCATGTGTCTGTTGGCCATCTGAATTTCTTCTTTGGAGAAGTGTCTGTTCAACTCCTCTGCCCATTTCTTAATTGGATTGTTCACTTTTTGTTCATTGAGGTGCATGGGCTCTTTATATATTTTAGATGTCAACCCTTTATCAGATATGTCATTTATGAATATATTCTCCCATACTGTGGGATGCCTCTTTGTTCTATTGATGGTGTCGTTTGCTGTACAGAAGCTTTTCAGCTTGATATAGTCCCACTTGTTCATATTTGCTTTTGTTTCCCTTGCCCAGGGAGATATGTTCATGAAGAAGTTGCTCATGTTTATGTCTAAGAGATTTTTGCCTATGTTTTTTTTCTAAGAGTTTTATGGTTTCATGGCTTACATTTAGGTCTTTGATCCATTTGGAATTTTCTTTTGTGTATGGGGTTGGACAGTGATCCAGTTTCATTCTCTTACATGTAGCTGTCCAGTTTTGCCAACACCAGCTGTTAAAGAGTTTGTCATTTCCCCATTGTACGTCCATGGCTTCTTTATCATATATTAATTGACCATACATGTTTGGGTTAATGTTTGTAAACTCTATTCTATTCCACTGGTCTGTGGCTCTTTTCTTGTGCCACTACCAAATTGTCTTGGTTACTGTGGCTTTGTAGCAGAGCTTGAGGTTGGGGAGCGAGATCCCTCCCATTGGATTCTCAGGATTGCTATGGCTATTTGGGGTCTTTGGTGGTTCCATATGAATTTTAGAACTATTTGTTCCAGTTCATTGAAGAATGCTGTTGGTAATTTGATAGGGATTGCATTAAGTCTGTATATTACTTTGGGCAGGATGGCCATTTTGACAATATTAATTCTTCCTAGCCAAGAGCATGGGATGCATTTCCATTTGTTACTGTCCTCTTTAATTTATCTTAAAAGTGTCTTGTAGTTTTTGGGGTATAGGTCTTTCACTTCATTGGTTAGGTTTATTCGTAGGTATTTTATTCTTTTTGATGCAATTGTGAATGGAATTGTTTTCCTGGTTTCTCTTTCTATTAGTTCATTGTTAGTGTGTAGGAAAGCCACAGATTTCTGTGTGTTAATTTTTGTATAGTGCAACTTTGCTGTGTTCCACTATCAGTTCTAGTAGGTTTGGAGTGGAGTCTTTAGGGTTTTTTATATACAATATGATGTCATCTGCAGATAGTGACAGTTTGACTTCTTCTTTACCAATCTGGATTCCTTGTATTTCTTTGTTTTGTCTAATCGCCTTGGGTAGGACCTCCAGTACTATGTTGAATAACAGTGGGGATAGTGGGCATTCCGGTATTGTTCCCGATCGCAGAGGAAAAGCTTTCAGCTTTTCACTGTTCAGTATCATGTCGGCTGTGGGTTTTTCATATATGGCCTTATTATGTTGAGGTACTTGCCCTCTATACCCATTTTGTTGAGAGTTTTTATCATGAATGGATGTTGAATTTTGTCAAATGCTTTTTCAGCATCTATGGAGATGATCATGTGATTTTTGTCCTTTTTGTTTATGTGGTGGATGATATTGATGGATTTTCTAATTTTGTACCATCCTTTCATCCCTGAGATGAATGCACTTGATCCTGGTGTATGATCCTCTTGATGTATTTTTGAATTCGGTTTGCTAATATTTTGTTGAGTATTTTTGTATCTATTTCATTAGGGATATTGGTCTGTAATTTTCTTTTTTGGTGGGGTCTTTGCCTGGTGTTGGTATTAGGGTGATGCTGGCTTCATAGAATGAGTCTGTAAGTATGCCCTCTTCTTCTATTTTTTTTGGAAAACTTTAAGGAGAATGGGTGTTATGTCTTGTCTGTATATCTGATAAAACTCTGCAGTAAATCCATCTGGCCCAGGAGTTTTGCTCTTGGGTAGTTTTTTGATTACCAATTCAATTTCTTTGATGGTAATTGGTCTGTTTAGATTTTCTGTTCCTTCCTTGGTCAGTCTTGGAAGGTTGTATTTTTCTAGGAAGTTGTCCATTTCTTCTACGTTTTGCAGCTTGTTAGCATAAAGTTTTCATAGTATTCTCTAATAATTCTTTGTATTTCTGTGGTTTCCTTCATGATTCTTCCTTTCTCATTCCTGAATCTGTTGATGTGTGTCAATTCTCCTTTTCTTTTTATAAATCTGTCTAGGGGCTTATCTATTTTGTTTATTTTCTCAAAGAACCAGCTTTTGGTTTCATTAATTTTTTTTTATTGTTCTATTCTACTCAATTTTATTTATTTCTTCCCAGATCTTTATTGTGTCCCTCCTTCTGCTGACCTTAGGCCTCATTTGTTCTTCTTTTTCCAATTTTGATGATTGTGTCACTAGACTATTCATTTGGGATTGTTCTTCCTTCTTTAAATATGCCTGGATTGCTATATACTTTCCTCTTAAGACTGCCTTCGCTGCATCCCACCGAAGTTGTTTTTTTTGTGTTGTTGTTGTCATTTGTTTCCATATATTACTTTATCTCTATTTTGATTTGGTCATTGATCCATTGATTATTAGGAGCATGTAGTTATGCCTCCATGTGTTTGTGAGCCTTTTTGCTTTCTTTGTACAATTTATTTCTAGTTTTATACCTTTGTGGTCTGAGAAGTTGGTTGGTAGAATTTCAATCTTTTTTAATTTACTGAGGTTCTTTTTGTGGCTTAGTATCTGGTCTCTTGTGGAAAATATACCATGTGCACTTGAGAAGAATGTGTATCCTGCTTCTTTTGGGTGTAGAGTTCTATGGACGTCTATTAGGTCCATCTGTTCTAGTGTGTTGTTCAGTACTTCTGTGCCCTTACTTATTTTCTGTCTGGTGAATCTGTCCTTTGGAGTGAGTGGTGTGTCAAAGTCTCCCAAAATGAATGCATTGCATTCTATTTCCTCCTTTATTTCTGTTCGTATTTGTTTCACATATGTTGTTGCTCCTGTATTGGAGAACATTATGTTTACTAGACTTCCCTCTTCACCAATTCCCCCCAAGAAACTCCATTACAGGCACTGTCCATCAGCATAGTAAGATGCTGTAGAATCACTACTTGTCTTCTCTGTGTTGCACATCCCTCACTATGCCCCCACACACATTATACATGCTAATCATAATGCCCCCTTTCTGTTTCTCTGTCCTTATACCTCCCTTCCCATCCATCCTTCCCTTTCCCTTTGGTAACTATTTGTCCATTCTTGGGGTCTGTGATTCTGCTGCTGTTTTGTTCCTTCAGTTTTCCTTTGTTCTTATACTCCACATATGAGTGAAATCATTTGGTACTTATCCTTCTCCGCTTGGCTTATTTCACGGAGCATAATACCCTCTAGCTCCATCCATGTTGTTGCGAATGGTAGGATCTGTTTTTTTCTTATGGCTGCGTAATATTCCATTGTGTATATGTACCACATCTTCATTATCCATTCATCTACTGATGGACATTTAGGTTGCTTCCATATCTTGGCTATTGTAAACAGTGCAGCGATAAACATAGGGGTGCATCTCTCTTTTTCAAACTGGAGTGCTGCATTCTTAGGGTAAATTCCTAGAAGTGGAATTCCTGGGTCAAATGGTCTGTCCATTTTTTGATTGGATTATTTGCTTTTTTTTGTTGAGTTGCGTGAGCTCTTTATATATTTTGGATGTCAACCCTTTATCGGATCTGTCATTTGTGAATATATTCTCCTATACTGTAGGGTACCTTTTTGTTCTATTGATGATGTCCTTTGCTGTACAGAATCTTTTCAGCTTGATATAGTCCCATTTGTTCATTTTTGCTTTTGTTTCCCTTGCCCTGGGAGATATGTTCATGAAGAATTGGGTGCATATATATTTATAACATTTATATCCTCTTGTTAGAGTGACCCCTTTATCATTATGTAATGTCCTTCTTTATCTCTTGTTACTTTCTTTGTTTAGAAGTCTATTTTGTCTGATACTTGTACTGCAACACCTGCTTTTTTCTCCCTGTTGTTTTCGTGAAATGTCTTTTTCCATCCCTTGACTTTTAGTCTGTTTATGTCTTTTGGTTTGAGGTGAGTCTATTTTGAGCAGCATATAGATGGGTCTTTCTTTTTTAGCCATTCTATTACTCTGTGTCTTTTGATTGGTATATTCAGTCCATTTATATTTAGGATGATTATTAAAATATATGTACTTATTGCCATTGCCAGCTTTAGGTTCATGTTTACCAAAGGTTCCATGTTAGCTTCTTTACTATCTTACTGTCTAACCTAACTCACTTATTTTGCTATTATAAACACAGTCTTATGATTCTTTATTTCTCTACCTCCTTATTCTTCCTCCTCCATTCTTTGTATGTTAGGTGTTTTTTCTGTGTGTGCTCTTTTGTGTTTCTTTTGACTGTTTTTGTGATTAGTTGATTTTATTTTTTGCCTTTAGTTAGTATTTGATTGTTCCAATTTCTTTGGTGTGCTTTTATTTTCTCTGGTGACATCTGTTTAGCGTTAGGAGTGCTTCCATCTAGAGCAGTTGCTCTAAAATACCCTGTAGAGGTGGTTTGTGTGAGGCAAATTCCCTCAACTTTTACTTGTCTGGGAATTGTTTAATCCCTCCGTATTTAAATGGTAATTGTGCTGGACACAGTATCCTTGGTTCAAGCCCCTTCTGTTTCATTTCATTAAATATATCATGCCATTCTGTTCTGTCTTGTATGGTTTCTGTTGAGAAGTCTGATGATAACGTGATGGGTTTTCCTTTGTAGGTGACCTTTTTTCTTTCTCAGCTGCCTTTAATACTCTGCCCTTGTCTTTGATCTTTGCCATTTTAATTTTTATGTGTCTTGGTGTTGTCCTCCTTGGGTCCCTTGTGTTAGGATATCTTTGTGCCTCTGTGGTCTGAGAGGCTCTCTCCTACCCCAGTTTGGGGAAGTTTTCAGCAATTATTTCTTCAAAGACACTTCCTATCCCTTTTTCTCTCTCTCCTTCTTCTGGTACCCCTCTAATGCGGATATTGTCCATTTCGATTGGTCACACAGTTCTCTTAGTATTCTTTCATTCCTGGAGGTCATTTTATCTCTTTCTGTGTCAGCTTCTCTAAGTTCCTGTTCTCTGATTTTTATTCCATCAATGGCCTCTTGCATCTTGTCCATTCTGCTTTTAAGTCCTTCCAGAGATTGTTTTATTTCTGTCTTCTCCCTCCTTAGCTCTTGCATATTTCTTTGCAAGTCCATCAGCATGGTTATGACCTTAATTTTGAATTATTTTTCAGGAAGATTGGTTAGGTCTATCACCCTAGGTTCCCTCTCAGGGGAGGATGTCTGTGTGTTTCTCGTCTGAATCAAATTCTTGTGCCTTTTCATGGCAATGGGCAGATGGTGCGTATGTTAGTTGGGAGAACAAAATCCCTTCCTATTTGCTCCTCACATTCCTCTTCTGCGAGAATGGTGACCCCTAGAGGCTTTTGTTGGGCAGTTGCCCACAGACAGGGTCTCTGATTCTTGCCTGGGCTGCTGTGGAGTTAAGCTCCATGGGATTGCTGTGGGTGTGGCCATCCTCAGGCTGCTGCTCTGCTTTGGCCGGGCTGCACCAGAGGGGCAATTGACGGGAGGCTGTTTATTGCCGTGAGGGGCCTCAGAGCTGCACTGTTGCCCAGAGGGTCAGGGAGTTCCCCGGGATTCCCAGTTGCTGGGATGAGTGCATTGGGATGCTTCCATCCAGCTGTGAGGCCCCTGTCCCTTTAAGACTTTCAAAAAGCACTCACTTTTATTTTGTCCCAGGGGTGCCAGGTGCAGGTACCCGCTCACAGATTTTACTGTCCCATTTCCCTAGTATCCAGCACCTCATGCATTGTGTGTCTGAGCTCCCAGTGCAGATGGCTAGGACTGGGTATTTAGCAGTCCTGGGCTCCCTCTCCCTCCCTGCTCTGACTCCTCTCCTCTCACAGGGGAGCTAGGGTAGGGGTGTCACTCTGGTCCCACCGGTCTGCAGCTTGTATCTTACCCCCTTCGTGAGTGCTGGGTTCTCACAGATTTAGATGTAGCCTGGCTGTTTTCCTGTATCTTCTGGTCTCTCTTTTAGGAATAATTGTATTTGTTGTATTTTCAAAAATATGTATATTTTTGGGAGGAGATTTCTGCTGTCCTACTCACACTGCCATCTTGGCTCCTCCAGAAAGCATATTTTAAGTGAAGCAAATTTAATATATAAAACAGCCCAAAAACTAAAAGAAGAACTGCTACAAGATGAGGCATAAACTAGTCTTCCCACCACTCCCTGGGGACTTCAGGATAATTGAGAATATCTGAGATAAATGTTAATCTCATATGCAAGACTTAAAACAATTACTTCTACTTCCCTCTCAATTGCACTTTGGATCATTTTAGGTTATTGTTGCTTTTATTGAGTATCAAGATTTCTGTAAGAAATTAAAACACTTCAGTTCATTATTCAGACAATTTGACTTCATGCTCTTCAATATCTGGATGACTGAAAACATCTGGGTGATTGAATTTATTACCATCTATAACACTTGCCTGTGGTTAACAACACTGAAGAATGAACTAATGCTGTGATGTTAATTTAAGGTTGAACTCAATCATTTTTAGAAAAATGCTGACTGGCTGGTGGGATAAGTGAATGTATGGATTGATGAAAGAATGGATAAATAAGTGGATGGGTCAATAAATATTCTTTCAGTACATGTTGAGTAAATACAATTTAATGTTTAAAACATTAATAGTGATACTATGTCATTTGGGTTCCATAATTCATATTACTTTATATTTTACTTTCCCCTCAAATACCTAATTTATGTAGTTGTTAACAATTTTCATGTAAATAAATTTGTTAGGCAGTGATACTTAGTACTTTAAGCACTGTATTAGTTTTCTATGGTTGAAGTAAGAAAGTGTCATAAGCTGGGGGGCTTAAAACAACAGAAATTTATCCTCACAGTTCTAGAGATCACAAGGTCAAAATCAGTATTGGTAGGTCTGTCACACATTCTCCCAAGACTCTGGGGTATATCCACTCCATGCCTTTCTCCTAGCTTTTGGTGGATATCAGCAGTTCTTGACATTCCTTGATTTAGTCCTTATTACTCCCATTTCTGCCTCTGTCTTCATATTACCTTCTCCTCTGTATGCCTCTGTCTTATCCTCTTTTATCTTGTAAGTATACTCATCATTGGATTTAGGGCCTATCCAGAAAATCCAGGATGACTCCTCATCTCAAAAATCCTTAACTTAATTACATGTGTAATGACTCATTTTCCAAATAAGATACCATTCACAGGTTCTGGGAATTAGAACATGTACATATTATTTTTGGGGGCCACTATTCAACCTACTATAAATTCCAAATGATTTTTAAACAGGCATATATCTAAAGATTGTTAGGGACCTTTCTAATTAAGTAGAGGTCAGTTAACAAAAAGTTGTCCTAATGGCTCAGGTCCTTTGCTGTGTAGTCTAAAGATATATGGAAGCTATCATGAGGTGCGTAGGTCTGTTTATCCCTACACTGAGGGCTTCTGGACTAACACTGCTTCTTCAGTTCTTGTATTTGGCTTTTAGAGTCGTCCTGTCCATTTGCTTTTTTGTCAGCTGTAATCTCTTGATTCTATATTAGTATTTGCTGTCCTTTCTCTATTCTAATTTAGTGCTAATATTCTATAATAAATAAGCCAGCTAGAAGTATTTGTAAAATGGGAGCCAACTGGTTTAGAATTATTTAAATGTTTTGAAACATTGGGTAAAATAATATATATCATATATGTATTATATATATTTTAACTAATGTAAATATAGCATTTAGGCTCAACAAGTTTACAAATCAGATGTGGATACATGACATGATAACGGTTAATGTTTAAGACATGGCTTTAATTTAATATAGCACCACCATGTAATATGGTTATCCAAAAGCTAGCAAAATCCTTTAATACATGAAGACATAGATATTTTTCACAGTTAAGAAGGTGTCATTCTTGTTCAAATCCACATTGGTCAGATAAATTTTGGGAGTCACATTTTTGGACAGACTTAAATAAATTCAAGTACCAAAGGAAGGTAACCAACATAGTGAGTGGCTTAAAAAGCATGGTTAATGAGAATAGGTGGTGAAACTAATGATGAAAATCCTGGGAAAGTGAAAACTATGATGCGTGAAAAGGGGTGGGAAGATCATGCTTGCTTTCTTCTGATAGAAAAATGGCTGTCATGTAAGAGTGGAGGAAGCTAATCCTTGAATGTAAGAAAAGGAAAAAATAGGACCAGTTTGTGGAAGTTAGGTGGAGGTGGATTTCCCTTTATAATATATAACTTATAAGCTGTTCTTTAACAACAGGGCAGTCTACTAATGAAAATCTGTTTCCATTAACTGAAGAGGATTGAACTGAGATACTTTTATTTACTTTATGAAGTTGAAAATATGCTAAAGAATGTTTATTGCTATTAAAAGAAAATTAAATCTATAAGGAATGTTAGGTCTGTGAAGATTCTTTTTTAATATGTTAACCCACAGCCAAGGTGAAATGTGTATCTAAATGCCAGGGAGACAGCTCTGAGGCCATGGCCATTGGATTTCTAATTCTCCAATTCACATACTTTTTTTTCTTTTTGTGTTTGTTTTTCTTTTCCTATTTACTTTCTCTTCCTCCTCCAGTCTATGCCTTACATTACCAAGGGCTTCCATTTATAACCTTCAAGGATAAAGAAGACACTGAGACTTGACACAGAAATTATTCCCACCTTAACTTACCTAATTCTATTTCTCTAATTATTACCTGTATGATCTCAGGAAACTTTCCAGACTTGTTTGAATTTTAATTTCCCCCTGTGTAAAATAATTTAAATAACAATAATTTATTGTTGAGACTGTGTGTGTGTGTGTGTATGTGTGTATACACTGCATTTGCATATGTGTAAGAAACACATCAAAATCAATATTCAAGGGCAAGGTATTATTAGTGAACTCACTTTCTCAGACATGGGTAAAGTTTTGGAAGTTAATTTATTGTTTCATGGGGAGACCTCCAAGGTATGTGTATGTGTGTAGTAGGGGTGAAAGTGTAGACTTAACTCAGTCATTATTATCCATAACATTAAGAAGCTATCTTCACTGGAAATGAAAGGTATTTTCCCTGGAGCCAGAATTACTCTTCAGAGGCAAATGAACTACATGGTAGGGACTGGAAAACAATCCTATCCTTGGAAGTGTTGTCAACATGTTTTGTAGCTGCTCAGGAAATGGATAGGTTTTCTGACAGGTATAGCTCTGGGAGGAGGGGTTCCCTACCCAGGGCAAGTGCCCCATGTATGCAGTCAGACTGAAGAAAGGGAAGGGCAAGAAACTGGGAATTAAAGGGGCTATTCTCATGGCTCAAGGTCTCTTGCCTCACACTGCTGGCTCTTTCAGCTCTCTCCTTGTTCTCACAGCTCTGAAACCTGGCCACCCTGCTTTCTTCCCTGGCATTGCCTGGAACCCCTCTCTCATGGCTCCTAAGCTCTCTCTCTGCACTTCCTGCTCCAAACTCAGGCTGCTCAGCTGTCTTTCCTTTGAGTGCTCAGCCATGCTACCTCACTGGAAGGAACTCTTGGCAGGTCCTAGGTGACTGGTGGGTGCCTGACCAATTAATTATATACCAGGAATGGAGGGGAGGAGAGAATGAATGCTTCCTCTCCACCCATACCCTGGACTGGCAATCCCATATTTACCAGTGGCTCTGCCCCTTGTAAACATCCCATAAATATACAAACATGCTCTTATTATATACACGATGGGCACTATTAAGTCCAGGCAGGAATCCTGGTCAGAAAGTTTCATTTTTCACACAATCCACCCCTCCAGTATACTCACCTCACAATCTATGTGCCTTCAATCTTCTGCAATGGCCCTTGTGTGAGAAAGAGTACTGCAGCCAGATTAACAAAATAACAAGAAAACCATGACAATCCTCAAATCAGAGGAGCCAGCTGCATTCAAAGTCCTACTCAGATTGAGTCCATACCTCATATGTTCCATGGAAGGCCAGCAGCTGAACTGGCAGGGAGCTTCAGGCATGCTCAGCAAGCATCAGCTGTTGCTAGGAAGCATGCCCAAACCATGAAGATTATAGAAGAAGTTAACCTTAAGGGTGATAAGACACATGTTTTAATGACACCAACATAGGCAAATCTTGTCCATCAGGAAGGATGCATGCAAAAGGGTGGTTCTGTGACAGGACAGTGGCAGGAATGGGGTCCCATCCTGGTCTAGTATACCAGACCTTCACCCCTCTCCCTGTGGGAGATACTGAAGGGTCTATATATGTAGCGCTACTGGAGGTGCAAGCACTGGCCACAGTAATAAGACAAAACTTCCTGGTAAGATGCTCTTACCTTCCATCCATTTTGGGTACACTACTGTGATCTTTGGGGAGCACTCTGTTGTTACTCCAGGAATATATAGGAGGCCAGTTTCCAGGCCTTGTCTCTAAGGTGCCAGAAGGGTCAGCCATCACTGGTCCCTGTGTTGAAATGGCCAAGACCTCGCAATCTCCAGGTTGCTCTGGGACTCAGTCACATAATGCACTTCTGCTGGGTGTTCTGCTGACTTCTTCAAAGGTCTAAAGCAGGCCTCCCCAACAGGCTACAGCCCACACTGTCTTCTGTCACAAGATAGGCTGTCCTGCTAGCCAATGCACCTAGGATGCTAAAGGCAAAGGACCTGAAAGCCACTGCCAGAGGCCCTAGCCACAGCCATCTACAGTCACATGGAAATCTAGCTTATAGGACTTTGATGGATCCATCTCATGCAAGGCCTTCATGTCATTGACTGTACACTTTGCAATGGCAAAGGTAAATGCACACATTTCACCCCAGCCCCACCTCATGTTGTTTCATACCAAACAGCATAAGGGCTTTAGAATTTGTGCCAAGTGCAGGATAAACAGTCTCCAATAGTCTACTAGATCCAAAACCTCTTGCAATGATGCCATATTTATTTGTCAGAGAATCAGAGGTAAGTATAGCATCATACATAGTATTAGATACCCTATTCCCAATGGGATTTGGACTTTTTCCACTCTGACAGCCCCACCCCTGCAACCGTCTATAACAGTGGGGGTTCAGGAAACAGAAACCACTCAGTGTTGCAATAAACTAGGCAGCATTCATCTCCTGTGTCCACCAGGGACAGGACACACTACACATTCACTGGGGAATTGATCAACAGGTAGCCTATGGTGCCAGAGGCCCCAGCCAGTCCCCCAAGGCAGACACCTTGAACCTCCCTTCAAAATGTAACATCCAATCATCATCTGGTAAGGGTCCAAGTGGTGTCTGAGCACCCTCCTCCAGGAAGTCCTAGAGACGCACTGGCCAGACCTGTGGCTTTGCCTCTGGCTTCCATGTTTTGGACCCCAGGAGCTGGAACCACTGTTCCTTCTTTAATTGTTGCCACAGCTCTAGCAAGATGTTATTGGGCTGTCCATCTAGTTTCTCTTTTACTGCCCCTGTCTTTATCAAATCAACCCACATCTGGGTCCGTGAAACCTTCTCTGGGTCCTTTAAACCTTTTATCTCAGTAGCAGACCATATTTCCTTCCATGCTGTCATTTTCTCAACCTCTCCCAGTTCTGCTACAGTATGAAAAACCTCATTTATGGGTTGCCATAAGTGAGGGGCAGGAATAGTCACTAGGGACCCAAAAAAGGATGGGGGAGCTGTTTGAAGTACCATTCCTCATTCCCACAGTGAACAACTCCTCCTCTGGACCCTGATGTTCATATTATAAATGATATTCTTCATACCCAACTCCTATAACACCTGTTAGAGTTGAGCATAAATCTGCCATCTAGTGGGGAAAGATGACAAATCATCCTGATTAGGCTATATGGCCTGGAACACCACAGTTCCCTGGAGTCTGATAAGCATTTTGTAATCTCTGCTAGAGAGAGGGTTGAGTCATCAGGAAAGCCATCTTCCCAATTCTGATGCAGAATAATGTCACCTACTCCTGAGTCCCAAAGGTGCAAAGACCAGGTTGACATAGGTTCTGAGGGCTGCTGCTGAAACCAGGAGCTCAAATCCAACAGCTCAGCCTGGTTATAGGGGTGGAGCATGGAGTGCTCCAAAACCTGTGGAGGGCACTGTACCTCTCCCTGAGGAACCCACCATTGTTGCCTTTCTACTTTGTTAACTAAAACCAGGCGGGCCTTCAATAGGGGAGGGGCTGGTGCCTCCAGTGGTGACTATGGCACCTGCAGCACTGGCAGTCGCTCTGTCATCAGTCACACCTCCTCATCCTTCCCTGGCTACTCCTCCCTCAGTTCCTGCACTCCTGATAACTCTTCTACCATTTCCAGAGCTAAAGTCACCACCCCTTCCTTCATCTCCCCCATGGCATCCATGGCATCTCGCAGCTTGCATTCTCATGCTTCCCCTTCCCATGACACTAGTACCTCTCTCAGCAGCACAGTCTCAGTTTTTGATAACTTTATTTACTTCCTCATAGCATCCCACAACTCAGATTCCCGTTCTGTCACTTCCCGCTGAAGCACATCTCTCTCCTTGGTAACCCTTCCCAGTGCTGTGAGAAATATCCAACCCACAGTTCCCACCCATCTAAGGAGTCCCCTATTTTATGGAGGGCCAACTCTACTACCTCAGGCATCTACTCACATCCCTAGTTCTGGGGAGGGGCCCCAATCTCCTAGGAGGCATATCTCCTCAGACTGTCCCCACTGGGGGATCCCCAAGTGTCTCCCCACCATCCATAGGGGCAGCCTGCTGAGGCATCACACCCATGAGGACAGCCCTTCAGTTTCACCAAATCCTGCCAACTATACCAAGAATGTACCTCTGAGATGAGGGGTTCCCCACCTGGGACAAGTTCCCCACAGGTTTGGTGAGATGGAAGAAAGGTAGAGGCAAGAAGTTGGGAATTAAAGGGGTTTATTCACATGGCTCAGTCTCCTGGCTCACACCAGCAGCTCTCTCAGCTCTTTCTCCATTCTCACGTCTCTGAACCCTGGCTGCCCCTCTCTCTCACCTGGCACCACTTGGAACCCCTCTTGCATGGCTCCCAAGATCTCTCTTTTTCTCTGGCTGCACTCCCTGCTCTGAACCCAGGCTGCTTAGCTCTTTCTCCTTGAGTGCTCCACCGTGCTATCACACTGGGGGGAACTCTGTGGGTGGGTCCCTGGTGACTTGTGGGTGCCTGACCAATTAAGTGCCAGGAACAGAGGAGAGGAGAGAATGGGGGTTTCTTCTCCACCCCTACCCTGGACTAGAAATCCTCTGACTGACCAGTGGCTTTTCCACTGGTAAACATCCCACAAATATGCAAACATGCTCTTATTATGTAGACAATGGGCACTATTAAGGCCAGGTGGGAATCCTGGTCAGAATGTTACATTTCACCACACATATAACTCCTGTGAATGGAAATAATTGCAGTGGTCTCTAGGGAAGCACTCCATGGACGTGACACAATGAGATGTATTTAAAAAACACACATTGAAAAAAAACCCACCATGGACCCTGTGATTTCTGAAGAACCAAAGACTATATCTACTGGCCCCTCAGCTGGGAAGCTACAAAGTATTGGATAAGAAGAAATAGTGGCATGTAATGCTCAGCTCTAGAGTATTGGCAGCAAAGCCTTAAGTGAGGTTCTGCAAGTTGTCATGAGGATGATAAGTAGCATTTTTCAAGAGCTTTAAGCAACTGAAGATCCACTTAAACATTGAAACATAATCCCAAAAACATCCAGTTAATGTTGACTTGAACAAATTTATGTTAGAAACAAAGAAAAATAAAAAGGTAAGCAAAGAAAAATAAAAAGTCTTCAACCCTTATACTGCAGACTGTAGAAAGCTATGATATTAGATTTTTTTTTTTTTAAATAATTATTTTTTATTGAAGGGTAGTTGACACACAGTATTACATTACATGAGTTTCAAGTGTACAACACAGTGGTAGAACATTTATATACATAATTCTAGGTTCCAGCTATCACCCTACCAGGCTGTTACAATATCTTGACTATATTCCTTATGCTATACATTACATCCCGGTTACTAATTTATTTTACCATTGGAAGTCTGTCCTTCTTTTTTTTTTTTTTTTTTTTTTTTTGTGAGAGCATCTCTCATATTTATTGATCAAATGGTTGTTAACGACAATAAAATTCTGTATAGGGGAGTCAATGCTCAATGCACAATCATGCACAATCATTATTCCACCCCAAGCCTAATTTTTGTCAGTCTCCAATCTTCTGAGGCATAACAAACAAGTTTTTACATGTAGAACAAATTCTTACATAATGAATAAGTTACATAGTGAACAGTACAAGGGCAGTCATCACAGAAACTTTCGGTTTTGCTCATGCATTATGAACTATAAACAGTCAGTTCAAATATGAATACTCATTTGGTTTTTATACTTGATTTATATGTGGATACCACATTTCTCTCTTTATTATTTGATATTAGATTTTAATTCAGGGCATTTGAAACTGTCACTGAACTATACTGGCGAAGAAATGCTACAGATGAAAAAAGTAAACTGTATTAAAAGGCAGCCAAGAAGAACCCAACACATTTTCTAATTCCTCTGAGATCCCACAGAAAATGTGGGGCTTAGCTAATCAAAGACATGAAGGACAATATATCCCAGATTTTTCTCTGATAATATATCATACCAAGAACAAAAATATCTGTTATTCAAGTCCTGTATGCCCTAGGACACTGAGTTGATACTCTGAAGGCATCAGTGTTTCTGGAATCTAGTGAATAAATATGCATGAATTGATGAAGAAATGCCAGCAAAGGGTAGAAGTAGGATTAATTTACTCAGAAACAACTGTGAAATAAGCACTTGTCTTCTCACTTTTAGAATTTTCACCCTAGAAAGGAGGCCTTGAATGTGACATGTAGTCACTTGCTAGCTTCTATATTTGGTAATTATCAATAAGTAATTATTGTCATTCTTCAATTCAAATGACACTTCAGTGACTACTATGCTTGCTTAGAATTAATAAATTTTGGGATTTTTCTTAGCATCACTAGGTCCTGATTATAATTTTATAGATAAATCCACTAAAGAGAAGCAAGGTTATTTTGTTTTCCCTGGATAGCAACATTGATTTTTATGATGATGAGGGGGAGGATGATGTTAGTGGTGGTATATAACATTTATTAAAGTCTTACTATCTTTCCTTAGACCAAGTATACGTGCTATTTCATTAAATCCTCACAGAAGTCTGTGAGATATCATATTACTATAACCATTTCATAAAAGAGAAAATTGAGGTAAAAATGGTTAAGTGTTTTCCCCAGGTTGCCAAACTATTAAATTGTAGAGTTGGAACTAAGATCTCAGGCACTCTGACTCCCACAAACTGTGGATCCTCTTTAGTTACTGCTAATGCTTGCATAAAACAGAATTTGAGAACAAGTTCCTAACTTCAGTGGTAATGTTCTTTCCACTTCCTCTTAAGACCTACAGAAGACCCCTTGCACTATCAAAGAGCTGGGAGGCCACATTTATAAGGGATGATGGTCAAAGGGATTGTGTCTTTGTGTAAATAAATAGGTAGCTGGAGCCAGCAAAATTTGCTTACGACTGTGAGTACTCAGAACTACCCTTTTAAGCCAAAGGAAAGGTGGTAGCCCAGCATCTCAGTTAGAAGGAAAATTTGAAAGTGGCCCTTTCTAGCCCCAATTGCCCTTTGACAAATACAGAGTTATCACTTGCCACTGCTAGCGGAGGCTGGAGTTAGCACACCCCCTTCACAAGTTGGTTTCTCTATGTCTCATCTCATAATTACTTGAGCAGCTGTTTCCATAGACACCCACACATTAGTTTCCCAGCTTAACCACATTCAGACAAGAATGCAAGCTTTGGTTGCAGCAGCTGTGAACTGTTTAACCATGTGTATAACAGGCATGGTTTATCTATTTTCCTTTATGTGTGCAACAGGACGGGCAGGTTCAAAAAACAGTAATAAAACTTTATCTGAAAGAGGCTTAGGAATTTCAAAGCTAAAGAAACATATTTTGATCGTTACAAAAGAAGGCAAAATTGGAAAATAAAGGATAAGCAAGATTTTCTGCCTTTGGCTTTTGGGAGCAGGGGTGGGGCAATAGTGGCTGCTGGTAGGCTGTTTCACGAGTGCAAAATGAAAGCACAAGCCTTTTTCTCTCTGAAACAGATCTGTGGGACCCCTGGGGACCCATAGGAGAAGGTAGTGGGTTTAAAAACCTGTGGGTACTGAAGGGAACCTAAAAAATAAGCTAATAATATTCACAGACCAGTATGCTGTGTTTAATTTTTAACTTGTAGTAACAACACTCAAAGAAAATAATTGAATTAAATTATGTTTAAAAGCATTTGCTTGCTAAGAATCTGGAAAAAGAAAAGAACCTTGCACTAGAAGTTTCCACAAAGAGAAGAAAAGGATGAGAGTCACTTAAAAATTTACTCTTGTGAAAGAAAATAAACAGTAAACTTATCAATTGACATAGGAACTTCAGTTATAGACATGCTGAAAGAGCATGCATTCATATACACACACAAACACACATACATCCCCATATGAAGTCTTTGTGTACAGCCAGTTCACAAAACTTGCTGGCTTGTGCACATCCCACCTGAGCACAATATTTATACAGCATGCCTCATATCAAGGAGCGCTTTGAAGTTCAAAGCAACAAACCAGACAAATATTCTGCACTCAGATAAAACCTGGTCACGTGATGAAGAATTCTATGTTTTGATAGTGGTAACAAACACTATTTCTTCTCATATAATCATTGCAACAAAACCCAATAACATAGATTCTATTATGAAATTATATCTATGAGGAAACTGAGACACAAAATTATTGAATAACTTGCCAAACGTCACATTGCTAATAACAGGTCAAGCCAGGATTTACCTTGGGCAGTCTGGTACCAAAGTCTGTGCTCTTAACCAGTGTAGTTGGTAAGTGGAAAGATGTGTGCTGAGCCCAGAAGGAAAAAGTGGGTGCTGAAGCACCCCCACTCTTTTCCTCTTCGAACATCTAGATCTCTTTGTGAGTTGTTGTTCTATGTCAGTGGGTGGGAACTTCAGTGGTAAAGATATTTTAGATGGGGAGGGACGTGTGCTTGAAAAGTAACTGCTATTTGATGAAAAAATGAACTCTTTGTAATGAGCTCAGCAGAGACTCTTCCTCTCCCTTAGCCTTTCACTGTTAGAGTAGTGCATGATCTAGATCTTACCTTAGATTACATCTCCATAAAAAGAGAAAAGACATGTTCAGGATGTTTTTTGGACAATATTTCAACCAAATCTTCAAGGTTTTGCACTTTTTGCTGTAATTTTCCAGAACTGTTTTTTTTTAACTGTAATATTTTTAACTATGGCTGAGTTAGTTGGTGCATTACCATTTGGTGTAGACAGGTTAAAACACTCTTGATGTAGCCAGCATGTTTCTTATTCTTGTGTGCTCGAAGAAGCTTTTCCCATGGAATTACATCTCTACAAAGAGACATATTTCCACTTGTAATTAAGACTTCTGACAAACAAATGTTTGTACCTTTCTTCAGATGCCTCTTCCAGAGATATTTAATCTCATTGAGCAGACTCTGGGCCATTGGGAATGCATGAACTAAGCACACCAATATCTTCCTTTGAATACCCACCTACAGAAATAAAGTAGAATCACAGATTAGACAAAGAAACTACAACACTCATAGGCAATTCTGGTAGTCCTCTCACTCACATTAATTGCAGACACTGTGCAAAAAGTAGTTAGATTAAGTTGGCTTTATCTAAAGACTAAATATACTATTACTATCATTATTATTATTATTAATTCCTCATTTATGTTGTTTTATTTTATTGGAAAGAGTAGAGATAACTGAGAAACTATTGAGACATTGCTTGTTTTTATGTACGTATGAGATTTGAAGTGAGGCCTAAGAGGGGATGAAGGAAGGAGAATTTTAAAGATAGTATGGTCTAACTGTTGGTTCAACATAAGAGCTCAAGAATAGGTACTTTCAGGTCAGTAGAATTGAGCCATGGCTTCAGTATAAGGGACAAAGGAAGATTTATAGTAATAAGGCAAAGTATTTCCACCATTTTTTTCTGGATGCAGTCCTGGGCCTGCTTATAGGTGCTGAGGACTAGAAGGTGAGTTATGATTATGGTTGAACAGATTTAAGAGCCAGGCAGTTATTAAGGAGATCTGACTTCAGGAGAAACATGAAAGTGGATACAAGGGTACTTATTGGGCAATTTAAATTTCCCAAATAAAATGTTTAGATTATTTCCAACAAAACATAGTGACTGTATGAGATCCTAGGATGGCAAAATAATGCAATAAGGTTAGGTTTATCTTTGCAACAATGCAAATGTTATTTTAAGTCCAATATCACCATTTAAAAAATATCACCAACTATTTAGACACGAAGCTGCATATTACAAATATTAACATTTAGGACCAGTGGATTACAGATGGTTGGAGGTTTAAAATTAACTGAAATTATTGAAGTTCTTGGGTATGGGTAGCAAATAAATATCAACAAACAGGTGCCAATAAGTTACATGAGAATTACTAGTGATATGAAACACATATACTTTTCTAATGAAGAAAAGCCATGAAATCCCGGGAGGCTCCACTTATAAAACTCAAGCTGAGCTGAAGTTAGCCCCTTTATAAATGCCTCACATTCTCGGATACTAACCACTGCTGTTGATGAAATATGACTTGATCAACTGCTCAGGCCATGGAGATGTTTCACCCCAGGTTGGGAGATTTCATGAATTCATGTTTCAGTCATACTTAAGAAAGGAATGGGAACTGGCAGACATTGAAAGACTTGATTCGAGTTGGAGATTAAGCCTGAAAAAGAAGTCAGGTAAATACATGTTGGAGAAAAGGGAAGGTGTGAGATGGTAGGGGAACATAAGGCCTTACCAACAGTGCTGGTGAAACTTTCCCTGGGTTCTCATATAAACAGGTTACTATTTTGAGATCCCCATCACTGAGCACTGTAGAAAGAAGCTGTTATGAAAATACTATAAAAAATAAATAAGAGACATATCATTTTGTATACGTATAGACATGCAGAGTCATGAATTTATCAAGCAATTTAAAATACTGGGGCCCAATTGGCAATTATTATTTGTGTCGCCGGATGCTCATCTGTCAGGGTAACTTAAGAATATGGGACTGTGCATTCTTTTCAAGAGATAGCTAAACACTGAAGGAAGGGATTAAGACCCCTACCCCTACCTTTACTTCCTCATCTAAAACCTGTATCACTGCTACTTCTAGTGACAATCTGGACTAAATAGAACCTAGCATCTCATAAGTGGCCGAAATGCCTTGTTTCTGTAATTATGCTGCCCACTCTATCACTAATCCACAATATGGACCACAACTGCCTCTCCTGCTAGTTCTCAACTTTCTCTCCTCTAAAGTATGGACAATAATGTCAGCTCTCTGCTTAACTTCCTAGGTTGTCTGATACTCAGAAAGTTAATGGAAGTATAGGTGTTATTCATATAAAAAAGAACATTAATTTCTATTGTGCAAATAGATACCAAAAACACAAACCTTGATAAATGTTGAAATGGATCAAAAAAAAGTTTCCTGGGTAAAGTGTCAAAGTTTCATTCACCATAATGAAACAACAGCCAGTCTTGAATGAACCTGAAGGGGCTTTAAAAATTTTGGGGGTGGAATATAGCTTGTTATTTTTGTTTTATTCTGAATTGCAAATGCTCAAATAGCTCCTTGTCATTTCTGTTGAACACATTCCACAATAGTAGGGGACCTATGTCTCAGCTTGTGAAACAACCAGGCAGCCTAAAAGTTTAAGCTGTCATTTGAGACTCATTCTGACCATTGTCTGCAGATGGCATTTTTCATGAATGTTTGTGGTGAAATGATAATTCATGGCTTATCTCTCTCACTGTTCTGGCACCTTTTGAAAAAGCATATGTGTTTATAGACTTGTCATAGCAATTTCCCTAGAAGAGCAATATCAATATGTGGTAAGACAGCCTTTCATCTAGTAAGATAGTTGCTCTTGCTGAAGATGGCCTTGGCAGTGCTGATGCTTTTGGAACAAATGAGCACTCATCAGACATCCAGGATTAAAACATATGGCCCTGAGAGGAGAAAGAAGAATAAGTAAATGGAAAAAAAATAATTTCATAATTCAATTCTCTTCTTAGTAACCATGGATGAAATTAGAGAATCTAAGTGCTAACAGCAACTTTGAAGTTTTCAGGTCCTGTATTACCCAAATTTCAATAATTCTTGTACCTCCTACAGATTTTTCCATATCTGCTTATCACCATTTAACATGTAAAACAGTAGGCATCTTTCTTTACTATGTGCAATTTAATTTTACTTAAACTTCTTAAACTTCCATTACAAGGAAATGTTTTATTACTATACATTTAGAAAGCAAGTTACATCTGAAATAAAAAGATGGTAATCACAAAAAATTAATTTAATTCTACTATAAATAGTAATTTGTTATTAAAGTAAAATATTTGGTCATATATCTCCCAAGATTATCTTGTATGCTACTTGTGGCAAATAGATTCAGTTCTGCAACTGCTTTGCATCCACAGAGTATGTAGAAACCAACTTCTTTTTCCCAGAAAACAGGCTGTGGCAAAAATTAGACTGATCTGGAATGTTTCACCATGTGAGAAAGAAAACTTTTCTCTATATTCCATGGAGACAAGTCCCACATTAAATGGCCTTTTGAAAAAAAGCTATTACTTGAGACTTAATAAGTTGTTAGATAACTTTTCTCCCCTAAATATACTGTCATACTTAGACCTGTGCCCCCAGTTATGAGAGGTGCTAATGTAACAAAGAGTTGAAGAGAGGAACTGAAATATGGAACAGGACATCACCAGAGTAGAGCCAGGGAAAAGAAATCTTGATATAGAAGGATTCAGATGTGCAAAGCCTGAATCTCTACAGATAGAAGGGGAAAGTAGACAATGATCAGATCTAACAGCTGCATAAAACTCAGGGGCCCATGAAAGGTACAGTAAAACAGCCAACTAGGACAGGAACACCAGGTTTAACTGGCAATCTTTGCGACCAGGGAGGAGTTTGGAATATAGAAAAAAAAAAGGAGCTAGTGTCAAAGACTTCTCCAAATCAGCCACTTTCAGGATGTGGATTTTCCTGGATTTACTAAATAGTCCCTATGCTTTCTCCATCTTCATCTCCAGACATAGGCAGTGAGCAGTGGTACTCAGCATAATACTTCAAAACCAAGTATAATCTTCCTTTAGCACTAGATGGTCAGAATAGTAGCAAGTCTCCAACTAAAACAGTAACATAGCAAGTTATCATTAGAACTGCAGTTAGAATCCAGATGTCCTGACTGCCAGTATAATCCTACTTATAAATACTGTATTCTGTTTGGACATCAGCTTTCCCCACTCCTTCTCTCACTTCCCACTCTTACCTTTGCTTTAGAACCCTTCTAATCTTTCAAGTACAGGACATTTTCTGAGCGAATAGCCTGTCTTTTAAAACTAAAATTGCAGTGCTCTATTTAGGAAGTTAAGGTGCATTTTTATTCAAAATAAAATAATTTCCAAGTTCATCAAACTCATTTAGCTTTTGCCCAGCCAAGACTTCGTATTTTTGCTCTATCCCTTCATATTTAACTTGACTCTAAACGAGGCTCCCAAATAGGTAAGTTGACTCTAACCCAGATCTGACATCTGTCTCTCTTTCATGCACTTGGCTTCATTTATCTTTGTACTTTTCAATGTATTTACACTGCCTGCACAAGTTAGGTTTTTGGAAGCCCCGTGCTTACTATGACCTTTGCTTTCTCCCATATCTGGATTTTTTCCCCTTAAAGTGTTTGCAAAATGTCTTTTGCTTGCCCAGAAACATACTTTAAAGAGAGAGAGAGCAAGACTTTATATGAATGATCAGTATAATACAGAGCTAGCACCTTTCTTGGCAAATTGCCCTTTATGTCCCAAGAAACACAAGTAGAAATTAATAAAATATGAATGTTGAAACAAAAATTCAGGGTAAAGCAACAGAAACCCAGCTCCCTTTGAGGAATAAGCAGTGCCAGTGTGTTTGAATGTAAGAAGATTAAACCAAATTGCCTATTTATTTTAGTAGATTAATGATTAATGGTGGATAAATACATGGTATTTCATGAAGTGGAAGCCACTCTTGGTCACTCTCCTATCTGGATGTTTTTTTAAAATTTTGGTATCATTAATCTACAATTACATGAAGGACATTATGTTTACTAGGCTCCCCCCTTCACCAAGTACCCCCCCACATACCCCTTCACTGTCACTGCCCATCAGTGTAGTAAGATGACGTAAAATCACTACTTGTCTTCTCTGTGTTGTACAGCCCTCCCCGTGCCCCCCCCACACTATACATGCTAATTGTAATGCCCCCTTATTTTTCCGTGCCCTTATCCCTCCCTTCCCACCATTCATCCCCAGTCCCTTTCCCTTTGGTAACTGTTAGTCCATTCTTGGGTTCTGTGATTCTGCTGCTGTTTTGTTCCTTCAGTTTTCCTTTGTTCTTACACTCCACAGATGAGTGAAATCACTTGATATTGTCTTTCTCCACCTGGCTTGCTTTCACTGACCACAATACCCTCTAGCTCCACCCATGTTGCTGCAAATGGTAGAATCTGTTTTTTTCTTATAGCTGAGTAATATTCCATTGTGTATATGAACCACATCTTCTTTATCCATTCATCTACTGATGGACATTTAGGTTGCTTCCATATCTTGGCTATTATAAATAGTGCAGCAATAAACATGGGGATGCATCTGTCTTTTTCAAACTGGAGTGCTGCATTCTTAGGGTAAATTCCTAGAAGTGGAATTCCTGGGTCAAATGGTATTTCTATTTTGAGCATTCTGAGGAACCTCCATACTGCTTTCCTCAATGGTTGACCTAATTTACATTCACACCAGCAGTGTAGGAGGGTCCCTCTTTCTCCACAACCTCGCCAACATTTGTTGTTGTTTGTCTTTTGGATGGTAGCCATCCTTACTGGTGTGAGGTGATATCTCATTGTGGTTTTAATTTGCATTTCTCTGATGACAAGCGATGTGGAGCATCTTTTCATGTGTCTGTTGGCCATCTGAATTTCTTCTTTAGAGAACTGTCTATTCAGCTCCTCTGCCCATTTTTTAATTGGATTATTTGATTTTTGTTTGTTGAGGCATGTGAGCTCTTTATATATTTTGGATGTCAACCCTTTATCGTATCTGTCATTTATGAATATATTTTCCCGTACTGTAGGATGCCTTTTTGTTCTATTGATGGTGTCCTTTGCTGTACAGAAGCTTTCCAGCTTGATATAGTCCCACTTGTTCATTTTTGCTTTTCTTTCCCTTACCCAGGGAGATATGTTCAAGAAGACATCACTCATGTTTATGTCCAAGAGATTTTTGCCTATGTTTTTTTCTAAGAGTTTTATGGTTTCATGACTTACATTCAGGTCTTTGATCCATTTCGAATTTACTTTTGTATATGGGATAAGACAGTGATCCAGTTTCACTCTCTTACATGTAGCTGTCCAGTTTTGCCAGTACCAACTGTTGAAAACACTGTCATTTCCCCATTGTATGTCCATGGTTCCTTTATCGAACATTAGTTGACCATATATGATTGGGTTAATGTCTGGAGTCTCTATTCTGTTCCACTGGTCTGTGGCTCTGTTCTTGTGCCAGTACCAAATTGTCTTGATTACTGTGGCTTTGTAGTAGAGGTTGAAGTTGGGGAGTGAGATCCCCCCCACTTTATTCTTCCTTCTCAGAATTGCTTTAGCTATTTGGGGTCTTTGGTGTTTCCATATGAATTTTTGAACTATTTGTTCCAGTTCATTGAAGAATGCTGTTGGTAATATGATAGGGATTGCATCTAATCTGTATATTGTTTTGGGCAGGATGGCCATTTAGACAATATTAATTCTTCCTAGCCAGGAGCATGGGATGAGTTTCCATTTGTTAGTGACCTCTTTATTTTCTCTTATGAGTGTCTTATAGTTTTCAGGATAAAGGTCTTTCCCTTCCTTGGTTAGGTTTATTCCTAGGTATTTTATTCTTTTTGATGCTATTGTGAATGGAATTGTCTTCCTGATTTCTCTTTCTATTGGTTCATTGTTAGTGTATAGGAAAGCCACAGATTCCTGTGTGTTAATTTTGTGTCCTGCAACTTTGCTGTGTTCCACTATCAGTTCTAGTAGGTTTGGAGTGGAGTCTTTAGGGTTTTCTATGTACAATATGATGTCATCTGCAAATAGTGACAGTTTGACTTCTTCTTTACCAATCTGGATTCCTTGTATTTCTTTGTTTATTCTGATTGCTGTGGCTAGGATCTCCAGTACTATGTTGAATAACAGTGGGGAGAGTGGGCATCCCGCTATTGTTCCCTTTCGCAGAGGAAAAGCTTTCAACTTCTCGCTGTTCAGTATGTTGTTGGCTGTGGGTTTATCATATATGGCCTTTATTATGTTGAGGCACTTGCCCTCTATACCCATTTTGTTGAGAGTTTTTATCATGAATGGATGTTGAATTTCGTCGAATGCTTTTTCAGCATCTATGGAGATGATCATGTGGTTTTTGTCTTTCTTTTTGTTGATGTGGTGGATGATGTTGATGGGTTTTCGAATGTTGTACCATCCTTGCATCCCTCGGATGAATCCCACTTGGTCATGGTGTATGATCCTCTTGATGTATTTTTGAATTTCGCCTGCTAAAATTTTGTTGAGTATTTTTGCATGTACATTCATCAGGGATATTGGTCTATAGTTTTCTTTTTTAGTGGGGTCTTTGCCTGGTTTTGGTATTAGGGTGATGTTGGCTTCATAGAATGAGTTTGGGAGTATGCCCTCCTCTTCTATATTTTGGAAAACTTTAGGGAGAATGGGTATTATGTCTTCTCTGTATGTCTGAAAAAATTCTGAAGTAAATCCATCTGGCCCAGGGGTTTTGTTCTTGGGTAGTTTTTTGATTACTGATTCAATTTCGTTGTTGGGAATTGGTTTGTTTAGATTTTCTGTTTCTTTCTGCGTCAGTCTTGGAAGGTTGTATTTTTCTAGGAAGTTGTCCATTTCTTCTAGGTTTTGCAGCTTGTTAGCATATAGGTTTTCATAGTATTCTCTAATAATTATTTGTATTTCTGTGTTGTCCGTCGTGACTTTTCCTTTCTCGTTTCTGATTCTGTTCATGTGTGTTGACTCTATTTTACTCTTAATAAGTCTGGCTAGAGGTTTATCTAATTTGTTCATTTTCTCGAAGAACCAGCTCTTGGTTTTATTGATTTTTTCTATTGTTTTATTCTTCTCAATTTTATTGATTTCTTATCTTATCTTTATTACGTCTCTCCTTCTGCTGACCTTAGGCCTCATTTGTTCTTCTTTTTCCAATTTCGATAATTGTGACATTAGACTATTCATTTGGGATTGTTCTTCCTTCTTTAAATATGCCTGGATTGCTGTATACTTTCCTCTTAAGACTGTTTTTGCTGCGTCCCACAGAAGTTGGGGCTTTGTGTTGTTGTTGTTATTTGTTTCCATATATTGCTGGATCTCCATTTTAATTTGGTGATTGATCTATTGATTATTTAGGAGCATGTTGTTAAGCCTCCATGTGTTTGTGAGCCTTTTTGCTTTCTTTGTACAATTTATTTCTAGTTTTATACTTTTGTGGTCTGGAAAGTTGGTTGGTAGGATTTCAATCTTTTTGAGTTTACTGAGGCTGTTTTTGTGGCCTAGTATGTGGTCTATTCTGGAGAGTGTTCCATGTGCACTTGAGAAGAATGTGTATCCTGTTGCTTTTGGATATAGAGTTCTATAGATATCTATTAGGTCCATGTGTTCTGGTGTGTTGTTCAGTGCCTCTGTGTCCTTACTTAATTTCTGTCTGGTGGACCTGTCCTTTGGAGTGAGTGGTGTGTTAAAGTCTCCCAAAATGAAAGCACTGCATTCTATTTCCTCCTTTAATTCGATTAGTATTTGTTTCACACATATTGGTGCTCCTGTATTGGGTGCATATACATTTATAATGATTAAATCCTCTTGTTGGACTGAGCCTTTTATCATTATGTAATGTCCATCTTTATCTCTTGTTACTTTCTTTATTTTGAAGACTATTTTGTCTGATACTAGTATTGTAACACCTGCTTTTTTTCTCTCCGTTGTTTGCATGAAATATCTTTCTCCATCCCTTGACTTTTAATCTGTGCATGTCTTTGGGTTTGAGGTCAGTCTCTTGTAAGCAGCATATAGATGGGTCTTGCTTTTTTATCCATGCTATTACTCTGTGTCTTTTGATTGGTACATTCAGTCCACTTACATTTAGGGTGATTATTGAAAGATATGTACTTATTGCCATTGCAGGCTTTAGATTCATGGTTACCAAAGGTTCAAGGTTAGCTTGTTTACTACCTTACTGTCTAACTTTACTCACTTATTGAGCTATTATAAACACAGTCTGATGATTATTTCTCTCCCTTCTTGTTCCTCCTCCTCCGTTCTTCATATGTTGGGGGTTTTTTTCTGTGTTCTTTTTAGGAGTGCTCCCATCTTAAGCAGTCCCTCTAAGATACCCTGTAGAGGTGGTTTGTTGGAGGCAAATTCCCTCAACTTTTGCTTGTCTGGGAATTGTTTAATCCCTCCTTCATATTTAAATGATAATCGTGCTGGATACAGTATCCTTGGTTCCAGGCCCTTCTGTTTCGTTGCATTAAATATATCATGCCATTCTCTTCTGGCCTGTAAGGTTTCTGTTGAGAATTCTGATGATAGCCTGATGGGTTTTCCTTTGTAGGTGACCTTTTTTCTCTCTCTGGCTGCCTTTAATACTCTGTCCTTTTCCTTGATATTTCCAATTTTAATTATTATGCATCTTGGTGTTGTCCTCTTTGGGTCCCGTCTCTCAGGAGTTCTGTGTGCCTCCGTTGTCTGAGCACCTGTTTCCTCTACCAGTTTGAGGAAGTTCTCAGCAATTATTTCTTCAAAGCACTTTCTATCCCTTTTCCTCTCTCTTCTTCCTCTGGTACCCCTATAATGCTGATATTGTTCCTTTTGGATTGGTCACACAGTTCTCTTAATATTGTTTCATTCCTGGAGATCCTTTTATCTCTCTCTGCATCAGCTTCTATGCATTCCTGTTCTCTGGTTTCTATTCCATCAATGTCCTCTTGCATCTTATCCATTCTGCTTATAAATCCTTCCAGAGTTTGTTTCACTTCTGTAATCTTCCTCTGGACGTCTGTAATCTCCCTCCAGACATCATTCCTTAGCTCTTGCATATTTCTCTGCAACTCTGTCAGCATGTTTATGATTTTTATTTTGAATTCTTATTCAGGGAGACTGGTTAGGTCTGTCTCTGCAGATCTTCTCTCAGGTTTTGTCTGAACTGTCCTGGACTGGACAAATATATTTTACGTTTTCATGGTGGTAGCTGTGGCTATATGCAGGTTGTGGGTGTGTCATCTGGGAGAAGAAAGTCCTTCCCTGCTTGCTGGATGCCTTGCCCTTCTCCACTGCCTTTGTCAGTTACCCACACTCCTGGAGCAGCCACCGGGTTAGTCCCCTAAACTGCTGTGGGCAGGTTTTCCGTCAGACCTGTGTGGAGCCCTGTGGGGAGTGGCAGTCACACCAGGTGCTCTCCTTCTTGATAGTGGTGCTCTTGCCGGGCAACTGTGCCAGGACTGGCCTTTGGGTCTAGTCCGGGCGGCTTTGCATTGGGCTGGGATTCTGTTCGGCTGCTGGGAGTGTGCCTGCTCCCTCTGGCTCTGCTGGTGGTTCACGCGGGGCTCTCCTGCACGGGCCTCTACTGGGCTCCTTTGGCTTCACTTCTGCCATTGTGCCCGAGTCACATCCGTGCTGTTCAGTTGTTGCTGCTGCAGGCTCACACAAGCCTCTCCTGGTCCCCTCTGGTGCTGTTGGTGCTGGCGATCTGCTCCCGGTCCCTTCTGGTGCTGCCACCCCTGGCACACACTGCCACTCTCCCACTACTGGGCCAGTGTGTCGGGGTCTGCACCAGTTGGAGGAATGACTTGCAGGCTGCTTAGTGCCCTGAGGGGCTTCAGAGCTGCATTGAATCCCCAGGGTTTAGGGTGCCTAAGGTTCCCCGGGATTCCCAGCTGCTGGCTAAGTGTGCTGGGACAACTTCTTCCAGCAATGGGGTCCCTGTCTCTTTAAGACTTGCAGAAAGCACTCGCTTTTCTTTTGTCTTAGGGGCACTGGATGCGGTGACCTCTCCACAGGTTTTGTTTTTCCGTTTCTCTAATATTTAGCACTCTGTGCACCTTGTGTCTGCGCTATGGGTGTGGATTTCTAGAGCTGGTTGTTTAGCAGTCCTGGGCTTTCACTTCCTCCCCATTCCAACTCCTTTCTTCCCACCGGGTTCTGGGGTGGGAGAGCATTTGGGTCCCGCCTGGCTGCAGCTTGTATCTTACCCCCTTCATTTGATGTTGTGTTCTAAACAGATGTAGGTGTATCCTGGCAATTATACTGCATCCACTGGTGTCTCTTTTAGGAATAGTTGTATTTATTGTATTTTCATAAATATATATGTTTTGGGGAGGAGATATCCTCTGAACTACTCACGCTGCCATCTTCCCTTGATGAGCTAATCTGCTTTTAAACCCGTCCATTGTATATTTCATTTCTGATAGTGTATTTTTCAAATTTTCTATCTCTTTCTTGACTTCCTCCCTGAAGTCTCGCTTATTTTTTGTAGCTACATGAGCATGTTTATGATTTTTATTTTGAAATGTTTCTCAGGAAGGTTGGTAGTTTCAGTTTGACTTGGCCCTCTTTATGGTGCTTGTGGGATTTTGGTTTGTACCAGGTTCTTTTGATGTTTCATATTTGTAATGAATAATAGGGAATAACAACTTTGTGTAGGCATTGCCTTCTATTACCCAGAAGCTCTACTGTCTAAAGCCTCCCAGCACTCGGCGTGAGGGCAGAAGTAGCAGGCAAGTTGCACCATGATTGCCAGTGAGTGCTTGGAGGAAAGAGCTCTTTTCTGCTTCCCAGCTTCAGTACCTGCCTCCACTACCAGGGCCAGTGGGCCAAGTATGCATGGAGGAGTCTGTATGCTTCACTCCTTTGGCTGCTGTAGGTGCGGCTGCCCTCTGGCTAGCCTAGTGCAATGGCAGGAACAACAGGTTTGCCACCTGGTGTGAGCTGGGAGGTAGTAGCAGCAGTTTGGGGCTTGGGGGCTGTGTTGTCAGCCACAGGGATGGAGCACCTGAATCTCCTGAAAGTTCCCAACCTGTTGGGATGAGTGTGCCAGGATGATTTTGTTCACCTCTCCTTTGCCCTTAGTAGCAATCTCTGTGTATTCCTTGCCCCTTTAGCAGCCCTCTCACTGTTGGGAAGTCTTTCAAAGTGCCCACCTTTCTTTTCCTAGAGCAGCCAGTTTGGGTACCTGTTTTTCACTGGCTAGAATCTTAGTGTCTCCAGATATTCTGCCTTTCTGTTTTCCAACCCCACTGATCTCCAGAGCACCATGAAATGTAGGTTTGTGCTCCAAGAGCAGTTCTCCAGGGCTGGGTGTTCAGTAATTCTGGGCCTCTACCCCCTCCCTGCTCCATTTCTCTTCTTCCTGCTGGCGAGGTATGGTGCGGGTAGGGCTTGGGTACCACCAGATCATGGCTTTGCTACTTTACCATTTTCTGTGAGTCTTCTCTTTTCCCCAGATGTAGGCAGTCTGTCACAGTCTTCTTTCTGGTTGCTCTTTCAGGATTAGTTGTATTTGCCACATTTTCACATTATGTGTAATTTTGGGAAGAGATTTCTGTCTCACCTCTCATGCTGCCATCTTTAAGTCTCTCTCTTAGGAGTTTATGGTTTCTGCTCTTATCCTCAAGTCTTTAGTCCATTTTCAATTAATTTTTTGCATATGGTGTAAGATAGTGTTGTAGTTACATTGTTTTGCATGTGGCTGTCCTGTTTTCACTATACCATTTATTGAAGATACTGTTTTTTTTTCCTTTGTATATTCTTGCATCCTTTGTCAAAAATTAATTTACCATACAGGCATTGATTTTTTTCTGAGATCTCTATTTTGTTCCATTGAACTATTCATTTGTTTTTATGCCAACACCACCATGTTTGATTACTATCACTTGGTAATATGGTTTAAAATCAGAGAGCGCAATGCCTCCAGCTTTGTTCTTTCTCAAGATTGCTTTGGCTGCTTGGGATCTTTTGTGGTTCAAGACAAAGTCTACAACTATAAAATTATTTGTGCTAGTTCTGTGAAAAATATTATTGTAATTTTGATAGAGATTGCATTGAATTTATATGTTGATTTGGGTAATATGAATATTTCAATAATATTAATTCTCCCAATTCATAAGCATCAGTGATGTAATTTATTTGCATCTACTTCAGTTTCTGTCATCAATGTCTTGTCACTTTCAGTGTACAGTTCTTTTACCTCCTTGGTTAAATTTATTCATAGGTATTTTATTCTTTTGATGCAGTCATAAATGGTTGCTTTCTTAATTTCTCTTTCTGTTAGTTCTTTATTAAAAGACAGATTGTTCTTCATGGAACAATATTATTTGTAATGGAACATATTTTGTGTACTGATTTTACATCCTGTAACCTTGATGATTGTATTAGTTCTAATTGATTTTTCTTGAAGTATTTAGGGTTTTCTATATAGAAAATCATGTCATTCACAAAAAAGGACAGTTTTACTTCTTCCTTTCCAATATGGATAATTTTATATCTTTTTCTTGCCTAAGTGTTCCAGTTAGGACTTGCAATACTATGCTGATGTGGAGTAAAGGTGGTAATAGTAGGCTTTCTTGTCTTATTACTAATTTTAAAGGGAAAGTATTCAACATTTCTCCAGTGAGTATGACGTTTCCTGGGGCTTCTCAGATATGGCCTTTATTATGTTTAGGTATGTTCACTCTGTATATACTTTGTAGAGAGTTTTTATCATAAATAGATGTTGATTTTTGTCAAAAGCTCTTCTACATCTATTGAAATGATCACATGAGTTTCATCCTCCATTTTGTTAATGTGACAACATAATATTGGTTGATTTGTGGATGTTGGACCTTCCTTGCATCACTGGAATAACCCTATTTGACTAACGTGCATGAAGTTTCAAATTCATGTTAATTATGTTTGCTAATATTTTTTGAGGATATTTACATCTATGTTAATCAGGGAGATGAGCCTGTAATTATCTTTTTTGTGGTGTCTTTATCTGAGTTTTAAATAGGTTAATGTCCTTGTAACATGAGTTTGGAAACATGCACTCCTCTTTAATTTTTGAATGTGATTGAGAATGATAAGTAATAAATCTTTGATTGGTAGAATTCACCAGTGAATCCATTTGGTTCTGGATTTTTGTTTGTTGGTAGGTTTTTTATTACACATTCAATCTCTTTTCTAATTATCAGTCTGTTTAGATTTTCTTGTTCTGCATGATTCAATCTTCAAAGACTTTGTTTCTATGGATGGGTAAAGAAATTTACCCATTTCTTATAGGTTGTCCCAATTGTTGATGTACAATTGTTCAGAGTAGTCTCATGATCTTTTGTATGCTTTTGGATCATAAGTAACTTCTCTTTCATTTCTGAATGCATTTATTTGAGAACTCTCTCTTTTTTTGTTAGCCTAGCTAAATGTTTATGAATTTTGTGTGTCTTTTGAAAGAACCAGCCATTGGTATCATTTCTCTTTTCTATTGTCTTTTAAGTTTCTATTACTTTTATTTCCACTCTAATATTTATTATTGCCTACCTTCTAATTTAGACATTTTTTCCTTTTCTTCTACTTTCTTAGTTGTAAAATTATACATTTTATTTGACATTTTTCTTGTTTCATGGGACAGGGCTGTATTCTTATGAACATCCTTCTTAGGACTGATTTTCTGCATCCTGTATAATTTGTTATATTGTATTTTCCTTTTCATTTGTCTCAAGGTATTTTTTTATTTCTCCTTTGATTTCTTTGTTGCCCCGTTGATCATCCAGTGTCATTGCATTTGATCATCACATATTGGAGATTTTTGCAGGGTTTTTTTTTTTGTGTGTGTGTGTGTGTTTGTGCATGAAAGAGAGACAAAAAGAGATTTGTCTCATGGGACAGAGACAAAGAGAGAGAGATTGATTTCTAGTCTCATAGAACTGTGGTCTAAAGAGGTGCTTGATATTATTGCAAGCCTTTTAAATTTATTGAGAACTATTTTGTGTCCTAATATATGACTTATTCTATAGAATATTTCATGTGCACCTGAGAAAAATGTGGATTCTGCTGTTTTTTATGGAAATTTCTTTATACATCTATTCAATCTATATTTTCTAATCTGTTGTTTAAGTTTGATGTTTATTTATTTTTTCCCTGGATATTCTATCCATTGTGTAAGTTGGAAGTATTTTAGCTCCTACTATTGTATTGCTATCAATTTACTCCTTTATGTCTGTTAATATTTGCTTTATATATTTATGCACTCCTACATTGGGTGCATAAATAATTATAAATGTTATATCTTCTTGCTGTATTGACACTTTTATGATTATGTAATGTTCATCTTTGTCTATTATGGACTTTGTTTTAGAGTCTATTTTTTCTGATATAAGTATAGCTATCCCAGCTTTAGTATGGATTCCATTTGCATAAAACATGTTTTTGCATTCCTTCAGTTTCAGTTTCTGTGCATCCTGTATCTTGAGGCAAGCCTCTTGTAGGCAGGATGTAGATGGGTCTTACTTTTTTTATGCATTCAGTCACTGTATATTTTGATTAGAGTATTCAGTCCATTTACATTTAAAATGATTTATAGGTATATGCTTATTACATTTTTAATTGTTTTCTAAAGAATTTATAGTTGCTCTCTGTTCCTTTTTTCTTCTCTTGCTTCTTCCCTTTCGGTTTGATGCCTTTCTTTAGTGTCATGATTAGATTCCATTCTCACTATCTTTTGTACATATAGTTGTTTTTTGCATTGTAGTTATCATGAGGTATGTATATATATTTTTTAAGTTGATAGCAAGTTAAACTTGAATGCATTCTACAATTCTATATTTTTGCCCCCCCCACATTTTGTTTTTAATGTCACATTTTACATCATTTATTTTTGTAATTTTAACTAACTGTTGTATTTATTGTTATTTTTACTAATTTTCTTTCAATCTGCCTACTAATTTTATTTTAGTTGAGTGATTAGCCCACTACATTTATATTTGCCTTTATCAGTGATATTGTTATGTTCATATTTCCTTGTTATTCTTTTTTGCCCTTTCTTTTCAGCTTAAACAAATCCCTTTGACATTTCTTATAAGGTTACTTTTGTAGTGATAAACTCCTTTATTTTTTGCTTGTCAGAAAACATTCTATTTCTCCTTCCATTCTGAACACCTTTGATGAGTATTCTTGTTTAGACGTTCTTTTTTTTTTCTTCTTCTTTCAGCACTTTGAAAGTATCATGCCAGTTTCTGGCCTGCAAAGTTTCTGCTAAAAATTTTGCTTCCAATCTTATGGTGGCTCCCTTGTATGTAACTTTTTTCTCTTGCTTCTTTTGAGATTCTCTCATCTTTAACTTTTGACATTTTAATTATAATGTGTCTTGGTGTGGATCCCTTTGGGTTCATCTTATTGGAACTCTCTGAGCTTCCTGTACATGTATATTTTTTTCCTGCCTTATGTTAGGATGTTTTCAGTTATTATATTTTCAAATAAGTTTCTTAGACCTGTCTTTCTTCTCCTTCTGGGATCCCTATTATGTAAATACTGTTTCACTTGATGTTGTCCCATAGGTCCCTTATCTTCACTTTCAAAAATCTACTTTTTATTTTTGGTCCTCTCTTTGGGTGCATTTCACTGCCCAGATCAGTGTATTTTCCAGTTTGATTATTGTATTATTCAGTTCTGTGGCTTCTGTTCGGTAAATTCTTATAGTTTCTCTCTTTGTTGAAATTCTATGTTCATCCATTCTTCTCCAAGATTGGAAATATTGTTATGAACCCTATTTTGAACAGTTTACCAGTTCAATTACTTATTCACATTTCATTAAGGATTTTTAAGGGTTATACCTTTTTCTTTATTTTGACATTCATTCCTCTGTCCTCACTTTCTGTGAAACTCTGTGCTTGTTTCTATGTATTAGATGAAACAGCTATCTTTGCAATGTTCAAGGTGGTCATAAGACTGGTGATGCATTTTAGTCTGCTTTCTGTGTAGCCCTGCAGATGAGAGCCTGTCTAAAACTGTTTCTAACTTTTTCGGTCTAATGTGAACCCAAAACACAAAGCCCATGGCATTTATAACCACACATTCAAGGACCATCTGTTGTATGGATTGTTTGTACCCACCAGATTTCTCAGGGTTGTGAGTGAGTGCCAGGCCAGAGCAAGACTATATACCAGGCTTGGTGGGACAATGCCACAAAGAAGCACTGTAACAGGGCATGCCAGCCTTCTGGTTTAGGAAGGGTTAGGCTGTGGGGTAGCACTGGGCTTAAACAAGACTGCTTCCTAGGTTTGTAAGGACAGAACCATGGTAGAGCCCTAGGCTGGGACAAGACTTCCCCCTTGGGTTTGGTAGTGTGGGTTCACAGTGGAACACTGGGCTAAGGCAAGCTGGGCCCCTGTGTTTGGTGGGACAGAGCTTCAGAGGATATTGGGGAGTAGCAAGATTGTACTTCAGTTTCATGGAGAAGGGCCCCAGAGAAGGTCATGGGGAGATAAGCAGCACTAGTAAGATAGAAAAAAGGTAGAGAAATGGTGCCTAAAAATACCCCAGTCTCTGGATAGAATTCCAGAAGACCCCTGACCCTCTAATAGATATTTTAAGATTAATGTCTCCCTTCATATATGGTATAGGCCTTTTACAAATTGCTACTTCTGCTTTGTGTCCTGGGTGAGTGAGTCTGTGCATTAGCCCTTTAAGAGCAGACTGTCAATTTCCTACAGTATTTTGGGTCTTCTGGATGTCAGCTCCATTGATTTTAAAGCCAGGCGTCTTGGGGATTCCTCTCCTCTGAAAGATTTAAGTGTTGGGGTGACTAATGTGAGGTTCAAATCCCTCACTCCTCTAGGATATGTTCTGTATTTGTGAGATCTTTCCCAAATGGGTGTCATTGTGCTGAAGGTGTGGTTTTGCAAGGCCATTGGTCTCTCCTACATGTTTCAATATTATCTCTTTATCCTTTATTGTGGAGGAGCTATTCAGCTAATTTTCAGGTCTCTTTCAGAGAATTGTTCTATATGTAGTTTTAGATTTGGTGTGTCCATGGGAGGAATTTAGTTCAGGGTCTTCCTACACCACCATCTTGAGTAGCCCCCATTTTCTTTTGAATTTTAAGAGTCCTTTGTGTATTTTAGATAACAGACCTTTCCCAAGTGTAAATATTTTCTCCCTTTTTGAGGTTTGTTTTCTCATTCTCTTAATATTATCCTTCATTATCATTCACAGAACAGAAGTCCTAAATTTTAAGACCAGCTTATTAATTAATGATTTCATGGATTGTGAATTTACTGTTGTATTCACAATCAACATATTAATATTAATCACCATATCCAATGTCATTTAGATTTTCCTATCCATCCTATTCTGGGGCTATTATAGTTCTGAATTTTACATTTAGGTCTGTGACACATTTTTTATTGAAGTATGTCTTATATACAATATTACATTGGTTTCAAGAATACAAAATGGTGATTTGACAGTAATTTACATTAAATGCTCTGTCAGTCCCCTTCCCACCTCTGACCTGCAGATAAGGGAAGAGAAGTGATGAGTTGTCAAAGACCTGAAAGGACCAGTCAGGGGGCTCAAGGCATAACAGCTCAAGAGCAGTGCTGAGAAGGCACTTCTGCTTTTTATTGAACAAATGAACTTACAATGAATTCAAACATCATTATCTGGCCTTGAGTCTAGCCCAAGGTCGCGACGCTTCTCAAGGATACCAGAACTGTGTGAAGGTGGCTCTGAGCCATGAGAACTGCTTTGGTTCTCATCACTCAGTCCTTGATTACACATCGACAGAGTGTGTGGGAAAAACAATCAAGACATGTGTGCTTATACATTTGATTTCTACCTTACTTGAATTATGTATTAACCCCATCAATCCCACATGCTCACCCCAACTAGTGTACTCTCTGTCAACACAGAATGATGTTACAGAATTATTTATTATATTCTCTATGCTCTACATTCATCTCCATGATGAATTTTTATTATGGTTTAATCTTGTACCTTTTTATCCCCTTCACTTACTACACCCACCCATCTCAACTCCTCATCCATTGTTACCACCAGTCACTTCTTAGTGTCAATGAATCTTTTTTTGTTTTGTTCATTTTTTTTGACTTTCTGTGTATAGTTTTCACATATAAGTGGCATCATATGGTATTACTTTCTCTGCCTGACATTTCACTTACCATAATACTCTTAAGTCCTTCCATGTTGTTGCAAATGGCAAAATTTCTTTTTTTATGGCTGAATAATATTCCATTGTATATATGCACCAAATTGTATTTATCTATTAATCTATTGATGTATACTTTGGTTGATATCTTGGCTTTTGTAAATATGATGGCAATAAACAGGCATGCATTTTTTTATTTGAGTATAATTGATATACAATATTGTATGGGTTTCAATATTTAACATGCTGATTCAACAGTTATAAACATTATTAAATCTCACCCCAGCTAGTGTAGTTACTATCTGTTGACATAGAAAGATATTACGGAACTATTGACTGTTATCTATGCTGTACTTTTATCTCTGTGACTATATTATGGTTGAGGTTTCATGCCTTTTTATTCCCTTCAAATCAGTGATTTTGTTTTCTTTGGGTAAATTCCTAGAAGTGAAATTATTGAGTTATACGGTATTTCTATTTTTAGTTTTTTGAGGAACTTTCATGCTGCTTTCTATAGTGGCTGCACCAGTTTACATTACCACTAACAGTATAGGACACATCCTCACCAACATCTGTTATTTCTTGTATTTTGGATAGCAACCATTCTGACTGGTCTTATGTCATACTGAGACAGGTAATAGAGGGATGCAGACAGAATTCAGGACCCCTGTAAGTTTCTAGACCCTTGTAAGTTTCAAGATGCTTCAGGGTCCTTGTGAGATTCAAGAAGCTTCAGAGTCCTTGTAAGTTTCAAAAGCTCCAAACTCAGCCACTAAAAAAGTACACTTAGACAGACCTCAGCTCTGATTGGTAATGTCCTATGCAAGCTGATTGGTTATGCCCTGTGCAAATGAAGCATTTTACTTTCAGCCCATCAAGAGTGGGTTGTGAAGTCATCAGTTAACGGTCAGACTTTCTCCTCTCAGGAGGCAATATAAACTGTAGACTCCACAGGCCTCATGGCATACTTCCTTGCAGCCCCTCCTGAGTAGCAGGAGCTTTCTCTTTTCACTCATTAAAAGAGCTTTGCTGGTTGCTCTGTACTCATGTCTGCTGGCTTCATTCTTTGTCACCTCTGAGACATGATCCTGGGGAAAACAGCAGCATTATCAGCTGGTAACAAACACTATGAATGAATTAGAGATACATATAGCTTCATGAGTTGAACTTAAATCACAGTGTTGAGTGCATAAGGTAAGAAGAGCTATGGCACAAAATACATTCAAGCACATATCTAACAAGGCTATATATTTCACAAGGGTATAAACATGCATGGACATAATTCAAACACATCTCAAGTCCTCCTTGTACCATGCAACAGCCCATGCAATACCCCTATCTTGGGAGTCCAGATGCCCAATGGGGAATGGAGATTGGTGTAAGATCTGCCTGGTAAACAAGGCAGTGTTTTCCATTCATCCTGTAGTGCCCAACCCATATACCTTATTGACCCAAATCCCTGAGAATGCCAAGTGGTTCACAGTTCTAGATTTGAATGATGCCTTCTTTTGCATTCCCATACATCTTGACTCCCAGTACCTCTTCTCTTTTGAGGATCCCTCTAACCAAACCACTCAACTAACATGGACTGCCCTGCCCTAGAAGTTCAGGGTTAGTGTTTCTCTGAGTCCAGGTCCTACAATATGTAGATGACCCTCTCTGCTCCTACTCTGAGGAGGACTTCCAGGAAGGAACAAAGGCTCTTTGCAACTTCATAGCAGAAAGGGGGTATAAAGTTTCCCAGAATAAGAATCACCTGTGTCAAACCTCAGTAAATTACCTAGGCCTTGTGTTGTCAGAGGGATCTAAGGTCCTGAGCACTGACAAAAGAAAACCCATCTCCACTTTCCCAGTACCTAGGATACTGAAATAGCTCAGTAGCTTCCTAGACATCACTGGATTCTGCAGATTGTAGATTACTGGGTTTGGAGAGAGCTTGTCCCTTATACCATCTGGTTAATGACATGCAGACCAGTAATATGCAAGTCCTAACATGGGAGCCAGAGGACCAATGAGCCTTTGAGCAACTAAAGAGGGGTCTATTGCAGGTCCTCACCCTAAGCCTTCCAACAGGAAGAGTTTTAATCCATATATGATTGAATGGACCTGGGAGTTCTGACTCAGACTCAGGGCCTGGCTGAACAACCTGTTGGGTACTTGAGCAGGGAGCTAGACATAGTAGCGAAGGGATGGCCAGCTTGTTTGTGGGTTGCGGAAGTGGTAGCCCTCTTAATCCCTGAGGCCCTAATGCTGACCTTGGGATATGATTTAACTGTGCTTTCTTATATGTGACAGGAATGTTAACCTCTAAGGGAAACCTCTGGTTATCTGACAGCTGCCTCCTTAAATACCAGGCTATGCTATTAGAGGGACCTCTAATTTGAATAGACTTCACCAAAGCTGAACTTTCTGCTTTTGTAGGTCTTCTTCTGCTGGTATCCCAATGTAAATTTTGTCTATTGAGTAATCAAGCATGAAAAAAGTACAGTTAAATTACTGTAAAATAACTTGATCAGAATGTATTTGTCTACCTCATAGTTCACAGTGTCACGTACTTTATATTGTATGCTGCTTGAGGCCGGGAACCTTCATATTTTAGCCTGTACATTTCTAGTGCAATTTCTAGTGGCACATAACTGTAGGAACACTCATGAATGAGTCAATTTCATTTCATTCTCAGTGCATCGCTATGTGGCATGTAGAACAAGATGGGAAAACAGATGCCCAGAGGGATTAAATAACTGTCTCAAGGACACTCCTAAGGGAAGCAGTATCTCACATCCCCAGAGTAATGCCTCCACACAAGGTCACCTCAAAGTAGACACAAAAGAATGTTTTAATTATTACTTACTTTGAGTTTCGACTAGATCCAGAGCAACACTAGAGGCTGTGTCCATTCCGGAGCTGATACAGGATTGGAAGTTTTTCAACGAGGAGAGAGCAGATTCTATACCACTGAAGGATATAAAACCAGTTGAACATGAATTTGAACTGGAACGCCCTGCCATCTCATCTGGTAAGGAATTGTTTACCTCTCCAATGGCACCTTGCTGCCAGCACTCTCATGCTGCCTCCTCCCACATCAATGCCATTTCCTCCTCAGGGAATCCACAGAAGTTTGCAGCTCACATTTTCATGCTGCCATTTCTTGGGTCTCCTCTGTAGACATTTTTAATACTGTGAGAAGCAGCCAACCCACAGTCTCCACTGCCTCACGGGCACTCTGCTTCTCAAAGGATCTGCTTATTATACCAAGGGCCATCCCTACTGCCTCAGGTGTCACCTCCTCTTGCCTCCAGTCCTGGGGTGGGGCACAGTCCTCTAGGAGGCAAGCCACCTCAGACCACATACCCATTGGGGGATGATCCACTGTCTCCCCATTCACAGGGGCAGCCCGCTGAGGCACCCCTCCCATAAGGGCAGACTGTCATTTTCCTTGGTCAACAATGAACACTGCCGACTATGCCAATTGTCTTGTCAATGGGTTTCAGCCCTAGGCAAGTTAGCTATGGATTCAATGTGACCAAAGAAATTGATAGCAAAACGTTCTTGGGGTGAAAGGGATATACACAACTTTATTTCCAGGTGGCAAGTCAGTCACTAAAATCCCATTCACTCAGAGCAAGTCTCTCCCCTTGTATCTGGGTGACTCTGTCTGCACAGCCATCCTCTGGGTACCTCTGTCCACACAGCCATTCTCTGGGCCCCTCTGTCCACACAGCTATCCCATACAGCCATTGCACACAGCCGTCTTCTGGGCTCTCTGCACAGTTGCCCCACACAGCTGTCCTCTGGGCCTCTGTCCTCGGTGCTGCCACCACTCCAGCAGCCTTGCTGCCGTGCCACCATGTCAGGCCCAGAGCAATGAGTGGAGCTCTTTATATAGAGTCAACAGCCCTGTATTGCCCACAGGTGTACAGTGAGCTAGTCAATGATGGCCAGGTTAGAATCCTGGCCACAGGAACTCTCATTTTATCCACACCTTGGGTCACCCTCTTTCCCATTGCACTCTTGTGCGTCAGAAATACCCCACTGCCAGTAGGCCTTAGTCCCTTTGAGTTGCTGTATGGTAGGCCTTTTCTGACCAATGACTTCCTCCTCAACAAAGAGAGAGCTGCACAAGTAAGGCAAGTCACTTCCCTGGACCAGTTTCAGTGAACACTTCAGAAACTAGAAGGAGCTCAAGAGAAAAAGGAAGGAAACCTCTTTCTGAGCCAGGAGACTTAGTCTTAGTTAAGACAGGGCCCTCTACTGGCCCTTCTCTCGTCCCCATCTGGGAAGGACCACATACAATAATTCTCTCCACTCCCACCACAGCCAAAGTAAGAGAACACAAGTCTTGGATACATCCTTCCTAACTGAAGCCCTGAGTGTCTGAAAAAGCAAGCCCCACTCTGAATGAGGAGGACTCCCTGCCTCATTATTCCTGTGAACCTGTAGAAGACTTGATGTATATTTTTAGACATCAGGCACCTAAGATAAGTATCCCATGACTCCAAAGTCCTAAGTCCTTTTTGGTGTCCTTGTGGGAGTGGGGCTAGCCATCTTCCCTATTGCTCTGTGTTGCTGTGATCCACCTCCTGTTGGATGACAATATCTCTGCCCCTACTTGGTTTATAGTACCACTTTTTAATCTCATCTCTGAATTATGGCTATAGGGAACTTACCAAGATTTCACTTCCTCTTAATATATTTTTACCTTTGGCCTCCCATTTTTTCTCTCCCAAGTGAACCTCCTCCCTTAAACACTTGGGCCACCTTGGTAAACATGACACAAGCCTACTTAAGGGCCACCAACTCCACCATTGCCTCTGATTGCTGGGCATGCATCTGAACACAAAAACAGATTGCCACCACAATTCCTGCTGACCTCTGAGCCTGGACCTGTGGCAATACATCTATCCACATATCATTTAGAGCAGTACACTTTCCCAAATGATCTTCTAGTTTAGGCTTCTTAAAAACTCTTCCTTGGTGCAAGGTACAATCAAAACACACTTTGAAGAGCCCAAGCATACTTACATTCAATAGCTCCCTTTCTAATTAGCCTAAACCCAGCTTGTTGGCAAGCATCTTCCATATATGGACCTATCTCCACACAAGTCTCCCTTGCTGTACAAGTTTCCCTATGCATCAGCTGCTCTTTACCCCCTCCCAACACACATGGCTCTATTGTGTGTAGTCTGTCCTCTTCCTTATGCAACCAAACCAACCCTCAATTAAAAAATTTCACCATATCACCAATCTTTGGACTTAGTGTATGCAGGGTTATGAACCAAGGCCCAAAATTTGAAAGATAAAGTCCAGTTTTCCAGTTCTACAGCTAGCCCGTCTATACAACCCTTGCTCTTCACTGTTAGCACTTCCTTTACATGCCACCAATGCCGCCCCTTGCACCACCTTTAAAGAATTACCCTGGCTCCAGTCTTGTACTAATTCCTCATTTGCCTCAATATTCCAAGAAGTAATCATGACCTCCTCCAAATCCACCAAAGACTTTTATCGCATTACTCCACAATAACATTTCCTATACCTCAACTCCAATATTGAATACCAACCACTTACAGGAGTCATCCTGCCAGGCAAATGCTCAGTCTGGGAATCAGAAATCCTAGACAAAAGGCAAGTCCCCTCCATCCTTTTCCTGGCTAGCATCCCTAGGATTTGAATTCTGTCTCAGCATAAAGGGACTGCTCTTTCTTTGTGCTTCCTTCTATCGCTGCCTCCCAATCAATTGGACCACGATCTCTACCCTGCTATATCAAGATCCCAGAAATGACATCCTGTCAATAACCAATCACTGTCCCACTCCTTCAACCCATCCACTCAACAATTACTTGGTCCAAATGAGCCATTCCCCTTATCCTGCTTCTAGCTGGTCTTATCTCTGCAACCCTAGGCACTGGAGTTGCAGGAGTAGCCACATCCACTGTGTATTCTCAGAAATTCTCCCAGGAGCTCACAGAAACTCTAGGCCAAATGGATAAAAGTATCTCAACCCTTTAGGAACAAATTGACTCCCTAGCAGGAGTAGTTCTCCACAATAGGTGAGGTCCGGACCTCCTCACAGCAGAGAAAGGTATTTGCTTTTTTCTCCAGGAATGTTGTTTCTACATCAATCAATCTGGCATGGTATAGGATGCTGTTCAAAAGCTACAAAAACAGGAAAACAAATATGCGGTGATACTGAAGGCTCCTGGGATCCTTGGTCCAATCTAATGAAGTGGGTCTCATGGGTTGTACCATATTTAGGAACCATCATTATATATCCTTATAACACTGGGCCCCTGTATCCTAAATCTGCTAACAAAATTTGTTTCTTCCCACCTAGAATCCATCAAGCTCCAGATGGTGATGCAAATGGAACCTCCTCTGTCAGTCCCTCATGACTTCTACCATGGGCCACTAGATAGGCCACTCAGGGAGTGAAACCAGACTGCCATTACCCAGACATCACCTATTGCCTGCAGGAAGCAGCTAAAGCAGTCATTGCCCTTCTCCCTAATAGCAGTTAGTGTTACCTCTTCTGAGGGGGGGGGGATTGAATCAGAAAAAAGAGGGACAAAGACAGAGTTCAGGAAACGTGTAAATTTCAAGGCCCTTGTAAGTTTCAAAAACCTTCAGAACGCATGTAAGCTTTAAAAAGTTCCAATCAGGAGGGCAGAGCCAAGAACACAGTGTGAGTAGAGCAGCAGAAATCTCCTTCCAAGACCACATATATTTTTGAAAATACAACAAATACAACTCTCCCTAAAAGAGAGACCAGAAGACACAGGACAACAGCCAGACTACATCCATACCTGCGAGAACCCAGCGCCTAGTGAAGGGGGTAAGATACAAGCCGCGGCTTGGTGGGACCTGAGCGCCCCTCACCCCAGCTCCTGGCAGGAGGAGAGGAGTCGGAGTGGGGAGGGAGAGGGAGCCCAGGACTGCGAAATAGCCTGCCCTAGCCATCCACACCAGAGCACAGACACAGTGCATGCGTGGGGTGCTGGAAACTAGAGAAACATGACAATAAGACCTGTGAGTGGGTCCCCACAGCTGGCACCCCTGGGACAAAGAAAAGTGAGTGCTTTTTTAAAGTCTTAAATGGACAGGTACCCCACAGCTGGATGGAAGTGTCCTGGGACACTTAGCCCAGCAACTGGGAATCCCGGGGAACTCTGGGCACCCTAACTCCCTGTGCAGCAGGGTGGCTCAGAGGCCCCTCATTTAGATAAACAGCCTCCCGGCCATTTACCTCTGAAGCAGCTCAGCCATATTGAAGCAGTAGCCTGAAGCAGGCCATGCCCACAGCAACTGCGGAGCTAAACTCGATAGTAGCCGGGCAAGAATCAGAGGCCCCATCTATGCGAAGCTGCTCAGCACAAGCCACTAGAGGTCGTTGTTCTCCCAGAAAAGGAAGGCCACAAAATAACAAGAAGGGACATTCTCCCAGCCTAACTTGCCCCAGCTCCACAAACTATCTCTATCGCCATGAAAAGGCAGAATCTGAGACAGACAAAAATCACAAAGTCAACACCTGAGAAGGAGATAGACTTAACCAGTCTTCCTGAAAAAGAATTCAAAATAAAATTTATAAACATGCTGATGAAGATGCGGAGAAATATACAAGAGCTAAGGGATGATGTCCAGACGGAGATTACAGAAGTGAAACAATCTCTGGAAGCATTTATAAGCAGAATGGATAAAATGCAAGAGGCCATTGATGGAATAGAAACCAGAGAACAGGAACGCATAGAAGCTGACGCAGAGAGAGATAAAAGGATCTCCAGGAATGAAACAATATTAAGAGAACTGGGTGACCAATCCAAAAGGAACAATATCTGTATTATAGGGGTACCAGAAGAAGAAGAGAGAGAAAAAGGGATAGAAAGTGTCTTTGAAGAAATAATTGCTGAGAACTTCCCCAAACTGGGGGAGGAAATAGTTGCTCAGACTACGCAAGTACACAGAACTCCCAACAGAAAGGACCCAAAACGGACAACACCAAGACACATAATAATTAAAATGGGAAATATCAAGGAAAAGGACAGAGTATTAAAGGCAGCCAGAGAGAGAAAAAAGGTCACCTACAAAGGAAAACCCATCAGGCTATCATCAGAATTCTCAACAGAAACCTTACAGGCCAGAAGAGAATGGCATGATATATTTAATGCAATGAAACAGAAGGGCCTGGAACCAAGGATACTGTATCCAGCATGATTATCATTTAAATATGAAGGAGGGATTAAACAATTCCCAGACAAGCAAAAGTTGAGGGAATTTGCCTCCCACAAACCACCTCTACAGGGTATTTTAGAGGGACTGCTCTAGATGGGAGCACTCCTAAAAAGAGCACAGAACAAAACACCCAAGATATGAAGAATGGAGGAGGAGGAACAAAAAGGGAGAGAAATAATCATCAAACTGCATTTATAATAACTCAATAAGTGAGTTAAGTTAGACAGTAAGGTAGTAAAGAAGCTAACCTTGAACCTTTGGTAAACACGAATCTAGAGCCTGCAATGGCAATAAGTACATATCTTTCAATAATCACCCTAAATGTAAATGGACTGAATGCACCAATCAAAAGACGCAGAGTAATAGAATGGATAAAAAAGCAAGACCCATCTATATGCTGCTTACAAGAGACTGACCTCAAACCAAAAGACATGCACAGATTAAAAGTCAAGGGATGGAAAAAGATATTTCATGCAAACAATAGGGAGAAAAAAGCAGGTGTTGTAATTCTAGTATCATACAAAATAGACATCAAAACAAAGAAAGTAACAAGAGATAAAGGACACGACATAATGATAAAGGGCGCAGTCCAACAAGAGGATATAACCATTATAAACATATCTGCACCCAATACAGGAGCAGCAATATATGGGAAACAAATACTAACAGAATTAAAGGAGGAAATAGAATGCAATGCATTCATTTTGGGAGACTTTAACACACCAGTCACTCCAAAGGACAGATCTACCACACAGAAAATAAGTAAGGACACAGAGGCACTGAACAACACACTAGAACAGATGGACCTAATAGACATCTATAGAACTCTACATCCAAAAGCAACAGGATACATATTCTTATCAAGTGCACAAGGAACATTCTCCAGAATAGACCAAATACTAAGCCACAAAAAGAGCCTCAGTAAATTCCAAAAGATTGAAATCGTACCAACCAACTTTTCAGACCACAAAGGTATAAAACTAGAAACAAATTGTACAAAGAAATCAAAAAGTCTCACAAACACATAGAGGCTTAACAAAATGCTCCTAAATAATCAATGGATCAACGACCAAATTAATAATGGAGTTCAAGCAATATAAGGAAACAAATGACAGCAACAGCACAAAGCCCCAACTTCTGTGGGACACAGCAAAAGCAGTCTTAAGAGGAAAGTATATAGCAATCCAGGCATATTTAAAGAAGGAAGAACAAACTCAAATGAATGGTCTAATGTCAGAATTATCGAAATTGGAAAAAGAAGAACAGATGAGGCCTAAGGTCAGCAGAAGGAGGGACATAATAAAGATCAGAGAAGAAATCAATAAAATTGAGAAGAATAAAACAATAGCAAAAATCAATGAAACCCAGAGCTGGTGCTTCAAGAAAATAAACAAAATAGATAAGCCTCTAGCCAGTCTTATTAAGAGGAAAAGAGAGTCAACACATATCAACAGAATCAGAACGAGAAAGGAAAAATCACGACGGACCCCACAGAAATACAAAGAATTATTAGAGAGTACTATGAAAACCTATATGCTAACAAGCTGGGAAACCTAGGAGAAATGGACAACTTCCTAGAAAAATACAACCTTCCAAGACTGAACCCGAAAGAAACAGAAAATCTAAACAGACCAATTAGCAGCAATGAAATTGAAGCAGTAATCCAAAAACTACCCAAGAACAAAACCCCCAGACAAGATGGATTTACTTCGGAATTTTTTCAGACATACAGAGAAGACATAATACCCATTCTCCCTAAAGTTTTCCAAAAAATAGAAGAGGAGGGAATACTCCAAACTCATTCTATGAAGCCAACATCACCCTAATAACAAAACCAGGCAAAGACCCCACCAAAAAAGAAAACTACAGACCAATATCCCTGATGAACATAGATGCTAAAATACTCAACAAAATATTAGCAAACCGAATTCAAAAATACATCAAGAGGATCATACACGATGACCAAGTGGGATTCATCCCAGGGATGCAAGGATGGTACAACATTCGAAAATCCATCAACATCATCCACCACTTCAACAAAGAGAAGAACAAAAACCACATGATCATCTCCACAGATGCTGAAAAAGCATTCGACAAAGTTCAACATCCATTCATGATAAAAACTCTCAACAAAATGGTCATAGAGGGCAAGTACGTCAACATAATAAAGCCCATATATGATAAACCCACAGCTAACATCATACTGAACAGTGAGAGGCTGAAAGCTTTTCCTCTGAGATCGGGAACAAGACAGGGATGCCCACTCTCCCCACTGATATTCAACATAATACTGGAGGTCCTAGCCACGGCACTTAGACAAAACAAAGAAATAGAAGGAATCCAGATTGGTAAAGAAGAAGTTAAACTGTCACTATTTGCAGATGACATGATATTGTACATAAAAAACCCTAAAGAATCCACTCCAAAACTACTAGAACTGATATCGGAATATAACAAAGTTGCAGGATACAAAATTAACACACAGAAATCTGTGGCTTTCCTATACACCAACAATGAACTAATAGAAAGACAAATCAGGAAAATAACTTCATTCACATTAGCGTCAAAAAGAATAAAATACCTAGGAATAAACCTAACCAAGGATGTGAAAGAACTATACCCTGAAAACTATGAGACACTCTTAA